>NC_142759.1:21264648-21614428 GCF_054948205.1 Urtica dioica subsp. dioica | reverse complement strand
CGCCGAAGTTGAGTCTTGTGGTGTAAAATTTGTCTTATTCCATCGTTGTATCTTGAGAGATTTTCGCTCAAGTAAATACGCATCCGTGGGAGAACGATAAAAAGTTTCAAAGGAACTTTCCAATGGGTCTCGACATTTTCTTTTTTATTCATTTTTTGTTTTTACCGGTTCAAGTTTATTTCAATTTTAATTTTATTGCTTTGTTGTTCTGTTTACATATTATTTTAATAAATCCAAAATTGTATTTAATTTTCCACACAGTATTATCGAAATGTTGCTAACATGTCATACTATAGCTTATGTGAGTCGAGACTCGAGACTATAGTTGTTTGTTTCCATACAGAAATTAATCTCCGGAAGTGGGTCCCTTAATCTTTCAGATCGATAGATATATATCTGAGAAAATGTATGCCAATATATTGCTCTGCATGATGACGAATGAATGTGATATGTAAATCCGAAATAAACTTGACAGGCTAATAATAAGAAATTAATATGGGAAACAGCTTATTGGAAAGGTATATATTTGATACTCCATTGGACCCACTTTGATTTTCTGACGAAACTTAAACTCTAAAAAGTGTTGAGGAATAAAGGATAAATTGTGAAAATCGAGAGAGGAAGCAACGCGAATAAATAACAGGGTTGATTTTTGTAATTAGAAGCCAATATATTTCGAGCATAAAAAAAAAAGAAAGAAGAAAAGATTAAAAGCCAGTAAAAGTACTATTGATTAATTGTAATTAGCTTTTGGATTATTTACATAAATACCCTTTGAACTCCTGCACGTGTAACACTATGCCCCCTCAATTTGAAAATCGTACACAGCCAACCTTAAAATCCTGCATCGTAGCAAATTTAGATCTTCTGTCAAATATTTTTGACGGACGTTGGTGTGTGGTCACGTTTTTAGCACGTGACAAGGATAAAATTGTAATTGGATAAATATAAGTAATAATGAATTTGTCATCCCTCTCCCGTGCGTCGCAGCTTCATCGTCTCGTTCTCGAACAACCTTCCGGATCCGGATCGGGACAGCGCCGCCGTACAGGACTTCCTCTCTCGTATGGAGTCCGATTTCAGAGCCCACCCGCTCTGGTCCGGCTGCTCCGACGACGAGCTCGACGGCGCCGGCGAGGTCAGTCCCTGAATTTGGATTGAGAAAAGTCAACTGTAAAATGGAGATTGATGATTTGTAATTCACAGGGATTGGAGAAGTATGTGATGACCAAACTGTTCACTCGCGTGTTTGCTTCGCTTCCTGATGACGTGGACCTCGACGAGCGTCTCTCCCACAAGATAGCTCTCCTTCTCTCGGGCTTGCCAGTCGAATCGAACAGTACTCAGCAACCCAGTAATCAAGCCGATCGAAACCCGGGTCAAATTCCCAGACCCGGGTCGAGAGAATCCTCAAGGCAACTGAGAGACTCTCCGCAGCGGCCCAGATCTTCCGAACCGAAATCTCGAGCCGATACAACACCTCTCGCAAAAGTGTTGTCCCTCTCGGACTTGGAGAACAAAGGGGCCGAACTGCTTTCGAAAGACGATCGGGCGGCCCTAGTGTTTCACGAGTACCCGTATCTAAGGTTTTTTTTTAACACGGAAGAAGAAGATGAACTAAGGTTTTTTTTAACTTCTCTTTAACGATTGTGACATTTTGATACTTTCCTTTGTCACGTGCTAAAAACGTGACCACACACCCAACGTCCGTCAAAAATATGTGACGGAAGGACTATGTTTGTTATGATGCAAGATTTTAAGGTTGGCTATGTACGGTTTTCAAATTGAGGGGGGCATAGTGTTACACGTGCAGGAGTTCAAGGGGCATTGCTGTAAAAATAATCCTTAGCTTTTATAAGCGCTCTCTCTCTCTCTCTCTCTATATATATATATGTATATATATAACTGATAATCTACGTTTTTTTTTTGCTTTCTAATAGAGATATTTACCTAAAAATATATAAATGATACACAGTATATTCAATTTTTTTATTTTCATTTTTAGGCATATATGTCACCGGCGGGCGGACTTAGAAATTAAAACCGGGGCAAATTTGATCTTAAAATATAAAAATAATAAAATAAATATAAAGCAAAATTTACAATTTTCAAAAGTTCAAGGAATTGACATTTATTAACACAATATGGGCCACATTGGATCTCATGTAGCTCGGCCTTTGTACATCACAAATCAATAAAAAATGTGGCCGAGTTTGTGGCACTAGTTCATGACAACTAATTAATATGTTAAACTTAATTTACAAGTGTGAACCTCATTCATAGTTTAGTACGCAAAAGAAATCTTATCTATGCAACGATCCATGTCAAAATTATTTGATTTAGTTAAAAATGATTGATTGTGTTAAGGGGTGTAAATCCGTGCCAAAACATGATACGTCGCCGTTTGCAAATATTTATATTAAAGCAGTATTTTACTAAATAATTATTATACCTAGTACTATCATTGGCAGGATTGTCCGCGGGCTTCCGACCCAACCCTTTTTTATATTGTTGGGGCCGGTCCGCTTAGACTAAAGAATGCCGGTTCGATCATATAGCCGCCACTCAACTTAGAGAACTTTGTGCCTTGGTCCCAGAATGGGTTCTAAGGTTTGAATATTTTGGCCGGGCCAACTCATACCTGTCGAGAGCTAGTTTTTTTTTTTGATCGGTCCATTCAAGATGTTTCTGGACGACCAGATTAGAGTCAAACCTATAAAGAACTCCATAGTTGTTAACTCGTATATAAGATTGAATGAAATGCGGGTTGTTCATATCTTTAATGTATAGGTATCGAAGATAAGATCCTCATACGAGGTTTGTACGAGAGGCACCAATCGATCATCTTGGATGACACATCGAGCTCGTAGAGGAAGTGAGATAATGATGTATTGAATGCAGTGAGATTAAAGAAAATGTGAGATAAAATTGTAGGTTGTAATAGTCTATTTGAGTTTGCTTTATTGTTCTCAAGTAAAACATTTTATTTAGCAAAGAAAAACGAAAAGTATCTATGCTAGGTGACCTTGTCGAGATGCTAGTCATCCATGTGTATTATAATGTACTCAATAATATAAAAAAAAAAAAAAAAAAAAAAAAAAAAAAAAAAAAAATCAGCAGTATATATCCTAATACCATCCAAATTATATTGATAGAATTTTTATAAACTCACCCCTACGAAAATGGATTAAATTAATAATAGAGGCTAACTCAGTAAATATCTCGCTTTATATAAGGAGATGTATTTGAGACATAATAATAATAATAATAATAATAATAATAGAACTATCAATTTCACTTAACGCATTTTATTTCTAAAAGCTTGTAATTAATTGTAAATGAAGTGTGCAGAGATTAAAAAAAAGTACTGTATTATAGTTTATTAATATATATAATTTAATGCGATTGCCACTAGGGCATTCGGAAGGTGTGAATGGAATGGGAGGTCCTAGTAGTTTATTGGAAAATAAAATAAGCACGAACAAATTGTTGCATTATTTTTCTGTGAAAATATATATAATTGGATATTGCTCATGGAGCAATTGTGACGCACCACGTTTCATTTATATATTCAATTTTATATGATTTATTCAATAGATTTATTTTGTAACAGTCAGCATTAAAATTATTTCAGCATAAATTTTTCAGTGGATGATAATCTAAATGTACATTTTTATCCCTCTTTCTAGAATTTACCTGGACACCAATTTTTCATTGTTTCTAGGTCAAAGTCTAAGCACACACAATATACCATTGATTAAATTTAAGCTTTGAATTTTCAATTTTTTTATTGGGGTCGTGTCATGATCTCATACGAACGCATAAAAGTCCAAATAGAAGTGATGTATTAGCTGAATTTAGGGTACAATTCACAGGCTCACAGCTACCATGTGGTGGCTATAGGTGAAAAAAATATACAATATTAATATAAATATATATAATCACATTTTTGTTGTACGATTCCTGGATCATATCATATTAACCTATATATATATTCCTTAATTTGAAGCTTTTAATAAATAATTTTGTTCTTATTTCTTATTTATAAATTTATATTTTATATTTTGTTATTCAGACAGATTATTTATGTCCTGTTTGCTATAGTGTCAAGATATAAACATCGGAAACTCTAGAATTCTTTGAAAGTAAGGATTGTAAAATAGATAAAACTTCACAATTGAGAGACACTAAATCTAAACTGAATATGTAATATAAACGCTCAAATAACTGTACTTTTTTCTTTCTCTTTTTGACAAAAAGGCTCCTTGTTCACATCCTTAGATGGTAAAAGTTAAGCTCAACAAAAATTCAAATCTTGTTAAGAAAGAATATAAAAAGCGAATCACAAATACAATAATAATTATGCAATTTATATAGAATGAGTAAGCCTACCAGCCAACAGCCGATCCACATTTTGAAAAATAGCCAAAATTTATTTTTATCAGAAATATAATACATCATAATTTTACAATGTCTAAAATACCCCTCTTATCTCCCAAATTGAAACATATACACACATAACCACTTGCCTCCTCGTCCTCCTCTCCACCGCACTTCTCCGAATCTTTTAGTAGCCTCATCAGTCCCTTCCCGCTACCACCGAATCTCCTACGTCAGATCGGAACTGCCTATCTGCCGCCAGAGCCGCGGGTGCGAGGTTCATCTCCGGCCACGGATCCGGATCCGACTCCCGCTTCGAACTAGGATCTCGCTCCTCTGATCGACGGTTGTCCTCGTCGTCGATGACATTGATCACGATGTTGCAGCACTCGATTCCGATGAATCTGAATCCCAAGCATTTAATGAGGCCTCTCCATCAGCCTATGGCTTCGTCGGAGGAAGCTTCGACCATTTGCTCTTCTCAAAGAGAAAAAGATTTCTCCGATGGCGTCTTGATTCGCTTGTCTCCGGTGGTGGTTGATTCCTGCAACAGGGCGCAGAACACCAATTAGCCTCATCTTTCTGTTGCAAAATTAAGTCTGAGGGTATTTTATGGTTTTTTTTATTAATTAATCTACCAGAAGAGTAAATTTATTTTACCGTTCATATTTTTATTTTTCCTTTGATAAGTTAATTTGGTGTATTAAACAATGAGATAATACTGAAATCCATGTTTGTATCTTGTCAAATGAGGTATGTGAATTCTTCAAATCTTTAGGTTTTTGTGAATCGACTCATTTGGAAATGATGCGTATTGCGCAAAAAAATGGCGGAGTTTTGATCTAAAATCGGCGAAGGCTGTTTAGACTCGATGATGATGAAGACTCGGATCGACTGTAAATTAAATTAACTAAATAGAAAACTAAATTAACTTTGAAGTAAATAAAATTAACTGGAAGAGTAAAATTTAATCAACTACATATTAAATCAAATTAACTTCGGAGTAAATTAAATTAATTGTAAAAATAAATTAAATTAACTGAAGATTAAATTAAACTAACCGAAAGTGTAAAGTAATTAACTATTCTTCACAAGGGTATAATGTACTTACAAAAATATGTGGACCATTTACATAATAAAATAAAACTTAGACTAAATTCTTAAATGGAGGTAAAGGATGGACTAGTTACAACAAATACTTGATAAATATAATGGATGTACCACTCTTTTTCAAGTTACATGTACCACTGCCTATTACTGATTACGTTTTAGGAGATTTTGCCGAACTGAAATTCACAAAAAAATAAAACACATATCAAATTTAAGGTTCAAATCTAAAGATTGAAAATCAAAACAACTTTGGTCAAAGATCTGGTTGTACAAAAATCAGATTGATGTATGATTATTAAAAATTAAAAATAATTTGCAAGTCATTGTACTTGTAATTTGTGCTATATAATTTTATTCGCCATTGTTAATCTGATTGGGGACGAAACAAGAAATGGTTACGATAAGATTTAAAGCGGATTTGGATATCAATAATGGATCGGTTCTTTATTAGGTCGAATATGCTAGCACGATTAAATAATGAGTCAAAACGATACGATTATGGTAACACGATTAAAATCCGATTAACTTGATTATTAAATGGTCGATACGAAACACGATTACGATCCGCACAAATATGACCCAATTAATACGATTACGAGTAATAACACGATTACGACTCAGTTAAACACGATTACTATTATATATGTAAAATTATTCATTTATAACTGTAAACATAAAATTGATATTAGAAAATATGATGAAATAAAATAAGGTATACTCATATCAATATCAATTAACGTATGATAACATATAGTCAACAGTATACCAATTTAATTCACGAGAGCAATAATAATGTATCGAATTAGTTATTTTCAATTACTAATTTAAGTAGTATGTCTAGTGGTGTTCTCATAATTCACAATTTACCATCCCAATAACAATATTCTCATAATAATGTGTCGTATTCAATTTTATTTGAGTTCAATTCAATTAAATTGATATCGAACAATCATGATTTAAAATTCACAATCACAATAGTCTCGTAATAACGTATCATATTCCATTTTATATGATTAATTTAATCACACCCAATAAGATTTAAAATTGGTCCAACAGTAACACGAGTAAATTGAATTCGAGAACATGAAGCTAACAAAAAATCTACCGGATCTCATTTTGCATAAATTATTATATTTTCCACCCAAATGAAAGTCAAGTAACTAAATAATATTATATATACACAATATATATATATATATATATATATATATATATATATATATATATATATATATATATATATATATATATATATATATATATATATATGAAGAGTATTGAGTAACTTGAGCACCAAATTACCATAATATACTCAACAATGATTGCAGTGATGATGGAAGCACGAATAATAAGATAATAGAAAGAAGAAAGAAAGGGAATAAAGTAATCTAATTAGTACCACTAAAGTAAATTATTTAATTGGAAGAGCCAAATAAGTAGTGCTCTTAATCTTAATCTTAATCTTTTTTTTAAGGAAAAATCATAATCTTAATTTTTTTCTATTTTTTTAATAAAAAATCTGAATCTTAATATTAGTAGGTAACTTTGTTATTATTATGAATGTCGAAAGTGAATATAGACTAGCGAAAGAAAATTTGTATTGTGTTTTCTATTGAAATATATTACAACTTCAATTCCAATATAATTTTTTGTGTAAATTCAAAACTTAAGGAAATATACAAATAATCATTAATGAAAACTAATTAACTAGCAAGTAGTAGTCGTACGCATAAGTTTTTAGGAAAATAGTTTAACAAATTTGATTATATACAAGATTTTTTTTGTATGTCATGTAATCTGAAAAAATTGTAAATATATATATATATATATATTAATGATCGCATTCTAGAATAATATATACATGTAATAGTTATAGGACCCAATGGTTTTTTTTTAATTAGTATTCTTTATTTGTTATAAAATAAAACAAAAAATAGAAAGAAAAGAATGAAAGAAAAAGAAAGAGGGTAAAGCAAGTGTTCAATATATCTAGGTCCCATTGGGCAATAATACCAAAATCCCATGTCTCCCTAAATCTCTCTCTCTATCTCTCTATCTCTCTCTAGATCCTTCCAATGGAAGACAGCAGCGGTGGGATTGGGAAGGAGCTAGTGATGGGAGGATCATCATCATCAGCAGCGTCACCGTCGTCGGGTCCCGCGGCCCAGCCGAGCCGGTACGAGTCGCAGAAGAGGCGGGACTGGAACACGTTCGGGCAGTATCTGCGGAACCAGAGGCCGGCGGTGGCGGTGTGGCAGTGCGGGGCGGGGCAGGTGGTGGAGTTCATGCGGTACCTGGACCAGTTCGGGAAGACGAAGGTGCACGCGCAGGGGTGCGCCTTCTTCGGGCAGCCGGAGCCCCCCGGGCCCTGCCCCTGCCCCCTCCGCCAGGCGTGGGGCAGCCTGGACGCCCTCGTGGGCCGCCTGCGCGCCGCCTACGAGGAGCACGGCGGCCTGCCCGAGGCCAACCCCTTCGCCGCCCCCGCCATCCGCCTCTTCCTCCGCGACGTCCGCGACTCCCAGGCCAAGGCCAGGGGCATCCCTTACACCAAGAAGAAGAAGAAGAAGAAGATCAAGCTCACCACCCCTTCTCCTACCACCGCCGCCGCTCATCATCCTGATGATTCTGACATCAAACACGACCACGATCCATCATAATTATTATATATGCATACATCATCTTCTTGTCTTGATATCATCATCGTAATCATCCTTGTCAGGTATGTCTGATTTTACCACATCTTGTTCATTTCTCTCTCTCTCTCTCTCTCTCTCTCTCTCTCTCTCTCTGTCTTAATTTCTCTATTTCTGATATAACCCTAGCTAGCGTAACCCTAGCTTTCTAGGTACTTTTTTATATTATAAGCTCTAACTGATTCATTATAACCAGGTTTGTTTTGTTTTTGTTTTTGTTTGTGTGTGTTTATCTGGTCTCTTTTTTTAACTTGCAATACTTTAACGATTTACCTGCTTGATTTGAATATATGGGTCCCAAAATGAGAATTTTGAAAATATTTGTTTGTTAGCTCGTTTCTCTCTCACATGCAAAAACAAAATAATTCTTGTTCAGGATTCTGTAAGATTGCTGTGTGTTCCATGAACGACATAAAACTGAACCTAATAATGTGTTTCATATATATATATATATATATATATATATATATATATATATATATCATAGCCTAGCTTGTAGCATTATAGCAATAGGATGAGATAAAGGAAAACCAGCTTGGAGGCATTAGGCCAATTGTAAAATTCTTTAATTTAATTAGTTTTTGTTGTACTATACTACATCTACAAGGCATAATTTAATGTACGCTCTAATTAAGTTTTTTAATTCAGTGCTCCAGCTATTTTTATATTGGTTTTGTCCTTTTATCAATGATTTCTTCCTCTTCGTTGGTGATTATACATTTTGTTTCATAAGCCATTTATCTATTAAGTAATAATTATCTGACCTCTCCTTTCTCAAAGAATTCAGAAAATCGTCTTTAAAATGTCCAGCTAGTGGAATTGATTAATCGTTGCTAATTACTATATTTTGCCACTTTATCAATTATTTGGTACACATTGATATTATAACACCAACAAAGAAACAGCAGATTAAACAATAATATCAATAAATAAAAAAATTATAGTTCTTTGTGACATTGGCGACATGTTGTTATTTTGTTTTTGTCCATTATGATCATCATGAATTTATTGCAGTATTTAACATTTTAATTATATCGCTGATATGACAGGATACTGTATATTTTATGAATTGTGATAGCTAACTCATACATAAATAATATGTTATCCATATATGTCTTCCAATAATACCACAATTTTATGTCCTAAATCCTAATACATAATTGATGAAAAACACTGTTACATTTTCAATTTAAGATACTGCATCATTGTTTGTATATATTCAATGATCAACCCCACATAATTAGAGTATAAACTATACATACATTATGTTTTGCAGCAATTGTATATTACGTCTACATAAATTACTCAAGTATACTTAAGTACAGGTACCGTATGTATTTATATTAGTTACATGAACTTATATACCCGAATTTCTAATCATCAGGTCCCTTGATCCAAATCTGGTCTTGAAGTTTAATGATACGTCATTTTCATGGAGCTACACCAAATCAATGGAAGAGTATATTTGTTGCAGTAGAATCAATCAAGTATTTCCTTCCCTCTGGTCCTTTTTTTCATTATTTATATATCAAGATCTTAGCTAGCATTATATATATATATATATATATATATATATATATATATATATATATATATATATATTTTAATTTGGCCAAACGGGTCTAAGATGCAGTGAAGTGAAACTAGTAATATATATTTTCTGTAATTAAGTTTCATATTATTATCGTTGTGACTCTTGAGTAAATATTTTTGTCGATCATTAGCCTAAGAAATACATTAATCCTATATACAACTCTTCGTCTTTATCATTTTTGCAATGAATTGTGTTTATCCAAAATCCGATCCTTCAGTTTTTGTTTTATATATATATATATATAATATATATATATGTCAAGAAATATACATTCTAATCTTGATACACACACACACACACACACACACATATATATATATATATATATATATATATATATATATATGCATAAATGTATTATTGCCTGTCTGGGCTCTTTACTGTTATATATTCGTTCATATCATGCATCAAAGCTAGCTATTTTATATCTCCCATTCATGTTCACAATATACTGCAAGCACAATTAAAAAAAGTTCACAATATACTGTATAGAGTAGTACTAGATATAGTCAGACCTAATATTTCGATATCCTTCCCAGTTCCAATAATATATATGTATATATTTATATATATATATATATATATATATATATAAGTGTGTACGTGTGTGTGTGTGTGTGTGTGTGTTTTGTTTGAACCTCTGTTTTTCACCTCACAGTTTTTATTTTTCATATATGCTAGGTTGTAGGAACCTATCATTTATTTAGTCACATACCCAAACATATTATGAATGTGTATTAAATAAAAATGCAAGTTATTATGTATCAACGTAAGTCGTTGCATAATTTAAATTTTAAAGCCAATATACTGATCTTGTAGCATGATTTCAAACTGAAGAAAAACTCAAATTCTATTTCCTATCAGTTTTCCCCAGAATTAATGTTTGTTACCGTTAGGAGGTATCCCATACAAAAATAAAATAATATAAGTAATAAGTTTATAAGGTCATTTGAGTTACATATATCATATTGCCAATTAATTTTAAGATACAAGCACATAATAGTTCACATAACAAAATCTATGTGGGTAACCAATCTGATGTTGAAGATTCGGCCTAAAAAAATGAACACAAAAAACCACTATATTGAGAAGACATGTTAAGAATCTTTAGTTGAAAATAAATAAAGAAGTAACAAAATTTATAAAGTCACGATTTATTCATCTGATTCAACTAGTTATGAGATAAACCTTGTTTATATTTCATGAGTTACGTAGATCTGAAAATACTTGCATATTTGAAAGCTTTCTATATCCCCCACAAATACAGTTGTAGTAGAACGAGACGTCATATGTCCCACATGTCTATGATGCACTCCGGTTTTACGTACCATGCATAGTCTATCCTTGGATTCCTTTCGTCTTTTCAATTATCACATTTGATATTCTTTGACCCCCTTACAACCATTCTTATTTTTCTCGATTTCCTCATCAATTATTTAGCTAGCTAGCTCTTTTTTGAAAAATGAAAAAAAAAAACGGTTAAGATGTTTTCTTATACATTACTTTATCTCCTCTTTTTAGTTAGTATAGAACAACAAAATATTGACCTTATTAGTAAAATATAAAATATAATAGTTACAGCACTTACATTTACAAAATTGTTATTGATTTCTCATGTTCCTCATTCAAGTGGTCGTTATTATGAGAAAATACATATTTTAAAGTAACTTACATTTGATAATATGGCTCTATCGGATGGCTCGACACCGAGAGCGGTTCTATATTTCACGATTCTCATCACAAGCTTGATTAGCCGAAGTGTTCTGTATGATATTAGTTTGCATTTGCACACTTTTCATCTATAATAATGAGAAGTTTCAACCTTTAATTAATTAAACAGCTATTTTAGTCCATATAAAATACGTACGTAAAAGGCATCCAAAATTATAAGACAATAGATTTTAAATGAGATAGGTATATTTTAATAATGAAAGGTGTCAGTAACCAAAAATCACAATAGATTAGTTTTTGAGAGCCCATTCTACTAATTAGTTGCCTAATACAACTCATAGAACCAATATAATCTGAACAATGAATTAAAAAAAAAGTCAAGAATATATGTTTATAGGTAAGCAAGCTAGCTGAAACTTATTAAAAAAAAGAGACTCCGGCGAGAACCAAACCATCAGCATAGTCACTATTCGAGAGAGATCAATGGTATCGTGAAATATAATGCCTCGCCATCTGCCACGTAAACCGGGTTAATTATATAGTATATAAACATAACTAAGTTATAGAGATTGATTGATTCATTAAGCTATGGATTTTAGTCCATGTTGTAGCTCGTCGTGATGATACCACTGAGTACTTCGATAAGAGATGAACTCGAACAACTCCAATCGGATTGGGTAACTGTGTTATTGCAACTAAGGCAACATCTTGCTTTGCCATCACTATTCAGTTGAAAACGAGCCAGACGGATAAACTCAATCATCCCAGACTTGTAATGGAGACTCATTCGATCATTCTCAGTAATCCAATCTCTACTTGGATTTCAGATAACGTTGAACATTGTAAAATCAAATTAGAAAGAGTTCTAAATATTACGGAAGATACACGAGAACGAGACCGAGAGTGGACATTATTTTTTTATGTTTGATGTCGGGTAATTGCAATGATTGAGAAAACTAGATATATTGGAATACTTGATTAGAATATCTATCAAAATTTCGGCAGAGTTTGCCCTATAATAATGACAAACACAAAACCTGCAATTTCAAATAAAGCACACACTGCGCGTGCGCGCACACACACACACACATTAATTTAGCCTAAACTATCATATTGATCAACTAAACATTAAATCGAGCCTCAGTGGCTCGGTAATAAGAATTTAACAATTAAAAAGCAATAAATTAAAATAAATTAATTACATAAATTTTATTAACTTAACTTCATTAATAATACAATGTTTCTAAAGTACCTAATTTATTACAATTTTTATTTCAGTTTAAGTTAACTAAACTAATTAACAAAAATAAATAAACATACTAACCAATGAATTAACTTAACACATACAGTTGTATATCTAACAAAATTAAATTAATGAATTAACTTATTTGCGACTAATTAAATTAACATACAATTTTATTTCTAACTTAGTACAAAACTAATAAACTTTAAAAATTCATTAAGTAATCAACAACCTAAACTTATCATATGATTCATTAAGTAATTAACAAGCTAAACAAATTCAGCATATTATGCAAATCAATTAAAAAAATTAAATAAAGATATTAACTAATTAATCTACTTAACACAAACATTTGTATTTCTAACAAAATTATTCTAATCAATTAACATATTAACTACTTAAATTAACATATTAAGCTAACTAATTAAAAAGTAGATTAACTTAGTAACCTTCACCGGTGGTTCAGAGGTGGGGAGTTCGAATGCAAGGTGGAAGCTGCGGGGCAGAGAAGAGGCGAGATGCGGGGCAGAGAAGGCGCGGTGCTGCGACGTAGGCTTCGATGGGCTACAACGCGGGCTTCGACCGGGGCTTTGACGGAGCTTCGGCGAGCTTCGATCGGGGCTGCGACAGAGCTTTGACGGGCTTCGATCGAGGCTGCGATAGGGTTTGACCAGGTTGCATGTGCACCTAAACAAAGATAGAGAGTTAGAGGCGTGGTGATGGTGTTGAGATGTGGGTAGGAGAGGAGTGGTGGTGGTGGTATGGACGGTCGGAGTGGGTGGTGGTGGTGGTGGGTCGGAATGGTGGTGGAACAGAGAAGGGTGGTGGTGGTGGCCGAAATTATTAATATATATATATATATATATATATATATAGAGAGAGAGAGAGAGAGAGAGAGAGAGAGAGAGAGAGAGAGACTAAACTCACCGGTGAAGGCCCTGATCTGAGTTTGTGTTGGTTGCCGTGGTCGGAGTGTGGTTGTGGTGGCCGGAGCTTCCATATGAGAGACGAGACATAGTGAGAGAAAGAAAAAGGAAATAAAGAGATAGTGGTAGACACTCAACGGAGTTGCGGAGTCGGAGTTGTGGTGGTGTAGTTGGAGCTTCCATGGAGAGAAAAAATCAGAGAGAGAGTGAAAATTTGATATGTTAAGAAAAAAAAACACAACTCTCTCGGTGAGGACGAAGAAGCGATCTTTATAGTCCGACCAATATTTAGAAGCGACTAGTCGCTTCTAAATTTTAGGTCTAATTAAATGGCGTCGTTTTGTTTAAAAATGAAATATTGAGCGGACTGGCAAAAATTTGGTGAAGCATGTAAGTGATTTTAGAAGTCACTTCTAATATCAAAATGTCGCTTCTAAAAGTATTTTTTGTAGTAGTGATTCCATCTCGATTCTACTTGAAAGAGAAAATTTGGGGCTTTTCGAAATCACGACAATTAAGATAGTTATATATATATATATATACATATATATATATATATACATATATATATATATATATATATGTTCCATACAAATTAGGGGATATTTAAATAAATAAATTCTAAACAATATTCTTAATTAAATGTACAATTAAATAAAGACAATATTCGACGAGGGAAAAATAATAAATTCCCCTACACGTGATGAGCACGTGTTCATTTTCAGTCAATTTTGACGACTTTACTAACATAAGGATTAAAGATAAATTGAGGTTTGATTTAAAAGGGTGAAGATGTAATTTTAAAAATATCAGAGTCACCTACTAAAGTTGTCATAGTTCAAGGCACAAAAATATCATTAATTCTATTAATAACTACAATGAGCATATTCAGTTATAGCTAGAATCCAACAAAAAACAAATCTAATATTTTTTTAATATTTAAGCGACATTTTTTTTTAATGAATGAATTAATCGAAAAAGAAAAAGCCAACTTTCCCGGAAGCATTTACAAACTCTTCCATAATCGATCAAAATTTTCAATTTTGTGTCCAAAAAGCGGGTACGTACTTTGATCCATTTTGATATATTTTTTTTTTTTAAACAAAATTCTTTAGGGGATCCGGCATGGGCAGAAGATTTAAGAGCGCGTTTAGTTTTGAACCCAAAGCCACTTGAACAAAGTGATCTACTTAATTAAAGGTTCCTTGGTGATAATTCGACAATAGCATGAATAATGGATTTGGCCGCAGCAAAAGACTACGATATGTGGAGTTACAACTTATTTATTTATTTATTCGTTTACTTCATGTGACACCTATACATAAACTTATGTAAATATGAAATATGTGAAACCCAACACACGAACACAAAATCAACACACATTGACATAGCAAATTGTTGATCATACCATGCACATTCATCGCCCCCAATCAATCAAGTGATTAGCCTTCCAACGGATTCAGCTATTCCTGTAGATAACTAAGCACGCGTCTTGATGTAACCGACGTGAGTGGAATTAGGAACCTTAGTCAAAGTCCCCAGCTCAGGAGTCAACCAACACGTGGAGACCTCCCTGTGGTAAAAATAACCCACACACTTGCAATCCAACGAACACTTGTTCCCGCACTCTCGCTCCCCAATACCCTCCTCTCCTTTCGCGTACTTGCACAGGAAATGGTCAACGCCTTCGAGCTTGTAATACCTAGACGACGACCCGCTAGGTTTGCAGCCAGCGGTGGTCAGCCTCGGCGGCTGACAGTTCCGACTCCAACCCAACAGCTGTCCGTTGTCGGAGGGACAAGCCACGCACTGGCTGTCCTCGCAGACCCCGAAACCGCCGCACCGGCCGGGAAGTTGGCACTCGGTCTCGCCCCTCGGAACATCGCGAGCGAAAAAGGTGTAAGCGGTGACGAAGGCGCGCCTCTCGATGCCCTCGTTGTACGTGAAGATTCTGAGGTTTCCGTCGATGCCGAGGCGGAGGAAGGAGAGAGAGCTGTTGTGGTAGGCTCGCGCGGTGATGTAAGGGCCGAGGGTGAAGAAGTAGGCTCCGGCCTCGGCATCGAGCTCGAAGTCAAACTTGACGGTGGAGGGCATGTCGGAGAAGTCAGCGGAGGCGTAGTATAGGAGGGAAGACTTGTTATTGGGACCACTAAAGTAGAGGGACATTGAGCCTTTGGTCTCCAGGGCGAGAGTGTACGGACCGTCCTTGTTTTCTTTGTCGGAGAGACGGCTGACGAGTTTGTTGGTGCCGTTTCCGGGGCCGCCGACGTGGAGGGACTGGCCGACGAGGAGAGTATCCGTCGGGAAGTCGAAGCTCTGCCACAAGAAATTGCCCTTGGCGTCGTGGAGGACCATGTTTCCGTTTGGGAGCAGCTTGAACCCGGTTACCCCTACAAATAATAATCAATAATCAGTAGTATAATAAATACATAGGTGAAAAAATATCATTAACAAATCTAAAATATATATACTGCAATTATATCGTTACATTACAACAGTATTTTTCTTAGCAATTTATTTTATTTTTACAATAATATTGCAATAATAAATAAGTTGAATTTAAAAATAAAATAAAATAACGGTATAACAGAGGATAAATACCGTCTAAAGAAAAGAAGACTACAAAAAAAAAAAAAAAGTCCTAAGTTTTATTATATTTTTGTCATCTCACTGTAATGAGAAAATAATGTGACAAGTGAAAATAACAGAGGGGATTAGAGGACGAGTGAGGGTAGCTAATAAGTTAGTAAAGCACTCCATCCCCACAAATGAAAGTTTGCTAAGAGAAAAAAAAAAAGAAGAAGAGGGAATTACATGCTAGCAAGCTTTATTTTTTCAATAAGAGAATAAATAAGCTATGTTCTGGTGGACAAACTGTAAATGTGAAACCAAAGACACATGATTATTAAATCTGAGTAGCTAAAAGAATTAATGGAAAACATGGTTTTAGTATTTGGTTGTTATGAACAAAAGTTGTTTGTGACTCTAAAGCTATACCTTTATTGGCGGTATTGGTCTGCCAAACAATGCGACCATCGGCGTGGGTAAGGACGAGATTCCCGTCATTTCGAAGGGCAAAAACGGCATTTTCACCGACTGGCTTCCCACGATTGGCCTCCCAGACCCACAGAAGCGTTGTGCGGCGGTGAAAACTTCCGCCCATTCTGAGGGCAAGGGTATAAACTCCGGGGGTAGTATTGTAAAAACATACCACAAACGGACTTGCAAACAGCTTCGGCTCCGACGAGGACCGGTACGTCGCGCCGTACTCGATGTCGATGTACTCGTCGAAAAAGCCTTCGTTCACGAATCGGAACGTGGCGTTTTGAGAGACATTGGCTGTGGAGACACTGAGTAATAGAGAGAAGATGAATGGGACCAGTATTGTCATTATTAGTGATCTCATATTTCTGTTGAATTGGAAAATTATATTATATTGGGTTAGGAGTGTGTGTGTGTATTTATAAGGCATAATATAGGATAAGAGTCTTATTTGATAACGTGTTGAAAATTCAACGCTCGCTGATTTCAAACTCGTATCAATTCGAATGATCTGCTGTCTATTTTAAGAACGCATGCAAGCTGTAATAAAGGGTACACATTACAATCATTTTAATAGCAAATATGACGTTGGACGAATTTACGCCAAGGAAATAACAAAATGGCCAAAATTCAATATTATATGATTACGACGCTTCTCTAACTTATCTGTATGAAAATCAGTATTACCACGTATACCTATATTTTAATTTGATATGATTAATTTTTTTGACCGGTCTACATTGATGCAGATATTATGGACTTTTATTTTTGTATTCGCAAAATGCTACGTAGCTATTTGCGAGGACAAAAAGATTAAAACTTTAAATGAAGTACTTGACTATCTTATTCTTATCAATCAAAGCCTACATAATATGGGATTTTGACAGCAATAATACCATCTTGTTGTCACTTACCATATTTAACCCAAAATGAAAAAACTTACACATGTAATACCTAAGCCATTGTGTAAAGACAAGTATACCCTCAGAAATCTTTTAAACGCATGCAAACCCATTCCCGGGTATTCTTCATCTTATTCCCAAAAAAAAAACCCCTCATCTTCTCTCTCTCTCTCTCTCTCTTTCTCTCTCTCTCTCTCTCTCTCTCTCTCTCTCTCTCTCTCTCTCTCGCACGATCCCTCCATTCTTTTCAAGCTCAAAAACATCGGCATTTCCCTGGTATTCTTCATCTTTATCCCAAAAAAAAAACCCCTTCATCTTCTCTCTCGCACGATCCCTCCATTTTTTTCTCGCTAAAAAAAATCGGCCATTCTCGGGTATTCTTCATCTTTTTCCCAAAAAAAAAATCTCTAATCTTCTCTCTGTCTCTCTCGCACGATCCCCCCATTTTTTTTCTCGCTCAAAGAAATCGGCCGCACGTTCTCTCTCTCTCCCTCACACGTTCTCTAGCGAAGCAGTGATCCTCCATCGTCGTTCCAGGTCGCAAGGCATAACAAAAAAAGGTATGGGTATTACTTATGCAATTTTGAAAGGTAGAACTCCGATACCCATGGCCGCCGGCTTACTCAAATCTCTATTTCATTTATTTCGGTCTCTTAAAACCCTAGAAATACGGGTGAGTGTTTGTTAAAACCCTATTTCATTTACTCAAAAAGGTATGGGTATCTATATTTCATTTATTTCGGCCGAGTGTTTGTTGATTTAGGGTTTTTGGCTCAAAATTTTTTTGATTTAGGGTTTTTGGCTCAAATTTTTTTTGGGTGTTTTAGTGTATTTGGTGCTTGGGCGAGTGTTTGTTGTGTTTGGCCGAGAATGTGTTGTATTTGGGCGTTTGATTGTATTTGGGTTTGGGTGTTTGAGTGTATTTGTGTTTGGGTGTTTGAGTGTATTTGTGTTTGGCCGAGAATGTGTTGTCTTTGAGTGTTTGTGTGTATTTGTGTTTGGGCGAGTGTGTCACGGAATGACCCGAGTCCGTGACACTTGTGTCACGAAGTGGATTCACTCCGTGACACATATTTCATTTATTTCGGTCTCTTAAAACCCTAGAAATACGGGTGAGTGTTTGTTAAAACCCTATTTCATTTACTCAAAAAGGTATGGGTATCTCTATTTCATTTATTTCGGCCGAGTGTTTGTTGATTCAGGGTTTTTGGCTCAAATTTTTTTTGGGTGTTTTAGTGTATTTGGTGTTTGGGCGAGTGTTTGTTGTGTTTGGCCGAGAATGTGTTGTATTTGGGTGTTTGATTGTATTTGGGTTTGGGTGTTTGAGTGTATTTGTGTTCGGGTGTTTGAGTGTATTTGTGTTTGGCCGAGAATGTGTTCTCTTTGAGTGTTTGTGTGTATTGTGTTTGGCCGAGAATGTGTGTGTTTGTGTGTGTTTCGTGCTCGTGTATATATTTGATTGAACAATGTTAGGGTTTGGCGAGTGTGTGTGTGTGCGTGTATTTGGTCTTGAAGTTGTTGAAAATTGGTGACTTGATTTGTTTTAGGTTTTAGATTCAATGACGAAGTCTAAAGGAAGCAAGGTCGAGGAGGCCTCAAAAAGTGTCCGAAGAAGTCCTAGGACGGCTTCGAAAAGGAAAATAATTTCGCCGTCCAAGCGTTCCAACGATGACGACGCGTTCGTCGTCGCACCAACAAAGATAAAGAAGGTATAGAATAAAAATGAAGTGACTTAATTAGATGTATGTGCAGCTATTTGATTTTGTTTTGTGTTTGATATAGCCAAAAAACAAGGCTGAGTCATCGGGCGTTGCGACCGCCTTGGAGAGTCCTACAACTGCTATTCCCCGAAAGGTGAGTGTCAGAAACTCATTTTGATCCTGGTTCGTGACAGATGTGTCACGGACTCGATGACTTCGTGATAGATGTGTCACGAAGTCAGCGAGTCCGTGACACATCCGTCACGAAGTGGGTGAGTCCGTGACACATCTGTCACGAACTCAAGCATAATGGTTTCACTAATAATGTCATTGACTCATATGTGTAGGAGTGGAGACGGTTTATACCGGAGTCCAACGTTGAAGGATTTTCCTTTAACTTCCACGGGGGATTGGAAAATTTCCTCGCTCTCTTACTCGGCCGCAGCGCCGAGACTCAAGCTGGATTCGCCCAATCATGTTTTGGGCAGTTCGTGGGGCAACCCAAAATAGTCCGGTCGTCGGCGATTATAAGCCACTTGGTGTTGAGGACCGGGTGCTTCGAGGGCGAAACCACTGACGGGCTTCTGATTGAGATTGGAGGCCAAGTCCGGGAGTTCACGAAGAGAGACTTCCAGGAGATCACATTCCTCAAAGTCGTCGATGACTACGAGGAATTCAAGTTCGAGGGGGTTGTTTCTAATGACAGCCTCTTCAAAAAATTCTTCCCGGGGAAGTATTTGAGTCGGAACTTGGTCAACCAATTGTTGGAGGCGAGCGTAGATTGGCCGACAGAAGTTCAGGTAAATTACCTGAAAATTTACTTCGTCTTGAATGTCCTCCTGGCGGATGATGCGAAGAACAGGACACCGTGCGTAGAGCTCATTAAGGCGGTGGAGGACACGGACACATTCGGTCGCCATCCATGGGGCAACGTGGTGTGGAACTACCTTCTCGGTGAAGTCTGGAAGTTTGTGGAGAAGGGTGGCGAGCCAATGGAGCAAGGTAAAAAAAAAGGAAGCTCCATCTCCCCGGATTCGTCGAGCCGCTTCAGGTTTGGGGGTACGAGTGTCTTCCTTTCCTGACGAAGATGGGGGTTTGTGAGAAAGTCTCCACCACAGCTCGGCCAATAATGCGTCGGTGGAAGTCTATCGGACTTGTTCAGGATGCCGCCATGAGAGGAATCAACTTCAATGAGGTAATAAATTTGTAGGTTAATTCATACTTAATATTGATCACACTCATTTGTTAATTTGTCCCACGTATGGGTTGAATTTCACGGAATCGGCGACACTTCTTCAAGCGTTGCAACCCCTTCTACGACGGCAGCGGGGGTGGACAAACGCTCGGAGAAGAAACCCAAAAAAGACGCCCCACAACCAGAAACACCACCACCACAACCACCACAACCACCACAACAACCGTCCCATTCACAAGCACAGATAGTTGAGGTAACACAATTTTGGGTTTCTATTTTAATTTAAATGAATCCACTCCGTGACAGATGTGTCACGGAGTGGATTCACTCCGTGATAGATGTGTCACGTACTGGATTTACTCGTCAGCCAGCTTACTTTGTTATTTTGGTCATGGACAGTCCCTGCTCGACTCTCTCGAAAACTCAGTTGGAAATCTCGACGAGCGTTTCCGCTATATGCAAGACGACTACAGGAAGTTCAAAAAAGAAATTTTGGACGCGGTGAAGAGCTACAGAGTGGCTCTTGATGAACTAGATCAGTACTACGATTGGAGAAACGAGTTACAGTTAGAAAAGAAGCGCCGGGAGAAGAAAGCGGCCAAATTGAAGAAGTGGGAAGAAGAGATGGCGAAGAAGAGAGCGGAAAAAGAAAAAAAAAAGAGGAAGAAGAAAATGTGAGAAGCTGAAGAAAATGCAGGAAGAAGAGAAGAAAATGCGGGAAGAAGAAGAGAAGAAGCAGAGAGAAGAAGAAGAGGATAAGAAGAAAGAAGAAGAGGAGAAGAAGAAGAAAGAGGAAGACGAGGAGAAGAAGAAGAAAGAAGAAGAAGAGAAGAAGAAGAAAGACGACGAAGACGAGAAGAAGAAGAAAGACGACGAGGACAAGAAGAAAAAGGACGATGACGGGGACAAGAAAAATAAGCAGGACAAAGACGGCACGAATAAGAAGGACGATGGCACCAAGAAGAGCAAGAAACAGGAGGAGAAGAAGGATGGCAACCAAAAGAAGAAGAAAAACGAAGTCGAGAAAGGGAAAAAGAAGCAAACCAGTCAACAAGAGGTACAAGATATGCAATAGACATATTATTTTGTTATTTAAGAGTGGATTCACTCCGTGACAGATGTGTCACGGAGTATACTTAGTGCGTGACACAGTGTCACAGAGTCGCTGAATTTCGTTATTTTGATTACACTCATGTTGAACTAAATGATTTTGAATGGTCAGGAGGACGAAAGTGACGTCGAAAACACACAAGGTCAACAATCTTGGGGTGATGAAGATTCGCCTCTCAGTCTAGAAGCCCAAATGAATGCAGAGGCTATTGAAGAGTATGAGTTGTTAGGGACACAGGGGGTTCAAGAGGTACCTCCATTAATTTGATGGTTGAACTTAATTCTTGACTTGTTTAGAAGCATATAATTGTTATGGTTGAACTCAACAATAAACTTGAACTCAAATAAGCATATAATTGTTATGAAATATTATTTTATGGTTGAACTCAACAATAAACTTGAACTCTATTTCTCTTGTTGGATAGATATATGACTTGAAGACACCGAATCCCCATATCCTTATTGAAGACTCACCTATCAAGAAACATTTGACCCGGCAACGACGCAGCCCCGATAGGTTTACTCCTTCCAAAAAGGCGTTGCCTTTTCTGAGGTTCACGAATGCTCCAGACGTGCTTCCTGATGAACTGCCGCTGTCGGAGGTAACCAAACGACCGGACCAGGATGACGTTGACGTCATGAAGTTGTGGTTCCAAGTCGGCTTGAAGAGGGGCCACAAGAACATATCTCAGGGCAAACCAAAATATAAGCCGGAGGAAGAAACCATAGCGCCTTCTATGGAACTTGGACAGATGGCTATCAACCAGAAGACCTTCTTCTATAACATGTGGCACGAGGACGGTTGGTTGTCTGATCAGATATTAATGTGTGTCAGTAATTTTTAAAATATGTCTTGTTTTGCAGCTCACTTCGTGACAGATGTGTCACGGAGTCAATTCACTCCGTGACAGATGTGTCACGGAGTGAATTGACTCCGTGACAGATGTGTCATGGACTGAGTACACTTCGTGACAGATGTGTCACGGAGTGAATTGACTCCGTGACAGATGTGTCACGGAGTCAAAGTGAATCCACTCCGTGACACATCTGTCACGAACTAAAGTCACTCCGTGACACTTGTGTCACGGACTGAGGTATTTAGTGCTTATGTTTATCTTTTGTCGTGCAGCATGTGGACGTCGCGATGTACTACCTCTGGAAGAAGAAAAAGGCGGGTTTGTTACGTCACTCCTTCACCATCATGTCCACGATCTTCTTTAAGTATCTCCGAGATAGTTACACTCAGTTCAATGCTAGTCAAGATCCGGGTGTATTCTTAAAGAAGAAACTGAAAAAATGTGTCGTCGACCACATTACCGGAGAGTCTGGAGCGGAGCAACTGGTGGACCCATGGGACGGGGTGGATGATGTCTTCATCCGTGTAATAGATGGAGGACACTGGTATCTTCTTGTTGTCAACGTGCGTTCAAGGTGTATAACGGTGTACGACTCCATGAGTTCCACCGGTGGACACCAAACGCTCGTTAACACTGAAGCGGGAAACTTGGCCACCATTTTGCCATATGTTCTGCATGTCGCCGGCGTTCTACTCTCCAATGAAGACATATTCAAGGTCGTCCACTACGATCAAATGCCACAACAAGACAATGGGTAAATATTTTAATTCTTAATTTTACATTCTTAATGACACATATCAATTACAGCATGCGTTTTTTGTTCCCTCAGAAATGATTGTGGCATGTTTATGATCAAGACTGCCGAGTTTTTGGCGCACGACCTTCCATTGTCTGATTTGAAACAGGAGGACATGATCATGTATCGACAGAAAATGACCACCGAATTATACCGACACGGAGCGCTAAAACTACACACGCGTGGAAATGTCAATGTTGAGGCAACTTGAAATTATGTGTTTATGATTGTACGCATGTGTTTATAACTTTATATATGTATTCTTAGAACTTCAATTTCTTAGTTTAGAAGTGTATGTATTGTTTATAACTTTATATATGTATTCTTAGAACTTCAATTTCTTAGTTTAAAAGTGTATGTATTGTTTATAACTTTATATATGTATTCTTAGAACTTCAATTTCTTAGTTTAAAAGTGTATGTATTGTTTATAACTTTATATATGTATTCTTAGAACTTCAATTTCTTAGTTTAAAAGTGTGTATTGTTTCGAAATCAATTTATGTATCACAAACTGACCTCATTTCGTGACAGATGTGTCACGGAATGAGATCACTTCGTGACACATGTGTCACGGACTGTGTTCACGTCTTAACAATAACATTGTTTCATAAACCATTCTTAACAATACACTCAATACCAATAAAGTTCAAAACATTCAAAATGTAATACATAGCAAAACACCAAGGAAGTTCTAGATATTCAATGATAAAACGTGTCGAATTACAAACCAAACCAATGTCCCATCCCCGGAGCCCTCATTTCCAGTGGAATTGGGTTGCGACACGTAGCTCTATTGTGACCTACACCTCCACAACGGGAACATTTACGAAGCGGGGCATCAGATTCTCCAAGAGAGGGAATCCTTCTCTTCTTAGGTCTACCCGCCGGACGACCTAAGAAGTTAGGCGGATTTACTTTGATCTGCTCGATTTCGTCGGGAAAAGTCCATGACGATTCACTTCCTTGAGGATGAATAACCCCTGCATACGCCAATTTCCAATACTCGGTCGTGTAGTACTCTGCACAATAGCTCTCAACTGGTAGGTTGCGTAAGCGACAAGCCGCAATGGCATGGACACATACAAATATATCAGTTTGAAATTCTCGACACGAGCACGTCTTATCAATCAAGTTCACTGCCCATGGTGTTCCTTCTGTGTCTAAAACCTCGAATTCGTATACTGCAGAAGGCCGGACCTAAAACATAAGCAAAAAAAAGTTTAAACATAACCATTCAGTCCGTGACACATGTGTCACGAAATGACCCGAGTCCGTGACACTTGTGTCACGCAGTGGATTCACTCCGTGACACATGTATCACGGACTGAAGTCACTCCGTGACACAAGTGTCACGGACTCGGGTCATTTCGTGACAGAATTTAAAAATTAAAAACACACTATAACCTGCATTTGGGCCGAGACAGCAAGTTTTTTTTAACATTTCGGTATGATATTCCATTGACAACACACTTTGAGTTGATGCCGCCTTTTGTCGTCGTTGGTAGAACCAAACTTGCATTCTCTCCCTCAACCAATCAAGGCACTTCACTATTGGAAATGATCTTGCTTTAACAGTTAACGCATTCAAAGACTCTGCGTTGTTTGAAGTTACGATCGTATACCTTGATGTCTTGAAAAAACAACGTGCCCACTTCTCATTTCCTACATCGTTGACAAGGTACGGACGTATCAACGGGTCTTCCTTGTCCAACATGCGCATAAACTTTTGATATTCAAATATAGTATACGCTTTTGCTGCACCGTAGAACTTCCAATTGAATTCCTTGCCAAGTTTTTTGAATTTTGCCTTGACGTTATTCTTCACGTGGTATGCGCAAAAACCATGTTCTGCTCTTGGAAAAACTTTCTTCGCGGCGTTAATGATTCCGGTGTTTCGGTCGGATACGATGACCATGTTATCCCTCTCCCCCAATGCTTCCTTAAGTTTGTTGAAGAAATAAAACCAGGACTTGGAAGTTTCGGACTCACCAATACCATAGGCAAGCGGGAATATTTGCTCATTTGCGTCCATCGCGGAAGTCGTAAACATGTTGCCCTTGTGATAGTTTGTCAAGAAGGTTGCATCAACAATTACAACAGGCCGACAATACTTCCATCCCTCTCTGAACGGAGCCAAAGAAACGAAAAAGTACATGAAATATTTATGACGGTCAGTTTTTAGGTCGATGAGAGAACCTGGATTCTTTTGCTCTAACATGTACTTGTATTTTGCAAGAGAGGCATATGACTCATCATCAGTCCCATACAAGGATTGTATTGCACATTCTTTTGCCCTCCATGCTTTTCTGTATGAAATATTGACTCCAACCTCTGTTCGCATGTAACTCTGAATCTCCTTTGGGGTACAACTATGTACAGTTGGATCAATAAATTTGTGTTTCACCCTCTCTCCAACCAACTCTGCTGTAGCTTGCGGTTGCCCTTTTTGTCTTTCCTCCACAGAACAAGTGTGTTTTGGATCATATCTTGAACCATAAACACATACACACGATCAAAAACAACTTAAAATTAAAAGGGCATACATTTCCTGACATATCTGTCACGAAGTACATCCACTCGTGTCAGGAGTGGATTCATGTCGTGATAGATCTGTCACGGACTGATTCATCTATGAAGAGAAATGAAATTTCAAATAAAATCAGTTTTTAGGTCGTGAAATTTTACCTTCTAATTTCAAAACAATCCGTGTTCTTTAGCTTCACTGCCCGGACCGCCCAATCACAATTTTTACCCGCACAAATGACATGAAGTTTGAGCGGAGATGAGTTCTTCGTTTTGAACCGATAGTGATTATTGATTGCATCCATCCGCAAATGCTTCAACAACGCCGCTTTGTTTGCATATAATCCTTTTTTTAACACTTACCGGAGATAAAATGTCCAACACCTCAATATCGTTACTCTCGACACATGTATTTAATTCGGGAGCCGTAACCGAACACCCCCCATTCTCTTGGCTCGATACATTCTCTTTTCTTTGTGATCGAGTTGGCGGCTGTGGTGGAAGAGGAGGCTCTTCCTGGTGTTGAGTCTGTGGTGGAGCCTCTATCGACAAAATAACTGGTGGTGGAGACCTTCTGGGTTGGGGTGTTGCCTGGCTAACAGTATTCATTTCATCCAACCCAACAGTATCATTGTCGAAAGCCTCCGGACTTGGTACGTCCCATTCACGTGCCTCGGATATAGGACTCGGCATGTTTGGAATGATCCTGCTTCGATTGCAACCAAATCCACTCTCGCTTGTGTTTGCTGTTGGAGTGGATCCAACCCGTGGAGAAGACGCGTCATCCGCTTTTTTATCCTGAAATGCCTCCGGACTAATCTCAAGTACAAGATTCAACTTCGTCCGGTTCGGTTCGTTCTTCCTCAAGTACAAATAACATCGCAAACTTTCGTCGTCGTCTATGGTTGGCGGTACGAGCCCGTCAGCTTCATGTTTGACGTTGATTGAATGCGTTGCAGGGGTCACGTTCAACCGAGCATACAATGTTTGCATCAAACTTTGGTAATTCAATTTGGTAGGAAGTAAAAGCGTAAGAGTACCACCCTCTTGATATACGCCCAGTTTTACCCACTTCCCGCTATGCTTAGCATATAAACATATTTCCGCCATACCTGTATACGTTCACTCAGTATTAGAAATGAGTATTAAAAGACGGTTATTAACATGGAAAAACATTCAGTTCGTGACACTAGTGTCACGAAGTGAATCCAGTTCGTGACACTAGTGTCACGAAGTGAATCCAGTTCGTGACACTAGTGTCACGAAGTGAATCCAGTTCGTGACACTAGTGTCACGAAGTGAATCCAGTTCGTGACACCCTGGAAAAACGTAGTGAATCCAGTTCGTGACACCCTGGAAAAACCTGGAAGTGTCACAAACTGGATTCACTTCGTGACAAAATTTATAGAGTAGATACCCTGATATAGAGTGTCAAAATTTAACTACATTGCTGAATACCTTTTTCTCAAAAGAAATCGAAAAAGTTTATAAAAAGAGGGGAAGCTTCATCTAGAACGAAGCAAAATACAAACTAGATCGCACGCGGACAAAACCCAATGCTCCTCAAAATATTGTCCCACAGATCTTCGAGGTGGAAAGGGACGTCTTCAAAATGGTTAAATTATATCATTTTTTCATTAATTTTATCATTTGATTCTCTATCATAACCTTAAAAAGGTAGAAGAAATTGACTAATATGAACATACCGGCTGTAGAAAAGCATATATGCTCCCTGAGAAAGCACCTCTTCCAATTCAACTTTGGCGACCTAAAACACACACACAAGAGTATATATTCATAAAAAAAAGATTTTGTCAAAGGCCAATCATAAGATCTGGCAGAGGGATGAGATGACAGTTTGTGGTGGTTACCTTGCAATCGTCAAGTCTATACCAGTTTCCGGAGAAGTCCTTTACATAGCAGATATAGTGGCCGAAGAACGATGCATTAAGCATGTCCACGTGGACAGCAACTGCATAGAGCTTGTACACATCATCATCGTCCCCACTCTCTCCTCCCTCGTTCGTATAAGCACTAAGATCCAAACTCTCTGGGAAAGTCACTCTTTTGTTCAGCTTCCCAAACCTCCCACTCTGCAAACATCACTATCTTAGTTATATTATATTTTATGATACAATGCAAGATGTTATGACAGTGAATTAAAAAAAACACACACACGCACACACACACAAAAAACAGCTTCACATCATTTCAGTCCAAAGCACAATAAACGCTTAACAATTTCAGCCAATACACAGCACCAACAGTCTCGAATCATCAACAATTCAACATCACAATTAAATCTATCATCACACGGCCAAGACCCAAAAATCAAACCCAAACTCGTCCAAATCAATTTCCAGACTCAAACCTATCACGTGATTCTCAAACATCTTCCAAAGGAATTTCCTTAACCATGATAAACAACCAGAACATCAACAACGTCAAAATGCCGAAATTACACTCGGCCAGAAGAAACAATATCAGAACCAAATAGAATCCGAGCCCAACCAATAAACAAGGAATCAAACACGAACATAAATCAAAAACTCATTTATGTCATCATCGAAATCAAACTCTCAAACTCATACCCACGAAATCAGAAAATCCCAATTCAAAACCCTAATTTCATTTTTCCTCAAATCCGAACCATAGAGGAAGAGAAATTAAAAATCGAGATTACCTTCTCCGTCGCCGTCTCTCTCTCCTTCTTCTCCGGCGAGCTCTTCTCAGCCGGTGTCCTTGAAGACGCGCGATTTTTTTCTTTCCTTTTTTGTTTTCTTTTCTTCTTCTCCTGGGTTATGTTCTCAGCAGAAAAAAAACGTAACTAAATGAGGGAGGGTAGGGGTGAGGGTAGATGGGGAAAAATTAATTTCTCTCACCTACCAAAAGTACTACTTGTGTCAATTTTTTCATTTTGGGCTATATTTGGTAAGGGACATTCAATTGGTATTATGTGTGTCAATTTCCCACATAATATTGGCCAAACTCTCTTTCATTGATGATGTTTGCGAGGACTGGTTTGTTTTATTTTATTTTTAAGAATATGTGTTAAATTATTTTTGTACATAAACTCAAATGCTATTTTTATTATTTTAATTATATCATTTTTATTTGCTTTAACTATATGTTCTCTAATCAAATAGAGTACATCAAGTGGTAAGTAAGTTGTAAGTAGGGCTGGCTTAACGAAATTGAAAGCCTAAAGAAAAAAAATATGAAATCGAGCATTTTTAATTTTTTTGGCAATCAAGTATAATAGAAAATGATTTTGCCTTTTTTTTTGTTTTTTGTTTTTTGTTTTTTTTTTTTTTGTTGTTGTTGTTACAATTGTAGTTTTCATTTCATGTGCTAACATTTTTAATGAACTGATTTTGAACTTCATGTTCCAAGTCAGTAATGATTACGAAACTCATCGTGTTTAACACGCCTTGTATGTAAGCATTACCGGATCAAGTTCAGCTACCATCTCAACTAGACTAAAAACGTTTCCGTTATTTTCTTGATAAATCTTTTCATTGGTTCCCCAAAATGCCGAGTTATTCTTAGCTAAGTTTTAAAAATAATAGCAATGATTCTAGTCAAAACACTTCTCAAATGTCACTCTCTAAATTATGTAAATTTTCATCTTCTTTTATTGTTTATGCACATGAAGTTGTAACATGTCTATTATTGAATCAAGTTTTCTTCTTTTTTATTTTTTGTTTTTTTTTGTTATTTTCATAATTTTATCATACCCGACTAATTTTTCTTACTAGACATCTTTAAACCAAACCAAGAAACAATTTCCACTATAGTTCCACGGGGGGAAAAAAAATCACACTTTAACACACAAAAACTAATTCAAATTTATCAAACGATCAAACAATACACACACAAAAAAGAAAGGAAAATAAAATTTAGATAGATAAAACTGGAATTTAATAATTCTTTTCCTTCTTCACGCAGGTAAATAAATAGTGTTATTGGTGTCCATCATCAGTAACTTGGCGTGGGCATGGCAGTTGGTTATTGATGAAAGATGAACTCTATTTTTTTTTTTTTAAATGGTAGTATGTATGTCCTACTTGAAATATTTATTTCAAAAGGCTTTATAAGGAAGGTCCAGTTGGTATTAATGATAATGTATTGGCTTATGCACAAATATATTAGGGATTATTCCTAAACTAAGACCTACTTAATATTTTTGGATCAAAATTCAATATGTCAAAATTAATCCAAAAATATGATTTTTTTTATATTTGTTGGTACAAAACTGCCCTGAATGAAATATCCATTTTCTTTTATATTTTATCTGTTTAGTTTATTTAAACGGTCGTCAATAATCTATCTAATTTATTGACATTGTCGACATTACGATTTTTGTTTTTGGAACTTGGAAAATCTGGAAAATAAAATATTCAAGCAAACCAAACGAAAATCAGCAACTACGCATCCGAAATCACTCTCGTTTCGAGCCTCTCTTAAAATATTCAAGCAAACCAAAATGAAAATCAACAACTACGCATCCGAAATCAATCTCGTTTCGAGCCTCTCTCCATTTACCTGCGATGATTTAGGTATAATTGTCATGGCACTACTACAAATGTTAGATTCCACAACGGATATTCCACCACGAAACGCTGTCCCGTTGTGGAATCATGACGTTTCCACAACGGGACAAGAGTCCCGTTGTGGAATCTTGATGTTTCCACAACGGGACAACTGTCCCGTTGTGGAATCTTGATGATTCCACAATGGGACAGTTGTCCCGTTGTGGAATTAAAAAAAATTAACGTTTAAACAACGGGATGGTGACCCGTTGTTGAATCTCGCCGCGGCCAAGGCATAAACTCGCCGCGGCCAAACTCTTCCACAACGGTACAGTGTACCGTTGTGGGAGAACTGTAAAACCAAACATTTCGCCGCGGCGAGCTTAAGCCTTGGCCGCGGTGAAATGTTTCCACAATGGTACAATAACCCGTTGTGGAAACATTTGGTCGCGGCCACGTATATATTTGGCCGCGGCGAAATGTCGCAGACTGGAACTTAAAAACTTCCCTCTCGATTTTTTTTTCAAAAATTTCAGAAATTTCATTCTCTTCTTCTTCTCTCTCTCTCTCTCTCTCTCTCTCTCTCTCTCTCTCTCTCTCTCTCTCACTCCCCGACCCAACCCCACTATCTCTCTCTCTCTCTCCAACCCACGCCCACTCGCCGCCCCTCCTTCTTCCTCCGCCGCCGTCGCCGCCCTCTCTCTCTCTTCTCTCTTCTTCCTCCGCCCTTCTCTTCTTCTCACCTTTTTCCCCCGCCATTCTTATTCCCCGCAACCCTCTCCTTCTTCTCCGCCCTTCTTCTTCTTCCCCAGCCTCCTTTTTCTTCTCCGCCCATTTCTTCTCCCCCGTCCTCCATTTTTTTCTCCGCCCCCTTCTTCTTCTCCGCCCTCATTCTTCTTCTCCGCCTCTCCTTCTTCCAAACCCACCAAACCCACTCTTCACAAACCCACCAAACATTCCGACCCACCCCCACACAAACCCACAAACCTTGCCTCCGACCACAACCCACATCTCCGACAATTTCATTAACTCACCACGCCCCATGCTCGTCGTATTCACTCCAAGTAAGTATTTTTTTATTATTTAATTTGTATTTTTATGTTGAAATTAGGTTAGAATTGTTTATTTGTGTCTAAATTATATAGATATTGAATATTGAATTTGATATTTATGTAGAAAATGAGTTTGGAATTGAATTTTTGTTTGAGTTTATGTTGGATTTGAGTTAGAATATTTGATTACCTTGAGTTTGAGTTGGAATTGAGTTAGAATATTAGATTGAATTTCGGTTTTAGTTTGTGTTAGAATTGTTTTGAATTGAAATTGAATTTCGGTTTAAGTTTATGTCGGAATTAGTTTGAATTGAAATTGAATTTCGGTTTGAGTTTGTATTGGAATTGGTTTGAATTGAGATTATGTTTAATTTTGTTTTTTCATAGATTATGTCTACTACAACCAAGAAAGATGATAAAAAGGTAAATTAATTACATGTTATTTGAAGTATTTCATTTACACGAATATTTGTTTTCTAATGTTTTTTTGTTGTTGTAGTAGACAATAACAAAAACCTTGCCACCGACCACAACCCACATCTCCGACAACTTCATTGACTCACCACGCCCCATGCTCATCGTCTTCACTCCGGGTAAGTCTTTTTTTTATTTAATTTGTATTTTTATGTCGAAATTAGGTTAGAATTGTTTATTTGTGTCTAAATTATATTGAAATTGAATATTGAATTTGATATTTATGTAGAAAATGAGTGTGGAATTGAATTTTGGTTTGAGTTTATGTTGGATTCGAATTAGAATATTAGATTGAATTTCGGTTTGAGTTTGTGTTGGAATTGTTTTGAATTGAAATTGAATTTCGGTTTAAGTTTATGTCGGAATTAGTTTGAATTGAAATTGAATTTTGGTTTGAGTTTGTGTTGGAATTGTTTTGAATTGAAATTGAATTTCGGTTTAAGTTGATGTCGGAATTAGTTTGAATTGAAATTGAATTTCGGTTTGAGTTTGTATTGGAATTGGTTTGAATTGAGATTATATTTAATTTTGTTTTTTCATAGATTATGTCTACTACAACCAAGGAAGTTGATAAAAAGGTAAATTAAGTACATGTTATTTGAAGTATTTCATTTACGCGAATATTTGTTTTCTAATGTTTTTTGTTGATGTGCGTTAAGGATTTTTTTTTCGGATTTCAAGCTTGACAACCAAGGAGCCCGAAGTAACATCAACCAAACTTTACGTACAATTGAAGAAGTCATATACACCGGATAACTTAGGAAACGTTCAAGAGGAGTGGGTATTTTACGCACAAACTTTTATAGAATGAGAATATTAGTTTGATTTTGGATGATATATATATTTGTTTTGGTTGTTTTTGGATATATATTTGGTTTTGGATGTAATGGATATGTTTTGGATGTTATGGATATTTGGTTTTGAATATATAATTTCATTTCAGGTTTTTCTAATTAGAAAACTGTAAAAATAACTCTCAGGAACAATTTCGCCGCGACAACGTGTATATTTCGCCGCGGCGAAACTTTACACAACGGTACGATTGTACCGTTGTGGAAAGATTCGCCGCGGCGAACTATACACGTTGCCGCGGCGAAGTGTTAAATTCTGCTAAATGTTTTCACAACGGGACTGTCCCGTTGTGAAATCATGGACATTTCCACAACGGGACTCGTCTCGTTGTGGAATCATTACTTTTCCACAACGGGACGAGTACCGTTGTGGAAACATTCCACAGCGGAGGATTCCACAACGGTACAGAACCGTTGTGGAAGCTTTCCACAACGGTTATGTACCGTTGTGGAATCCCCAGTTTGTAGTAGTGTGGTTTTAACTTTAGGGTTTGGGTTTGAGTTTTGGTGTTTCTTTGTCTTTTTGGGTGAAGAAGAAGAAGAAGAAGAAGAAGAAGAAGAAGACGAAGAAGAAGAAGAAGAAGAAGAAGAAGAAGAAGAAGAAATCATGACGGAGAAGAGGAGGAATCGGCGTGGAGGCGAAGAGAGAGAGAGAGAGAGAGAGAGAGAGAGAGAGAGAGAGAGATAGAGAGATTTATGTCCATATCAACGTGTTTCACGATTCCACTATCTCCAAAGTCTCGTATATACCTAATTATTTGGGAAATCTGAAAAAAAAAAGATTGGTTATAAGAATCTAGAAATTCGTTTGAAGATTTACTGGCATTTTGTCTTTTTATTGACATTAGTGTCAATAAATCTTCAAACGATTATGAGAAATTCTTTAAAGATCTATTGACATTGATGTCAATAAATTTTATGGATGTCAATAAATCTTCAAAAAAATTGGTCGGTTGAAGATTTATTGACTTGCATAAAATTTATTGACAACGATGTCAATAAATCTTCAAAGAATTTTTCAGAATCATTTGAAGATTTATTGACATTCATGTCAATAAAAAGACAAAATATCAATAAATTTTCACACGAATTTTTAAATTTTTCAAACCAATTTTTTTTTCCTTTCAGATTTTCAAATTTCCGAGTTTTTTTTTTTTTTTTTGAACTTCACATATTAAACAAAAAATGGTATCTAACTTTGCTTTTGTGACTATTACGTAAATAACAAAATTAAATATAAAGAAAAGAAAAGAAAATTTTAAAAAGAGTATTTTTGTACAAACACATATATGGCAGTCATACTTTTAGATTAATTTTGACTTAATAGATTTTGATCCTAAAATATTGAAGATGTCATTTTGAGATAATCCTAATATATTAAGTTATTAACCAACCATGTGCCCATTATGCACTGGCCACGGCTGATTATATACGAGCCGATTTCCCTTTGTAATACTTAATAGTGTCACTACTCACTAGTTTGCTTGTACCGATTTCATCATGCATATTTTTTCTTTATTATTTTTTATACATATAGAGAAAGAGAAATTTTTTTGTGCCTTTTGAAAAAAGGGCATAAAGCTTTTGTTTTACCTCCCTTGACTGAAACAAATATCCCTTATAAAAAGGACCTTATTAAATCTCGAAAAGGAGGAGAAACCAATGATACGTCTTGCCAAGGAACATGCTTGTAGATCGTTTTTTTTTTTTTTTTTTTTTTTTTTTGCTATTATTAAGGGTTAGATTTAGCTTGTTTTGTAGGCGCTCGAACTCTGAACAATTTGGCTTTGCATTAATGGACACCTGCGCGAGTCTTAAAAAATAGTCTTGTTACCATATTGTGAGAGAGCTAGCTAGATGAGTGTCAATGGCGTTTGGTTAAGGTGATCGGGCATGAAAAAGTCTATGTGTCATCATCAAACCACATCAGCAATTAAATTATAGTTGATAGTCTAGTTGCTGATCTTTGTAACGGGAGTGTGTGTAGCTATATAAAAACAACTCGGATTAGTTTTATGTCTCATTCCAATTGGGGAGAGAGAGAGAGAGAGAGAAAGAGAGAGAGAGAGAGAGAGAGAGAGAGAGAGAGAGATCCCAAGTCCCTATTTGTAGTATTTCAATATCACTGGATTTCTCATAATACTTATGCATAATGTAAAGCTCTAAACTCATAATATTAAATAAAAATAAAAAACGAAATCAACGTGAAAAACAAATAAATATGAAAAACTATGATGAACCCAACCTTTGAAGAACCTAAGAGAGAGAGAGAGAGAGAGAGAGAGATCCCAAGTCCCTATTTGTAGTATTTCAATATCACTGGATTTCTCATAAAACATATACATAATGTAAAGCTCTAAAATCATAATATTAAATAAAAATAAAAAACGAAATCAACGTGAAAAACAAATAAATATGAAAAACTATGATGAACCCAACCTTTAAAGAACCTGAGAGAGAGAGAGAGAGAGAGAGAGAGAGAGAGAGAGAGAGAGAGAGAGAGAGATCTTCAAAGACGAAAAAATTACAGATTTAAAAAACCTAAAAAAAACTTTGAAATTATATTTTTAACTTCAAATATCACGTGATTTCTCATAAAACACATACGTAATGTAATGTAAAGCCCTAAACTCAAAATGAAAAACTGAAGACCAAAATCAACATGAAGAACAAATAAAAGATGAAGAACTATAATACCCAACTTTTGAAGAGCCACATAGAGAGAGAGAGATATAGAGAGTTGATAAGATCAAGAAGATGTCATGATCTAAGGACACCACCAAGTGAAATCGAGTTGTGATGGGTGAGAATCTAGTTTGAGTTCTAGTCCGAGATCTGCTTGTTTGAATTTCATGTAATTATACTCACATTGAAGTTAGTGGCTAGAAAATTGGGAAAATATCACACGCCTCACATGTGTTTGGCAAAATGTGGCATTTATTCTTACCGTTTCTAGAAATATCTGAAGTGTCTCTTAACATCAGTATTAATATTATTAAGGAAAAATGATATGAAATAGCCAATTCAAACTATGACTTTTGCAAAATAGTCATAGTTTCATTAGGTATAGCAAAATAGCCAATTGAGAGTACTACGACTTTTAATCCTACCTCGATTAATTTTAATCCAGCCTTCATAAAGCTTACATTCTGTCTTTATAGTTCGTTGGGATTAAATTTAATACAGCCTGGATTAATCTTACTTGAGCTAGTTTGCTTATAGTTGGCAAACTATGACTATTTTGCAAAAGCTTAAGTTCTATTTTGCTATATAGCCGCTTGACCCTAATATTAATTATATACCCTTAAACGAGTTTACCTATCAAAATCCTCCATTTTTAAAAGATTTTGTTAGACTTTTTAAAAATAATGAGGTGAATAGACCATTTTACTTTGAATTTCTTATGATGAATTAGAACATTAATAATGAATGAACAAAAAAAAAATTTCATTCACATTTCTTCTTCATCTCTTAGCTCTCTATAACTCTAGTTATTTTTCCTCACCGTTCTAAAGATTTGATTATGCCACAACATTTCATACTATATCCTATGATTTAAGAATCGTAGAAAGACACTAATTCATTTTTTATAATATATTAATGTGATATTTGAAATGAACAAAAAAATAATTATTTGAGAAGATCTCAGGCCCAATATATAACACCACCGTCGCCATCTCGATGGGGTCGCCGATGGAGGCGATAATTTTTAGGATTTCGGTGATAATTTGAAAGTGAATTTGGCGGCGTGGTCGAACGTTCTTTTTTTTTCATTTTATTTATTATTTTGGTTTACTTATAAGGAAATAAAAATAAAATAGGTGATTTAACAAAAATATTTTAGGTAGGATTTTATAATGCTAGCAAAAGGGAGGATTTTGATAAGTAAACACATTTTAGGTATATAACTGATATTAATAGTGATGGTAAGGGACATTTCAAATATTTTGAGAAACTTCAAGAATAAACGTCGAATTGGGATACTGGTCCCTAGAAAATTAGGATTTTCTCGAGCCCTAATTTGGCCTAAACCAAGAATAAAAAATAGTGTTTCTATTCTTGTCATCCAAACACAGATATAACTTCTTGTTCTCGTTATCTTCAGATTTTTGGTTTGATATGCTTTATGCTTTATGTTTTGTATTTTCCGCATTGATAAACTAACATCCGAGATAATAAGCTTATGAGGCTTTTAGTGTTCTTGGCCCCATGGGAAATGAGAAATTAAACACCAAATTCAGTAAGGTCTTGTTTCTTTTTAAGTCAATATGGCCACATAATTACAAAATAACCATTTTGACCATGAAGTCGACGACCATTATCCAGTAAACTTTACAAAATAATGTATTCAACAGCTATCATTAAGTAACTGCTAAATTGTGGGTCTAACCAACAAAATCAAACATTATAAAACGCAAGCAACTACAACAGCATGAACTTTTTGGCACGACAGGAGTAGGAAACGAGAATTCATATCTAAAGTTTAGGTTATAGACCCGACTTTTAGGGTTTAAGACACAACTTTTCGTGTCTTATTCTATTTTTTACTGAAATTTTGTGCGGATAAAACTACTCCCATATTTTTCAGTCGAAACCACCTAAATCCGTTGTCACGAAACTTGCCCGCATGCCGCGACTCATCGAATCTAACATCACGTATCACGAGCATGTCGTTGTATAAGCAATAATATTTAAATAAAAATACTCAAAACAAATATATAATCTATTAAACATATAATAAATAAGATACAACATAATTTAAAGTGCGGAAACGTTTAATATAAAAGTCGTTATAAAAAATCTCGAGAAATTTTTCATTTTTTGTTTAGAACTTTAAAGTCGTATGTGTGTGTGTGTGTGTGTGTGTGTGTGTGTGTGTGTGTGTGTGTGTGTGTGTGTGCGGGCGCGTGCGTGTGTGTGTACATAGAATTCCCGACCTTACTTATATACACGATATATTATTTTAGGAAAGGCTGACATTATACATAATATTACATAGTAGATTACTTCCCGAGTTAGAACCCATAGCCCGTAGGTCAAGAGATACTCGTCCGGTCTCGGTTCTACCTCCCTTCTGCTTATATTTCCGCTTTGCCTTTATCTACATTACCAAATGACATAGAACTATGAGTCATATGACTCATTAAGCGGGAGTCTAACCTAGGAAAGAAAAACAGTCTAATGCAAAGCATATGACGTGCGAACATGCATACAAGAATACAGGATGCAGCTATCACCTAAAAGTGACTAATGTGCCCGCATCCTAAATAATAATCGCCGTTCCGTAAGGTTATACACTTCTCACTGATATAACCTCCGATCCGACCAGAGACCAACTTCAGACTTCGAGCAACAGTCATCAGCTGACCTAAGTTTTAACACTTGGCTGGGATACACTAGTGATACTTTCTTCGTCATGACATCAGCGTTGCTGGTCTCTGGCGCAGTGAGCTCGCGAATCGCGACCTTCACCCACTGCGCCCCGGGGCTCCCAATGCAGCCCCCGTCGAGTTTCCCAGCCAGCAATGAGCTCGCGATGCGCGACCTTCACCCATTGCTTTGAGTACTCGGCGCACGGACCGGCATGGCCCGCTAAGCACAAGTCGTTGACTTGTGGGTACCATCGACATCAGCTTAATTAAAATTTGGGTACTCTGCAGCTAGCAGTGTACACATTAAACTCATATATGGAAGAGCATATCGGGATAAACCCCAAAAGAACTTATTATTTCCCTTTTTATTGCTCGTTAAATATTTTAGGCCGAAGGCTCGAAATGGGACTTCCGATTCTTCTACTCCCGATTGAATTAGAGAGTCAATTGCTCTTCCGTCACCTCGATTCTAACCTACTTCATAGAGTTAGAAGAGAAGTCTAACTATACACATTGTAAACGTGGCTGGTTCAAGTTAGCATTTGAACCTAACGGGCGTACCCGAACTAAGTTTTCAAGCAAGAGTGGCCGAAGGCTTAATTTTCAGGTTTATACATTTTACGGCTTTCACCTATTCTTGTTTACTAAAAAATAAATGCACAAACAAGCAGGGTTTTTCCTTGGCAAGTAGTTTACTTATGTCTCATCACTTACCCGGAATAGTTCGACAGAAAGCTTGATGACTTCTGGAGTTGTCTTGCTTTTCACGTTCTACGAGATACTTGGCAGGTGTCGAAGCGATGATAGAACTAGAATTTGGAGTTGAAAGTTCGTTAATTATTTGATTCAAAATTACTTGAAGAAGATAGGGTTCGTTGTCGGGATTTGATTCGAGTCGGTTCGGATTCGAGAATTTAATTTATTATTCTCCGATTTTTCAAAAGTCAAACTTATTTAAGACTCGCGTACTTTCGTATATAAAATAATACGAAGTAAAATTCAACTGTCACGACCCGCGAGCGTCGTCACCTCGCTCGCAAGCCGCGACTCGACGGAACCAACATCACGTAGCGGGAGCATGTCACCATATGAATAATGAAATGTAATAAATACTCAAGGAAAATGTATAATCTATTAAACATATAATAAATGAAATACAATTTTATTTAAAGTGCGGAAACGTTTAATACAAAAGTGGTTATAAAAAATCTCGGGGAAATTTTCGTTTTTAGTTTAGAACTTAGAAGTCGTATAGCGACCCTTATACATATATACATGTGTACATAGAAGCACCCGACTTTACTTATATACACGGGATGAAATTTTAGGAAGAGTCGATATTATACAAAATATTATATATGAGATTACTTTCCGAGTCAGAACCCATAGCCCTTAGGTCAAGAGATACCCGTCCCGTCCCGGTTTCCTTCTCTGTTGCTTACATTGCCGCCTTGCCCTTATCTACATTACCAAGGGACATAAAACTATATATGAGTCGAATGAATCAGCAAGTGGGAGTCTAACTTAGGAAAGAAAACAAGCCAATGCAGAACATATGATGTGCGAACAAGCGAACAAGAATGCAGGATGCAGCTATCACCTAAAAGTGACTAATGAATGCGCATCCTAGAACACTGACTGTCCTGCAAGGTTATACACTCCTCACTGCTATAACCCCCGGTCTGACTAGAGACCAGTTTCAGACTTCGAGCAGCAGTCGTAAGCTGATCTAAGTTTTAACATCTGTCTAGGATCCACTAGTGGTACTTTCTTGATCATGACGTCAGCACAACTGGTCTCTGGCATAGTGAGCTCGCGAACTGCGACCTTCAACCACTACGCCCCGGGGCTCTCAAGGCAGCTTCCGGTGATTCTTCCAGCTAGCAATGAGCTCGCGATCCGCGACCTTCACCCATCGCTTTGAGTACTCGGCGCACGGACCGGCATGGCCCGCTAAGCACAAGTCGTTGACTTGTGAGTACCCACCGACATGAGTTTAAAGTTTGGGTACTCTGAAGCTAGCAGCGTACACGTTAAATTTATATACCGGAGAGCGTAACGGGATAAACCCCGAAAGAACTTATTGTTTCCCTTTGAAGACTAGTAGTGTCTATTTATGTACATTTGATGTCATATAGTCTTACGAAGACTCTTGCTTGTAACTGCTGAATATTAAATAAAAGTTGAAACGTTCATTCATTCTTCCTTGTCTGTTTGAAGCTTTATGATAATCTATAGTCTTTAGTCCTTAAACAAACCTAACAACACATGAAGAGACAAATGTAGATTTGCATGAACAAACTCTTCATGGTTTGCTTAAAACTACATATTCACAATCTAAAGATCAAGGGACTATTGATCTCAGTACGATTGTTAGGAGAATCTATGATGTCTGGTTATGTGACATTGAGAGTTGGAGACTCTATAGTTCTTCTAGGTATCTTATGAATGTACTGAATTGACCAGTGCACTTCTAGAGACAGAATAAGAACAAACCATTTAACCTCTTATGTCTCGAAGTCACTATGTATGAATTGCGTCATGCTTACCTCAATCCTGAAATGAGACATGTCATTTCATAGCTTACGTATTCTCATTTGAGAAAGTCAGAGTTCGAATTCACTATGTGATTCTTAACAGGACCTATTGGTGAAGTACTAAGTTATGAAGATGTCATGAGTAACTTTGTAAAGATCTCATAGATATGGAATTCATGTACAAGATTGCTGAAATGCAAAGTATATCACCTCATGCTTTGTTCCTTGGAATGTGAATACATGAACTGGCCAGTGTCCAAATTGAGTCATGACTCTTTTGGATGAATCAATGTGACTTGTTAGCTCCTCGTCAATACATTGCTTCTAACTTATTCACAAGCGACAAAGGAGTTGAGGAAATAACAGCTAGAAGGATAAAATGGTAATTTTGTAAATCCTGACTAGCTGATGATATTCATGAAGGGTAAACATAGATAATATTCAGTGGATCCACTCATCATAATTAAGTTAAATTCTTGAGTAGAAAATAAATTCATTTGAACCGAGAGATTCTCAGTGTCAGCTCTTTAGTGAAGTTGACATTAAGCTAAACTTGGAAAAAGTTTGTGAACTTTTGAGTCCAAGTATTTTAGCTCAAGCTTTGTTCATTTGGATCCATGAGGTCACTATCACAAATCATATCGAGTAGGAATAGTTAAACTAGAAGCTAAGTTAAAACAAGAACGAGACAAGTTTTACGAAAATTGTCTAAAGGGTATTTTTGTCCTTTTGGACGTAGGACGAAATGAATGTCAATAAATTTTTTGACATTGTCATATGATGACAAATGAAATAAATTTCACTCGGCCAAGATTAAGATAATTGGGCCTTGAGGATTAATTTCATTTCATGGAATTTTATTTGAAAATTCTTGATGGGCTTTTCTTATATTGTCATGAACAAATGAAGAAAAATCTAGAAGGCCCTCCTAGAAGCTCTAATTCGTCTAACCCAAAGAGAAAGAGAGACAAATTTTGTGCATTAATGTATTAAGATACTTGCAAAAAGAAAAAGAGGAAACACATTTCCTATAGAAGGAAATAGAAGTGGGCGGCCAATACAAGGCAAGGGAGAAGCAAACAAAAGAGGAAACAAATCCAAAGTGTCATGAACACTCCTTGGCTCTGTGACATAAGAAGGAAAAAGGCAATATTTGCTCATGAATATGTGATATTCTATAGAAGAGGAAACTACCTTATTGAAGGTAATCCCTCCCCTATAAATAGAGGCCTCATTCTCATTGTTTTCTCATCCCACATAAGTTAGAGATTGAGAGCTTCTCTCTCTAGACCTTGTGGCCGCCCATCTTCTCTCTCTCTCTCTCTCTCTCTCTCTCTCTCTCTCTCTAGTTTTCTTTCGTTTTGTTTTGGCACCTGGGTCCACATTTGACCTAGTGTTTTAGCTCTTCGACTCTTAGACTTGTTCTTGACTCGTCGTGTTTAAAAGTGCCCACACACTAATTCCTTTCTTTCTCGAGTGATTATTGTGATAGAAACTTTCGTGGTTGCTCGAGTTCCCGAGGAGAGATGAGAGACGTACTGCGAGGGGAGACGAACGTTTCAACCTTCCTAATGCTTCTGAACGTTCAAGCTTCTCAAAGGTTAGTAAACATATAATGCTCATTAATAGTTTTAATTTATATGTACTTGCTCTTTGTCTAGGTTAGTAAAAACGTTTTACTTGTTTTAAAGAAATTTTTTAAATTCCGCTGCTTGCTCGAAGCGTTAAATCTTTTCTTAACCCTAGATCAATTCTAACAATCTCGGGCTGAGCTTCCCTTTCCTTCCGAACCTCATGGCACCACGCATAGGTGAAACTTTCAAAAAGACTTTTTCTCCTGCTTCGAATTCTAACGGTCTCCTTCGTTTGTCTGCATAACTCTTTTGTCGATTCTGAGATGTTTTCATTCGGGCTCGAATCGTCTTAATTGCCTATGTAGTCTGCTCTACCAATTCAGGCCCGAACAGCTTGCTTTCGCCTGCTTTATCCCAGTGAATTGGAGAGCAACACTTTCGTCCGTGGAGAGCTTCATAAGGAGCCATCCCAATTGTCGTTTGGTAACTGTTGTTGTATGAAAATTCGACCAGAGGGAGATAACAACTCCACGAGCCGTGGAAGTCTAGGACACATGCCCGGAGCATATCTTCTCATACTTGTGATCGTGCGCTCACTCTGACCATCTGTTTGAGGATGAAAGGCGGTACTGAACTTTAATCGTGTTCCATAGTTCTCCTGCAAACTCTTCCAAAATTTGGAAGTGAACCCAGTATCTCGGTCAGATATGATCGAATTAGGGATTCCATGGAGACGTATGATCTCTTTGATGTAGAGTTCAGCAAGCTTATTCATAGTGTGAGTGGTTTTGATAGGTAGAAAATGGGATGATTTGGTTAATCTGTCAACAATAACCCAGACAGAGTACTAAGTTATGAAGATGCCATGAGTAACTTTGTGAAGATCTCATAGATATGGAATTCATGTACAAGATTGCTGAAATGCAATGTATATCACCTCATGCTTTGTTCCTTGGAATGTGAATACATGAACTGGCTAGTGTCCAAATTGAGTCATGACTCTTTTGGATGAATCAATGTGACTTGTTAGCTCCTCGTCAATACATTGCTTCTAACTTATTCACAAGCGACAAAGGAGTTGAGGAAATAACAGCTAGAATGGTAAAATGGTAATTTTGTAAATCCCATCTAGCTGATGATATTCATGAAGGGTAAACATAGATAATATTCAGTGGATCCACTCCTCACAATTAAGTTGAATTCTTGAGTAGAAAATAAATTCATTTGAACCGAGAGATTCTCAGTGTCAACTCTTTAGTGGAGTCAGTTGACATTAAGCTAAACTGGAAAAAGTTTGTGAACTTTTGAGTCCATGTATGTTAGCTCAAGCTTTGTTCATTTGGATCCATAAGGTCACTATCACAAGTCATTTCGAGTAGGATTAGTTAAACTAGAAGCTAAGTCAAAACAAGAACTAGACAAGTTTTACGAAAATTGTCTAAAGTGTATTTTCGTCCTTTTGGACATAGGATGGAATGAATGTCAATAAATAAATTTTTTGGTATTGTCATATGATGACAAATAGATTAAACCACACGGCCATAATAAGTTATTTGGGCCTTGAGGATTAATTTCATTTCATAGAATTTTACTTGAAAATTCTTAATTGGCTTTTCTTATGTTGTCATGAACAAATGAAGAAAAATCTAGAAACCCCTTTTAGATGTCTTGCAAGTCCAACCCAAAGGAAAGAGAGATTAATTTTGTGCATTGATGTATGAAGATACTTGCCAAAAGAAAAAGATGAAACAAATTTCCTCTACAAGGAAGGAAGTGGGCGGCCAACCAAGGAGAGAGCAAGCAAAATAGGAAACAAATTTGCTTCTAGAAGCAAAGCCTTGCATGTCCAAATAGAAAAGGGAAACAAGGGATTTGCTCATGAATATGTGATATTCTATAGAGAAAAGGAAACTACCTTTTGAAGGTAATCATTCTCCTATAAATAGAGCCCTCATTCTCATTGTTTCTCATCCCACACAATTTAGAGATTGAGAGCTTCTCTCTCTAGACCTTGTGGCCGCCCACTTCTCTCTCGCTCTCTCTCTCTCTCTCTCTCTCTCTCTCTCTCTCTCTCTCTCTCTATAGCTCTTTTCGTTTTGTTTTGGCACCTAGGTCCACATTTGACCTAGCGTTTTGTTTTAGCTCTTCGACTCTAAACTTGTTCTTAAGTCGTCATGTTTAAAAGTGCCCACACACTTATTCCTTCTTACCTCGAGTGATTTATGTGATAGAAACTATCGTGGTTAGTCGAGTTCCCGAAGAACGAAGAAAGACAAGCTGCGTGGGGAGACGAGCGATTTAACCTCCACAAGCTTCTCAACGATCAAGCTTCATAAAAGTTAGTAAACGTGTAATCGCTCTTAGATAGTTTTAATAACATGTGCTTGCTCTTTGTCTAGGTTAGTAAAAATCGTTTTACTTGTTTAAAGAAAATTTTATTTTCCGCCGCTTGCTCGAAGTGTTAAATTTTTCTTAGCCCTAGATCAATTCCAACAGGATCTACCATGATTCATGCGCTACTAATAACATGGCCGAGGAAAACAACCTGCTCCAGCCAAAATTCACACTTTGAGAACATGGCATACAGTTGCTTTTCTCATAGTCTCGTTAGAGCCAAATCTAGATGTTGCACGTGTTCTTCTTTGGTTTTCGAGTAAATCAGGATATCGTCAATAAACACGATGATGAACTTGTCCAAGAAATCCACGAATAGTTGATTCATCAAGTTCATGAATACTACATGTGCATTGGTCAAACCAAACGACATAACTAAGAACTCGTAATGACCATAACGAGTCCGAAAAGCCGTCTTTGGAATGTCCTCGTCCCGAACTTTCAGCTGATGGTACCCTGATCGTAGATCAATCCTGGAAAATACAGTTGCTCCAGCAAGTTGGTTGAATAGATCATTAATCCGCGAAAACGGGTACTTTTTCTTGATCGTCACTTGGTTTAGTCCACAATAATCAATACATAACCGTAACGAACCATCTGCCTTCTTGACGAACAAGACTGGCGCTCCCCGTGGTGAATGGCTTGGTCTGATGAATCCTTTATCCAATAACTCTTGGAGTTGCGTCTTGAGTTCCTTCAATTCTGCCGGAGCCATCCGATATGGGGTTTTCGATATCGGCGTTGTACCTGGGATGAGTTCAACATTGAACTTGACTTCACAGTCATGAGGTAGGCTCGGAAGATCTTATGGAAAAACATCGAGAAAGTTCCTCACAACGGGAATATCTTGCGGCTGTGGCTTGGTCGCTTTTGCAACATCCACTAGACTCGCGAGATATCCGGCACATCCCTGTTGCATCATCTTCAATGTTTTAAGTGCCGATATGATCGGAAATTTCAATTTTCGAGAGGAACCTTGGAACTGAAAAGGTTCAAGTCTCGGTTTCTGAAACAAAACCGACTTCTTTCTACAATCAATGACTGCATAATGCTTACTTAACCAATCCATTCCACGTATCACATCATAGTCAACCATCTCTAACTCAATCAGGTCCGCTTCAAAGACCCGATTCTGAACTTGAATAGGTACACTTTTATACCAGTATAATGACTGATATCTATCTCCTAAGGGTGAGAAGGCATCCTTATTCCTATTCAACTGGTCAGATCTTCTAGATTCAATGAATGCGTTTGTAGCTCATGAGTCTATCAATGCATATGCTGAGAAAGAGTCTACACAAATCTGACCTGCAACGGCAGTAGAGGATCCTGCACGAACTTCATCTTCATAGATAGAGAAGACCCTGGCATTGGCCTTCGATTGTTCCTTTGGTGCAGGAGCCTTTCTTTTTGAACTTTGGCAAACTCGTGACATATGACCTTTTTTCCACATCGGAAACACACCATTGTGCGAGCAAAACAGTCGCCGTCATGCACCCCGCCACATCTCCGGCACTGGGATGACAGCTGGTTCCCGAAGGTCATGGGCTTCTTGTTGTACGGCCATGGGCGTCTGTTATCTGCATGATTCTTCTTCTGGTTCACTGCATGCGATCGATTGTTAGAACTCGCCTGAGATCGATTATTTGACCCTTGTTGGGACCTATTTCCATATCCTTTCTGTTGCCAATTTTCCCATCGCGGTTGAAACGTGGTTCTTCCTTGTTAATTACCTTGCCCCGTTTTAGCAGGTTCAGAAGACGGTGCAGCAATCGGCTTCGATTCCGGAGTTTGTTCATTTTCACGCCAACAAGCAATGCGTAAAGCTCTCTGCAAGGAGTTGGCATAAGTACGGGGTCCGGTTCGCCACTGTCCACTTGGCTCATAATATCCACGTTCAGACCGTGCATGTATTTTATTTTCGAGCTTGGTCAGTGGAAACCAAGGAAGGAGCAAACCTTGCCAACGTATCGAACTTCACCGTGCATTCTGAAACAGACATAGTGTCCTGTCGCAAGTTCATAAACTCACGTACCTTATTCGATAGGTTTGCCTCACTTAGATACTTCCCGTGAAACAAATTGAGAAAATGAACCCGCGTCATCGAGTGGATATTCTCTCTCTCTCTCTCTCTCTCTCGGATGTCGTTCTCCGTCGCCGCTCTCTGCTTTTAGGTACGGACCTTCAAAAGCAACTCGAGTCGCATCTAAAATCGCGTCTATTTCGTAAATAGATGCACATTTTGGGGCTTTAGACGCAATTTTTGTCGCGTCTAAAGCCCTTTTTTGTCCTAATGAATGGAAAAAGAGAGGCTCTCAATTTATACTCGCTATGCTTCTCAACTATCATCAATACCCATAATTTTCTTTATTATTAATTATTGTAACTAGATTAGTGTATTATATGGATATTAAATTCATGTAGTTGGTGTGTCTTGATCGACATGTTCTAGTCAGCATTTTTTTTTTCCGTATATATGAGTTTCTGCTAAGAGTGATGACGTAGAAATTTTTTTATGCTCACAACGTATTATTAGAAATTCAGATCATCCATTCATTATATACGCTTGAATCCTACGCTAAAAAATCTCTTGTACGTGATCACTTTGAGGTGCATCCAAATATCATATTGTAGTGTCGTCCATTATTCTTGCACAAACTAGATATTTATACATAGAAGAGTAATATCTTTATGGGTTATGAGATCCAACGACTAGCTATAGCTAAGCATGCGTCTTAATGTAATCACCAAGCAGAACTGGCAAAAGAAGTTGTCGGTTAAATAAAGACTAGTCAATCGAATAAATCAACGTGGCAATGTACTTACAAAATAACCATTTTGACCACAAAATCAACGACCATTAATATCCAGATAACTTTACAAAGTAGCGTACTCAACAGTTATTAATATATAAATACTAAATCACTGGTTTAATAATCAACCCACGACCAACGAAATCAAGCATTTAAAAAAAAAAACAAACAAGAAAATGAAAAAGAGGCTCTCAATACACTCGTTGTGTTTCACAAATATCATGAATACCCATAATATTTCTTTATTATTCATTATTGTAATTAGATTAGTTTGTTATATGGATAATCCAGCATAAATTTTTATGTTGTTTGCATGTCCTATTAGGGATGTTATTCGGCGTATATGAGTTTTCGCTAAGTCAGATGTTGTAGCAAACTTTATCCATCAACAAATAGTAACCTTAATAGTTAAGATCAAGGCCAATTTCTTATGCCCACAACTTTATTAGAAATTCAGAGCATTCATTCACCGATATAGGCTTGAATTCCTACGATCATAAATCTTTCGTGATCGCTTTACAAGGTACATGATCCAAATATGATAGTAGTGTCGTCCATTATTCTCGCACAAACAAAGTATTTATACATATAGGGGAGCAATTTCTTTATGGGTTCTGAGATCCAACAGCTAGCTATAGCTAAGCATGCGTCTTAATGTAACCGACATGAGTGGAATTTGGAACTTTAGTCAAAGTCATCAACTCAGAAGTCAACCAACATGTGGAAATTTCTTTGTGATAAAAATAACCCACGCACTTGCAGTCCAGTGAACACTTCTTCTCGCAGTCTCTCTGCTTAATAGCCTCTCCTTTAGCGTACTTGCACAAAAAATGGTCAACAGCTTTAAGCTTGTAATACTTTGACGATCCACCGACTTTGCAACCACCGGTTCTAGTTGTCAGCCTCGGCGGCTGGCAATTTTGACTCCACCCCAGAAGCTGACCCGATTCAGATGGACAAGCCACACATTGGCTGTCCTCACAGAGCCCAAAACCGCCACACCGGCCGGGAAGCTGGCACTCGGTCTCGTCCCTCGGAACATCACGAGCGAAAAAGGTGTAAGCAGTGACGAAGGCACGCCTCTCAATGCCCTCGTTGTACGTGAAGATTCTGAGGTTTCCGTCCATGCCGAGGCGGAGGAAGGAGAGAGAGCTGTTGTGGTAGGCTCGTGCGGTGATGTAAGGGCCGAGGGTGAAGAAGTATGCTACGGCTTTGGCGTCGAGTTGGAAGTCAAACGTGACTGTGTCAGCCATGTTGGAGAAGTCAGCGGAGGCGTAGTATAGGAGGGAAGACTTGTTATTGGGACCACTAAAGTAGAGGGACATTGAGCCTTTTGTCTCCAGGGCGAGAGTGTACGGACCGTCCTTGTTGTCTTTTTCAGAGAGACGGCTGAGAAGCTTGTTGGCGCCACCGCCGTAGTTGTGGAGGGATTGTCCGACGAGGAGGGTGTCAGTTGGGTAGTCGAAGCTCTGCCAAACAAACTTGTCTTTAGCATCGTGGAGGATCATGTTCCCATTTGGGAGGAATTTGAACCCAATTACTCCTGCAAATTAATAATCAATCAATCATTTGATTTCTAAGAGGAACTTTGTCCCAATACTCGAACCCACATACAAGCGCATACGTTAGCACAAAGTTTGAATGCAAAATCTCATATAACTATGCTTATATAATATCATTCCAAGGAAAATTGTGTAGTTGGAACGATGAGATCAATGTTAATTAGAAACACCCCCCAAAAAAAAAATAAAAAAAAAAGAGTTTCTTTCCACTTTTGTTTCAATATATAAAGTTCCCTTGGAATAACTTACTATATGAAATCAAAACATGATTACTAAATCTAAGCGCCAAATAAAACAAAAAATATTAATTTTCCTTATAAACATGATCCATAAGTTATATAAATAAAGATGACCTTTGAGCTGATAAAAAAAAAAATCAACTAAAATTAGTCGTGAATCGCATATATTGAGCGAAAAAAGGCAAACCTTTATTCTCGGTATCGGAGTGCCATGCAAGGCGACCATCGGCGTGGGAGAGGACGAGGTCACCGTCGGGCCGAAGGGTAAAAACGGCATTTTCACCGACGGGTTTGCCCCGATTGGCCTCCCAAACCCAGTAGAGGGTTGTCCGGCGGTGGAAAGTGCCGCCCATTCTGATGGCGAGGGTGTAAACTCCGGGGGTAGTATTGTAAAAACAGACCACAAACGGACTCGCGAACAGTTTCGGTTCAGACGAGAACCGGTACGTTGCGCCATACTCAAGGTTGTTATTCTCACCGTAAAAGCCATCGTTCACAAATCGAAACGTGGCGTTTTTAGGGACTTTGGCTGTGGTACTGGAAACACAGAGTAATATAGATATTATGAATGGTGCTATAATTACTGCGAACACACCCATTTTTGTTGTATCTTTTTTTTTTTTAAGGTTCATTTATTTATCTTAAGTTGGGAATGTAGTGGAAGTATTATGTATGTGCATTTATAAGCTATATACTATAGTGGACCATTATCTATAAAAATCTATATCTTATTATGTGTGATCAAAACCCAATATTATTATTGCACTGAACAAAACTAAAATACAAAATACATAATCAAATCATCTACCGCAATAAAAATATTACGAATTTTCACGACGAGTTCTCAAATTCTGATTTTTTTTTTAATATAGATAACTAAAATGTCGTTCAACCACAGATATTCAATAAATTGTGTAACTTGGTCTTTGCAAGATGCATTACATGAAATACTATTTCAATGCTAGTTACAGCAACATGCAAAATCAATGACAGTTTCAATAATCGGTAGATTAAGTGATATACCTTATTTCTTTCAATTTCAACCATTTTTTTTTTATTTTTGCAAGAGGACTAATCGTCTTCAAATATGAAAACTCTAAACTTGAGCATATCAAGAATATAGTTTTCAAGTTTATCATCAGGTGCAATGAGTTCAATTGCAGAAAAATCTTATGGATAATAACCGCCAAGTTGAATTAACTTTTGCTTTTCGAAAGGAACAAACTAATTATTAGGAGACAAACACGCTACACAAAGAAAATTGTAGACGCCCCTAAGTGAACAAGATACGCAGCTTTGTCTTTATTAGATTGGTTGTTGAAAATTGTCGCAATATGCTACTGTGGGTTCATCAAAATATTTTTTGACCTCTTTTAAGTTATTTTTATGTACTTCTTTACTTTTCTTCTTTGCACTTTTACCGTATTCTTCTTTTGAGGCCGTTGAATCTACTTCTCTTTTAAACTATTTCTCCATGTCTATACTCATATGAAAACAATTAACGCACAAATGATTAGGGAGAAAAAATATTACTTTTAAAACATAATATGTAAACAATATAGTTTTGGACTTTCATGAAACAAATAGTGTGCAAAAACTTAAACAATGAAAATAGATAATGAACAATGCATACATATTCAAAAAAAAAAAACAAAAACTTACTGTGTTAATGATAAACTAGTAAGGAAAAGACTTGAAATGATGAAAATTAAAATAAAAAAAAAAAAAAAAAAAAAAAGTCGATATTTGAAGCTTTTGTGTAGCTATTGAAGATAACATATGTAAAGAATAAATAATTTGTGTCTACGCTCAAATAAATGAGTCATTGGGGATTCCACATTGCTATAAATATATAAAGATAAAACGAGTATTAAAAAAGCTTATGTGAATTAATAAGATTGAAATTGCTGCCAGTGGGATTCAATTCCACTGGGTACTAGAGTGAGGTCCAACCAATTTTTTTTTTTTTTTTTTTATATTTTTTTTGGAAATTTGATACTGCATAAACCTCAAACCCTCAAACCGACAGATAGCCAAAACCGGAATTGTCCGGACAAGGGCCGGGACCTCCCGCACATTACAAAACCCCGAATTTTCAGAGATGAAAGCCCATTGACACACTAAATGGGCTGTAATGTTGGAGTTCCTCTTAATCCAACCAAAACTAAGGCGATATCAAAATATGAGATTAATTGAAGAACATTAGAAAATAAAGGAAAAACTCTCCAACTAAGCTGACTATGTTGTTTTCTTAAGCTGTTCATAACATTCCAATTATCCCCATAATACACACCTTCTTGATGTTCTTGAGTTTCGCCACGAGAACTGCCAGATGAACTCCTTGAAGCCCCGCCTCCGTTACCGACGTGGCATCGACTCTGGCTCTTCATATCCACTTGATACCGGAAATAGACCATGCCACCACACTCACTGCAACACCGCCATTCCGGAAAGTAGCGTCGACTGAGATTTTGACAGAACCCACCGGAGTGACATGAGGAGCCACTCTACTCCTGCGAGGAAAACACTCCGACCCTGCCAGATTGACTCCACGACACCGCCGCGCATTGCTCCGCTCCGCAGCCACCCCTCTAATGCGCCGAAGAATTTGATCATAGCCCACTTCGCCCGACTTGAACACCATCGAATTTCTCCAGGCCCAAGTTTCCTCTATCACCGTGCAAGACTTGATGACGAACTCATCTGCTTCTCTCCCCCTCTGATTCCAAACTTCGTTGATCTCCAGAATTAGGTGGACAACATCAAAACCATTCTCTAAAATCGGCCCGTCCCAGCTCGTACCATAAACCTCATAGAACCATAAACTTTTGGACGCATGACAACAGAATAGCAGATGCACCACATTCTCCGGAACCATATTACACAGCCTACACAACTCGCTATCCACGAGCCCACGTCTAGCCAGAACGACACCCGTCAGAAGACAACTAGCGGCCACACGCCACCGAAAAAACTTACTTCTCTCATGAATCTGGAGCGCCCACAGAGTATTCCACGACTTGTCCTTAGGATCGAAACCACCACGAGACAACCATCTCGCCGCAGACTTAACAAAAAAATTTCCCAACATATTAGGCTTCCATATAAGCTTATCTGGCCTATTACCCAACATTATTCTTGTTCTAAGAACTACCTTAGCATCTTCCTCATCACACCATCATCTCACCAAATCTACGTTCCACCGGCAAACACCCGGGAGCAAAAGCTCGCTAACAAGCGTAGAACCACCCATGGTACCTGCTTTATGTCGGACCAATCTATCATCGAAACACCAAAAATCATCAAATATTCTCACGCCTTTCCCGTTCCCAACCAGAAAAACCGCCGACTCCTTTATAAAATTCCTTATACCCAAAACATCTTTCCAACCACTCGAATCACTCTTCTTAGGCTCCACCGAGAAGAAGCAATCAATACCACAATATTTTTGCCTAAGAAGATTCACCCACATCGCATTGGGGTCCGTAGCCACCTTCCAACCAAGCTTGGCCAAAAGCGCCAAATTAGTATCTTCGAATTTCTGAAACCCAAGGCCACCACAATTCTGGGGTTGACACAATCTATCCCACCTCCAAAGCGCCAAAAAATTACCTTGACCACATTTTCCACTCCACCAAAACTTCCTAGTCATCTTATCAAGACTCCGACAAAGGAAATTGGGAGCTTAAATCACAGACTCTTCCATCGTGGTACGCCCGGCCTTTGACATCAACTTTTCCATCCACCCTTCAAGCCTCCCATGAACTTTACTTCTCAAGAAGTCAAAAGCGGCACTCCGATTTTTACCCAAGCACAACGGGTTCCCAAGATAAACCAAGCCATCATTACACTCCTCCATCTCAAGCCGAGCCTTCAAAGAACTCTTCAAATCTTCCGAGCAATTCTTCGAGAATAAAATCCCGGACTTTTGGCGATTAACCTCTTGCCCGGACCAAGCATGATACTTTTCGATGCACTTCCAAACGGCTTCTACTTCCACTCCATTCGCCCCGCAAAAACCAATTGAGCTACAAACATATTCATGTATGTTTATATTATTTTACATGTTTTAATTATTAATATGTAATATATTTAATTTTTAATAATTATTCATACTATACACCTGCTAAGTTTTTTAAGTCTCGAGCCAGTGAAGCGTAAACCCAGTGATCTCCATGTTGTCAATTGTGCCCACAAGAAGAGTAGTAGTCATTTCTTATGCACATTTGATGTAATAAAGTCTCACGAAGACTCTTGCTTGTAACTGATGAATAATTAATAAAAGTTGAAATGTTCATTCATTCTTCATTGTCTGTTTGAACTTGAAGCTTTATGATAAACTGTAGTCTTTAGTCCTTAAATAAACCTAACAACAAATGAAGAGTCAAATATAGATTTGCATGAACAAACTCTTCATGGTTTGCTTAAAACGGTATATTCACAATCTAAGGATCAGAGGGCTATTGATCTCAGTATGATTGTTAGGAGAATCTATGATGTCTGGTTATGAGACATAGAGAGTTGGAGACTCTATATTTCTTCTTAGGTATCTTCTGAAAGTACTGAATTGACCAGTGCACTTCTAGAGACATTGTAAGAACAAACCATTTAACATCTTCTGTCTCGGAGTCACTATGTATTAATTGAATCATGCTTACCTTAATCCTAAAATGAGACATGTCATTTCGTAGCTTACGTATTCTCATTTGAGAAAGTCAGAGTTCGGACTCACTATGTGATTTTGAACATGACCTATTGGTGAAGTACTAAGTTGTGAAGATATCATGAGTAACTATAGTGGAGTCAGTTGATATTAAGCTAGAACTTGGAAAAGGTTTGTGAACTTTTGAGTCCAAGTATGGTAGCTCAACCTTTGTTCATTTGGATCCATGAGGTCACTATTGGAATAGATCTAGGATTAAGAAAAGATTTAACGCTTCTAGCAAGTGGCGGAAAATAAAAAATTTCTTTAAACAAGTAAAACGATTTTTACTAACCTAGACAAAGAGCAAACACATGTTATTTTTAAATTAAAATTATCTAAGAGCGATTACACGTTTACTAACCTTTATGAAGCTTGATCGTTGAGAAGCTTGTGGAGGTTGAATCGCTCGTCTCTCCATGCACCTCGTCTTTCTTCGTCCTTCGAGAATTCGAGTAACCACGAAAGTTTCTATCACATAAATCACTCGAGGTAAGAAGGAATTAGTGTGTGGGCACTTTTAAACATAACGACTCAAGAACAAGTCTTAGAGTCGAAGAGCTAAAACAAACACTAGGTCAAATGTGGACCTAGAGGTGCCAAAACAAAAACGAAAAGGAAAGAGAGAGAGAGAGAGGGGACAGCTATTCTAGAGAGAGAAGCTCTCAGTCTCTAAAATTTTGGGATGAGAAACAATGAGAATGAAGGCTCTATTTATAGGAGAAGGATTACCTTTAAAAGATAGTTTTCTCTTATCTATAGAATATCACATATTCGTGAGCAATTATTTGCTCTCCTTCCTCATTTCACACGTCCAAGGCTTACCATGCAAGTCCTTGGATTTGTTTCCTTATTTGTCTTGCTTCTCTCTTGCCTTGTGTTGCCGCCCATCTAGTTTCCTTCTAGAGGAAATTTGTTTCCTCTTTTTGTTTTGGCAAGTATCTTCATACATCAATGCACAAAATAAAATTATCTGTCCTTGGGTTGGACGTGCAAGACCTTCTAGAAGGGCCTTCTAGATTTTTCTTCATTTGTTCATGACAACATAAGAAAAACCGATTAAGAATTTTCAAGAAAAATTCCATGAAATGAAATTAATCCTCAAGGACCAAATTGATTGAAATGGCTGTGTGGTTTAATTCATTTGTCATCATATGACAATTTCAAAAAACTTATTTATTGACATTCATTCCATCCTATATCCTAAAAGACAAAAAATACCATTTAGACAATTTTCGTAAAGCTTGTCTAGTTCTTGTTTCGACTTCGCTTCTAGTTCAACTAATCCTACACGAAATGACTTGTGACAGTGACCTCATGGGTCAAAATGAACAAAGCTTGTGCTAACATACTTGGACTCAAAAGTTCACAAACATTTTCCAAGTTTAGCTTAATGTCAACTGACTCCACTAAAGAGTTGACACTGAGAATCTCTCGGTTCAAATGAATTTATTTTCTACTCAAGAATTCAACTTAATTACGATGAGTGGATCCACAGAATATTATCTATGTTTACCCTTCATGAATATCATCAGCTAGATGAGATTTACAATATTACCATTTTACCCTTCTAGCTGTTATTTCCTCAACTCATTTGTCACTTGTGAATAAGTTAGAAACAATGTATTGATGGGGAGCTAACAAGTCACATCGATTCATCCAAAAGAGTCATGACTCAATTTGGACACTGGCCTGTTCATTTATTCACATTTCAAGGAACAAAGCATGAAGTGATTTACATTGCATTTCAGCAATCTTGTACATGAATTCCATATCTATGAGATCTTCACAAAGTTACTCATGACATCTTCACAACTTAGTATTTCACCAATAGGTCTTGTTCAGAATCACAATGTGAGTCCGAACTTTGACTTTCTCAAATGAGAATACGTAAGCTATGAAATGACATGTCTCGTTTCGGGATTGAGGTAAGCATGATACAATTCATACGTAGTGACCTCGAGACATAAGAGGTTAAATGGTTTGTTCTTATTCTGTCTCTAAAAGTGCACTGGTCAATTCAGTACGTTCAGAAGATACCTAGAAGAACTATAGAGTCTCTAACTCTCTATGCCCTATAAGCAGACATCATAGATCCTCCTAACAATCATACTAAGATCAATAGTGTTTTGATCCTTAGATTGCGAATATATTGTTTTAAGTAAACCATGAAGAGTTTGTTCATGCAAATTTACATTTGTCTCTTCATATGTTCGTTAGGTTTGTTTAAGGATTAAAAACTATAGATGATCATAAAGCTTCAAACAGACAAGGAAGAATGAATGAACGTTTCAACTTTTATTAATTATTCAGTAGTCACAAGCAAGAGTCTTCGTGAGACTTTATTACATCAAATGTACATAAGTAAAGACTACTACTCTTCTTGTGGGCATCATTGACAACAGTCACTACCACAAGTCATTAGAGTAGGATTAGTTATACAAGAATGCTAAGTCAAAACTAGAACTAGACAAGTTTTACGAAAATTGTCGAAAGGGTAATTTTGTCTTTATGGACATAGGATGGTATGAATGTCAATAAATAAGTTTTTTGACATTGTTATATGATGACAAGGAATTCATGCCACGTGTCCACATTAGAGAATCGGACCTTGAGGATTGAATTTCATTTCATGGAATTTTATGTGAAAATTCTAAATGTGTTTTTCTTATGTTGTCATGAACAAATAAAGAAACATCTAGAAGCATGTTCTAGAAGCCTCATTTTCGTCCAACCCAAGAGAGAAGCAAGCAAATGAGGAAACAAATCCATGTATCATGAAGACATGTTGAACGTGCAAGGGTAGAGAAAGACAAAACACGGATTTGCTCATGAATATGTGATATTCAATGGAAAATAGGAATCTACATTTTCAAGGCAAATTCTCCTCATATAAATACCTCACCTCATTCACAATTCACAACAAACAATTTTAGAGATTGAGAGCTTCTCTCTCTAGCTTTGTTGGCCGCCCCTATCTCTCTAGATCTCTTCTTGTTCTTTTGCTTTGGCACCTAGGTCCTCATTAGACCTAGCATTTTGTTTTAGCTTTTGGCTCATAGACTAGTTCTTGAGTCATAGTGTTTAAAAGTGCCCACACACTAAATCCTAACCATACTCAAAAGACTCTAGTGATAGAAACTTTCGTGGTTACTCACAGGTTCAAGAAGACTAGTTGGAGGCGAACTAAGTGGGGAGACGAGCGTTTCAACCTTCCTAAGGCTTCTCAACGTTCAAGCTCCATTCAAGGTTGGTACCGAGTGAAAACTCAAAATAGTTTTAAAATTTTATATTATACACTCATGCACTTTGTCTAGGTTGTAAAAATGTTTTACGAGTTTTTAAAGAAATTTTTTATATTCCGCCTCTTGCTAGAAGCGATAATCTTTTCTTAAACCCTAGATCTATTCCAATACTCCACGTGGCTCCGCCCCTAAGTATAGAGGGCCATTATCTATTGTGTATACCAACTGAGAGCAAGAATGATTGAGAGGAATGAATTTCTCATTAGTAAACCTGGTATAAATAGTGTTAGGGTTATATCAAACTTGCCATAAAACGACAGAATTAAATATAACTAATTGATTATGAAAATAAACTAATTCATACTAATTTGTTCTATATTATTTACTAAATCTACAAGATTCTGACACTCCCCCTCAAGTTGGTGCAAAGATGTCTATCATGCCCAACTGGCATAGAAACTCCTCAAACTTCTGCATGTAAAGACCTTTTGTAAGCATATCTGCGGGCTGTTCTGTTGTTGGAACGAATGGCATGCAGATTTCTTTACTTTCAAGTTTTTCTTTTATGAAGAGGCGATCAATTTCCACGTGCTTGGTGCGGTCATGTTGGACCAGATTGTGAGGTGATTGCAGATTTGTTGTCTCAGTAGAGCTTCATATGAGAGTTTATCTCCATGTTTAGTTCTTCCAACATACGTTTCAGCCATATTCCTTCACATATTCCTTGAGCCATTGCTCTGAATTCAGCTTCCGCTTTACTTCACGACACAACATGTTGCTTCTAACTTCTCCATGTCACCAAATTTCCCCACACAAATGTACAATAAGCTGAAGTAGACCGGCGATCGTTTACACATCCAACATAGTCAGGATCTGTGAAGACCTCAATCTATCGATTCTCACTTTTCTTGAAGGTTATTCCCTTGCTTGGACTCCCTTTCAAGTAGTGTAAGCTCCAGTATACAGCCTGCAGATGCTCTTCTGAAGGGTTGTGCATGTGTTGGCTTACAAGTCCGACAACATAAGCAATGTCGGGTCACGTATGTGCTAAGTAAATCAGTTTTCCAACTAATCTTTTATACTTGGGTTTACTGGCTGGAACGTCATCTTCACTCATGCTTAACTTGTGGTTAGGGTCGATTGGAGTTGAAACGATCTTGCACTCGAGGAGACCGGTTTCGGCTAGTAGATCTAGTACATACTTTCGCTGAGAGATTACTAGTCCTTTTGAAGACCTCTCCATCTCCATTCATAGGAAATATTTAAGATTTCCTAGGTCTTTGGTATCGAATTGTTGTGCAAGAAACATCTTTAACTTTGACAATTCTATCTCATCACTTCCTGTCATGATTATATCATCAACATACACGATTAAGATAACCATTTTACCCCCAGGACAGTGCTTGTAGAACATGGTATGGTCGGACTGAGCTTGCTTGTAGTCTTGATCTTTCATGGCTTTCGGGAACCTTCCGAACCAGGCTCGAGGGGACTGTTTGAGTCCGTATAATGTTTTCTTCAAACTGCACACTTTCCTACTAGGGTTGTCAAAACCCGGTGGAAGTTGCATGAATACTTCTTCCTCTAATTCTCCGTTTAAGAAAGCATTATTGACATCAAATTGTAACAATGGCCAATCTAGGTTCACAGCCAAGAAAGTAGGACCCGAACTGTGTTAAGTTTTACGATGGGTGCAAAAGTTTCCTCGTAGTCGAGGCCGTAGGTTTGAGTAAACCCTCGGGCTATTAGTCGAGCTTTGTACCTTTCCACTTGACCCTCGGCATTGCACTTCACAGTAAATATCCACTTGCAGTCCACCACATGTTTGCCTTGAGGTAGTGTGGTTACATCCCATGTTTCATTTTTCTCTAGAGCTCTCATTTCTTCTAAGGCGGCCTTTTTCGACTTTGGAATACTTAGAGCTTCATGTATCAACCTTGGTACCTGATCATTAGTTATCTGGGTAGTGAATGCCCTAAACTAGGACGTAGGTTTTGATATGAGACATATTTTTCAAGAGGATATAAGGGATATTTTGTGCAAGTTCTAGTTCCTTTTCTTACGGCTATAGGTTCAGTGAACAATTCTCGATGAAAATGAGAAGACTCTATTGATTCCTCATTTTCACAAGACTCTATTTCTTTTAATGGTTCAGTGTTTATGTGAGGAGTATCTAAGAGAGTAGAATCATTACCTCGACCAATGCTTGGGGTTGACGATGAAAATGCTGGGGGCTCAAGCTCATCTGAACTTCTTGAGAAAACACGGAGATCAGTAGGGTGTCCCTTGCTAGAATTAGTTTCAATATCATTATGAGATGGAATACTATTATCCTCACTATTCTCAATTGACTCATCAATATTTTTGGGTAAAACATTTGCTTCGCTTACTTCCCAAAACTGATCTTCATTCGTGCTCTCCCCCTAAAGAGAAGTTTTCTTAAAAAGAGGTTTGTTTTCGAAAAATGTGACATCCATACTAACGTAGAATTTACCCGAGCTAGGGTCAAAACAATGGAACCAAAAACTTTCGGAGGTAAGGTAGTGAAGCTTTTACTTTCTGGAAAATAACTCTGAAGAGTTTGTAACGGGGTTTGATAGCTTAATACTTTGTTAGGCATTCTATTAATTAAGAAAGTAGCAGTTAGTATAGCATCCCCCCAAAAACATTTTGGTACATCCATTGAAAACTTTAAAGCTCGGGTAACTTCTAGTAGGTGTCTATTTTTTCTTTCGGCAATTCCATTTTGTTGACGTGTATCCACACAAGAACTATGATGAATAATGCCTTTTTCAGTCAAAAAATTTCCTAAGATGGTATTGAAATATTCTCTTCCATTATCTGTCTGTAACACTTGAATCTTAGTTTGGAACTAAGTTTCAATCATTGTATAAAAGATTTTGAAAGTATGGGCAGCCTCTGATTTTTCCTTTAAAAGATAGATCCATGTGTTTCTAGTATGGTCATCAATGAAAGTGATGAACTATCTAGTTCCAGAAATATTTTTTTACTTGTGAAGGCATGTATTTCAAAGTTGGAAAAAAAGATCTTTTATGTTTGTCTAATTGGCATATTTCACACTGAAAGGTATCAATGCTTTTATTTAAAAAAAAAAAAAAACAGGAAACAAATGTTTTAGATACCCAAAGCTAGGATGGCCTAAACGAAAATGCCATAACATTATTTCATCTGATAAAGAAATGAAACTAGAATATTGAGGTTTATGAACTTGTTTACTTAAGGAGTCTTCCGAGTTTAGATAGTACAGTCCCCCTTCCTGATCAACATTGCCAATCGTCTTCCCCGAGCGCAGGTCCTGAATATCACAACCAGATCGTATAAAAATGAGTTGACATTGGGAATCGCTGGATAGTTTATGAAAAAATAAAAGATTAAAGGCTAGTTTAGGCACGTGTAAAACATTTTTTAGTGTGATCGAGGCTGAAATAATGATAGAACTTTTCCCTGCAATGGCCGAGAGAGATCCATCTGCAGTTCTAACTTTTTCATGACCAGAACATGGAAAATAGGTGTTAAACAAATAGGAGGATCCAGTCATGTAGTTTGTGGCCCCTGAATCAAAGATCCAGATGTCGGGATTTTTGGCCGAGATACTTAAAGCTGTTATGAAGTTACCTATTTGGGCTAGCGAGGATGAGGCAGGGGGTATGACTTATGTGAGGACCATAGCTGATACAATTGCTCTAAGTTTTCCTTGCTGAAGAAGGTTTTTTTAGAGGATGAATGAGACGCTCTGGTATCGGTGTTGGCCGTTGTCTGTGAAACCTGATAGCCGCTTTTGTCTTTTGATCGATTAGAAGGCTGGTAGTCGTTGGTTTACCGTGTAACTTCCAGCACTTTTCCTTGACATGTCTGGGTTTGTTGCAATGGTCACAGACTGGCCAATCACTCCTATTTGTGAATCGGTGGTTGTGTGGCCGTGAAGACATCATGGCGGCTGTCTCGAGTTGAAATGGTGCAGTTTTGGTGGTGTCGAATCCGAGCATAACGAGACGACGACTCTCCTCTCGGCGAACCTCAGCGAATACCTCCCTGCTATTAGGAAGCGGCTCTCGCCCGAGTATTCTCCATTTAACTTCATCTAGCTCTTCATTTAGGCCCACTAAAAAGTCAAAGACTCTCTCTTTCTCTATAGCCTTTTGGAAGAGGGCGCTGTCTTGAGGACAACTCCACTCGTATTCGCAGTAAAGATCAAGTTCCTGCCGAAAAGTCTTGAGATCAGTGTAGTACCGAGTGACAGATTTTTCACCTTGCTTTGACTTTCTCAGCCGGGTCTTGATCTCATAGAGCTGGTCTGAATTACCAAGGTCAGAATACGTCTCCTTCACGGCAGACCAGATCGCACTTGCTGATGGGAGGAATAAGTATGTTCGTCTCATACGTGCTTCCATTGAATTCACCAGCCACGACATGATCATGGAATCTTCAGTCTCCCACCTTTCGCAGCTTTCATCACCATCTTTTGGTTTGGTCGTCGTACCGGAGAGATAACCGAATTTGCCTTTTCCCTTAATATAGAGCTTGACCGATTGAGACCATTCCAATAATTACCCCCATTTAGTTTGTGTGAGGTAATGGAATAACTCTCGTGAGAGTCATTATTTGAGATGGAGTTCGACCCATTGGATCGAAAAGATTCACCAGTTGAACCGGTGTTAGTATTGGATTTGCCCATTTAGAATTGGCGAAACCCTATATAAGTGTTTGGCCCTGAGATGGCTCTGATACCATGAGAGCAAGAATAATTGAGCGGAATGAATTTCTCATTAGTAAACTTGGTATAAATAGTGTTATGGTTACAGCAAACTTGCCATAAAACAGTATTGTAGAATTAAATATAATATAACTAATTGATTTTGAAAATAAACTAATTAATACTAATTTATTCTATATTATTTACTAAATTTACAAGATTCTGACACCAACTACCACTAATATTAAAACTCGTATCAATTCAAATCCAATATTGTATTAAAGACTATTTCCTTATTTCCATCTAAAATAATTAATCATCAAATCACCTTAGTTATGGAAAATTTTCTTATTCTGTAATCGGTTAAAAATAATTGGGAAAAATTGATTTGTTTAATTACTGGTAAAAAATAATTGATCAAAATTAGTTAATGATGTGATCCCACGTGCAAAGGAACAAAGGCGCTTCATCGAGCCTATTCCTAATTCAAGAGTACAAGACTTCAACAAAGAGTTTCATGGTTTGAACAAAGCTGAATGGAAGAAATATAAAGCTAGAGCCAAAATCTACGCAAGAAGAAAACCCAACCACGAGGCCAAGGGCGGCACAAATAAAGGAAAGCTTATTCACGTTATTTTAAGCAGTTTGAGCTATTCATTTGTTATTTTCGTCGTTTAAAATAATAGATGAAGTTAGAGTCTTTTTAAAGTGTTTTTGGGCTTTAGTTATGCTTAATGAAGCCTATATGTGTTAGGTATTAAGTTAGGCTTTTAATTTTAATGTTATCAGGCCTAAATAATGTTTTGTAGGCCCATTTAAACTAGGGCAACAATGTACTCCGAATTTGCTTTGTATTTTCCTATTTAAAGGAGGTTTCAAGCTGAATGAAAGGGCATCCAGATTTTTATAAAAAAAATATGAGAGTCTTCTCTTGAGTTCTTATGAACTTTTATCGAACTTATCAAGACTAGTCTTGTGGCGTTCAAACCCGACTCATCAGACGGTCTTTCGCAACCGTTCGTGGCGTCATTCGATCCACCCTCGTTCCTCATTCGTAGAATGATCCGCCGCTGTGCTATTGGGGTATCGGGTCTCGGAGCTTAGTCGGCCGAGGTTCGTATCAGTTAACCATACGCTTATTTATTTTTTCATTAAAAGTGCCCTTTGACTCTTAAAAAGGGTTAAAATCCATTAACCAATCAATAAAATAAATCGAAATTATCGTTTAATTAATTAATGCGGTTAAACGGTTGACCCAAAATCACATGTTTTTTTTTTTTTCTGGAAGTATGATTGTGCATAAATTTGTTAAAATATATTATATTTATATTAAGCTCATTGATTGATGCAGATATTCTGGATAATTATATTTTGTTTTGTTATTATTCTCAAATTTAATGCTTTAGTATAGTGGATGCAGATTTAGTACTATATTACATCTCTACAAAAGCCTTCAAAATTGACCCAACTCCCTTTCAGTGATGATATTTGTTTACTTGTAATTAGTTTACTAGTGTCTGTTTAACTTACTATTTTATTTATATTTTTTTTTATATAGAATATACGTTATCATAGCTATTTTGGTTTTAATTAGCTTCACTCGTTTATACCAAGGATTAAAATATCACCGAATTTCATGGAATTTCAGCTGGAAATTCCTTTTCGGTGAGTCAACGGTGGGCGAGAGCCTACTATGTCGTTTCCTCATTTTTTGTCGTTTGAAATTTGAGGAAACGACATGCCGTTTCGTTCTCAATAAGCCGTCGTTTGTCGTTCATGTGTGTGTATAAAAGCTCAAACATTTCCACGACAGTCGGCGAAAATCGAAGGAAAAGAAAAAAAAAACGACTTTCGACCGAGTGAAGCGTGGAAGAAGACGACTCATTCGCCAGAAAAATTCTAGGACAATCGGTGACTTTCCATTATTTTCTTCACGGTGAAGTTAAAAATCAACAAAAGTTCGACGAAAGTCCTCCGGTTTGAAAGAATTTCCATTTCGTTTTTAAACCCTAGATTTTGAAACATGCATCTTCAATTTACTGAGTAATTTGATTTTTTTTTATATAATCCTCTCATGAATGTTGTTTGTAATGTGACGATCTATCATGTATATATTTTTTCAGAATTTTCTGGAGAACTTCCGGCAAACCACTATTTTTCCAGCGAAACACCATTTTTTCCGGCGAACCTTGAATTTTTTAGGCGACTGAAAAAACAGAATTTCAAGTTTTTATTTATGTTTTTTAAGTAAGGTTATGTGTTTAAATTTTAAATTACATTTTCTTTTGTTTTGAATTGGTTTTCATATATGTTGTGTTGAATTGATGTGGTTTGTTTTTTATTTGAAATTTTTGTTGTGGAAACGTTGAATTGGAAATACAATTAGTTAGACGTAGAAATGAAATGTATATGCTACAAACGAAAATTTATTGACATGTTGAAGGAAAAATTTGTTGATATATTAAAATGTAATTAGTTAGAGTGTGAATTGAAATTGTTACGTTTTGAATTGAAATGAAATTAGTTTGAATAAAATTTATTGACATCTTGAAATAAATTTGACGAGATATTGAAATGAAATTAGTTAGATTATGAATTGAAATTGTTACATTTTTAATTGAAATGAAATTAGTTTGAATAGAACTTATTGACATGTTGAAAGAATTTTGTGGACATATTGAAATGAAATTAGTTTGAATAGAATTTATTGACATGTTGAAAGAATTTTGTGAACATATAGAAATTAAATTAGTTTGAATTGAATTTATTGACAAGTTGAAAATGGATTGAAATTTGGAATTCAATGTGCAGGTATATCGAAGATGAGCGAGGAATGAGTTCATAAGCATTGCACCTCAGCTGCAACAAACCCGAACCACTTCACGGGCAATTATTGTGGGCACGTTACGAATGGGGGGGGGGGGGACGGGGGAATCACACAGATGAAGTTACACTTAAGTGGAAACGATCCAAAGAAAAATGTGAAGAAATGTCCGAGTTGTCCTACCGAAGTACGCAAGGAGATGTTAGCGTTACAAGCGGCGACTCTCTAAAAGAAGAAAAGCAAGGCTATCCTTGATGAAGCCGTTGACGAGCACTTGGCCGGACGCTTCGGTCCTACTCACGTATAGCTTGACCCCGACCAACAATACGAACATGATATGATGCAAGCTCTTAAAAGAAGCCGTCAAGAGACACAACCGGATGCTTGGAGATTTGGCCCTAGTGGGGGTTCCGGGATTGCACCACCACCTCCGCATTTTTGGCCAGATAGTGGACGACAAGAAACTATTCCGGAAATCACAAATCCGAAATTGAAGCAACGACTAGGATGAGCAGTTAGCAACTACGTCATCCACGAGAACATACCAGTGAACAAAGTGAAGTCACCGCACTTCCGACACATGATCAATGAAGCCGTGGCAGTTGGTAAGACTCATGTATTTGAAGTAACAGTTTTAATTTGACAAGTATTGTCGTGTCCAACTGCACTTGCATTTTCAAACTTCACAGGTCCAGTTTATCATGAAGCTTCAAACAGACAAGGAAGAATGAATGAACGAATCAACTTTTATTAATTATTCAGCAGTTACAAGCAAGAGTCTTCGTGAGACTTTATTACATCAAATGTACATAAGTAACGACTAATACTCTTCTTGTGGGCACCATTGACAACAAACTCCCACTTGACTCAAAGAAGATGTGAGTAGTCCTTCATGCCTAATCCCTCCCGATGGTGGTCGAAGACCTTGTTGACTAAAGCTTTGGTGAATGGATCTGCCAAGTTGTCCACCGTCGAGATCTTCTTCACCACCACGTCTCCGTGCTGCACGATCTCTCGAATCAAATGGTATTTCCTCTCAATATGCTTAGAGCGCTTATGGCTTCGACGTTCCTTTGAGTTAGCGGCAGCCCCACTATTATCACAATAAAGGGTCATGGGCTCGTCGACATTTGGAACGACTTCCAAATACTTAAGGAACTTTCTAAGCCATACAACCTCGTTTGGATGCTTCACAAGCAGCCACATATTCTACTTCCATTGTGGAGTCAGCAATGCAAGATTGCTTGATACTCCTCCAAACCACATATCCACCATTTAGGATGAACACATATCCTGAAGTGGATTTTCTGGAATCCTTATCCGCTTGAAAATCGGAGTCGGTATATCCCGTCATAGTCAGGTCAGTACCTGAATATGTAAGCCTCAAGTTTCTAGTTCTCCGAAGATACTTAAGAACATGCTTATTAGCAATCCAGTGCTCGGGTCCAGGGTTGGATTGAAAATGGCTTACTACACCAATTGCAAAGCAGATATCTGGCCTAGGGCAAAGCATAGCATACATGAGGCTTCCTACGGCTGAAACGTAATGAATTTTTCTCATGTCCTCAATCTCTTGTGCAGTCTTGGGAGACTGGTCCTTAGAGAGTGAGATTCCATGCCTAAAGGGTGTTTGGCCCTTCTTGGAATCTTGCATCGACAAGCGATCCAACACCTTATCAATATAAGATGCTTGAGATAGCGACAAAGTCCGATTCTTCCGATCTCGAAAGATTTGGATCCCCATAATGTACGCGGCTTCTCCTAGATCCTTCATATCAAATTTCTTTGCCAGCCAGATCTTAACCTCAGATAATTTACCCACATCATTACCTATGAGTAAAATATCGTCGACATTTAATACCAGAAACACAACTTTGCCTTCGTGTATTAACTTATAAACACATGGCTCATCTATTGACTACTCAAAACTGAAGCTCTTCACAGTTTCATCGAATCTAATATTCCATGACCTAGATGCTTGCTTTAATCCATAAATGGACTTAAACAACTCACAAACCTTGGTCTCTTGAGCTTCTTCCACGAAACTTTCTGGTTGAGCCATATGTATGCGCTTGTTAAGATTGCCATTCAGGAAGGCAGTCTTAACATCCATTTGCCAGATCTCATAGTCGAGAGCTGCACCTATGGATAGAAGTATGCGGATGGATTTAAGGATCGCGACTGGCGAGAATGTATCCTCATAGTCAATACCTTCCTTTTGGGTATAACCCTTAGCCACTAGTCATGCTTTGAACGTCTCGACGTTCCCATCCGGACCCTTTTTCTTCTTGTATATCCACTTACACCCTACGGGTTTAATCCCTTCAGGAAGGTCTATAAGTTTCCAGACTTTGTTGACATACATCGAGTGCATTTCAACTTTCATGGCGTCAAGCCAAAGGTTTGATTCAGAACCAGCCATTACATGGCTGTAGGAAACAGGGTCATCCATGTCAGAGACAGCTACAAGAGTATCTCCATAAGACATGTACCTATCCGGTTTTTGAGAAACCCTCCCACTACGTTGAAGTACTACATGACGAGATTCTAATGAGTTAGGTTATGGTAAGAACAGTTCTTACAGATGAGGTAGAAGTATCCTCACCCAACTTTTCTTCAAGCACAATTTTGCTTCTAGGTTTTACATCTTTCATAAAGTCCTCCTCAAGGAAACGAGCGTTCGTGCTAACGAACGTCTTGTCGTCCTCGGGACTATAGAATGTGAAACCTTTGGTTTCTTTCGGATATCCAATAAACAGACACAATTCTGACCTACTAGTCAACTTGCTTGTCTTTTGCCTCAGCACATGTGCAGGGCAACCCCAAATTCGGATGTGGTCTAGATTTACTTTACGGCTAGTCCTCGTTCATAAGGAGTACCAGAAACCGTCTCAGACGAGACTTGATTCAAAATGTAAGCTGCTGTTTCGAGGGCATAGCCCCAAAAGGAAAGAGGGAGTGATGAGTAACTCATCATTGATCTAACCATCTCAATTAGAGTTCGGTTCCTTCTCTCTGACACTCCGTTTTGTTGAGGTGTGTCAGGTGCTGTAAGCTGAGAAGCGATACCTTCTTCTTTAAGAAAGTCATCGAACTCTCCTGACATATACTAACCACATCGATCAGATCGAATGGTTTTGATCTGTTTGCCAGTTTGCTTTTCCACTAAAGCTCGAAAGACCTTAAGTACGTCAAAGGTCTCGAATTTGTGCTTGAGCAAATAGACAAAACCGTATCTAGAGTAATCATTGCTGAAGGTAACGAAGTATTCGTATCCTCCCCGTGCATGTGTACAGAGTGGACCACATACATCAGAATGTACGAGTTCTAGCAACTCAGTGGCTCTTCGACCCTTAGCAGAGAAAGGTCGCTTAGTCATTTTTCCTTCTATACAAGATTCACAAGCAGGTAATGAACCTATTGCAGAGGCTTGGAGTGGGCCGTCCCTCACAAGTCTCTTAATCCTGTCTAGACTGATATGACCAAGTCTGAAGTGCCAGAGATATGTTGATTTTATTAGATCGGATGAATCAGAAAGTTTGATCCTCTTTGGCTCCCTAACTAGATCATTATCTATTTCAGTGTCTAAAAGCGAAGGTTGCGTGGGATAAATGTAAAAGAGAGCATTCTTCATACATGCATCAGTGACAAAAGAATTATTGGAAAGAGAAATTCTAATTCCATTCTTGATAAACTTAAAACAATAATCTTGCTCATAAAGACGAGCAACGGATATCAAGTTCTTCCCGAAGGAAGGAATAAAATAAACATTATTCAAATTTATAGTTCGATCTTCAAAAGATAGCGTCAGTGATCCCACGGCCTTTGATTACACTGAGCTCCCATCACCCCATCTGAAGGAGAAGTCACATTCCTCTAAGCTTTTGGTTTTCTTGAAACTAGTCAAGGAACAACGAATATGGTTAGTAGCAGCGGAGTCAAGAATCCACGTTAATAAATTATCAGCTACTAAACATGCTTAGGTAATAAGTACATTACTATTTCCCTTTGCTTTGAGGTAGGCATGACAGTTCTTCTTCTCGGCCTTGTGAGGTCTCTTCTTAGATCCAGAGGCGGAGGTTTTGTGCTCGATAGCATGTGCCTCTCCTTGGTTCCTCTTTCTCTTAGTGAGACCTTCAGCAGTGTGAATCTCCTTCATAAGCTCGGTAACAGTGTACTCTAGCTTATTCATGGAGTAGTCTAGCTTGAAGGTATCAAAAGATTCTGGGAGAGTTTCCAAGATCATATCTATTTTAGTCTCCCCGTCAATCTCAAATCCTACGATTTCCATTTCATTCAGGTAACTAATGATCAACATCATATGGTCCCTGACAGGAGTCCCAACCTTCATGCGATAGTTCATAAACTGTCTGACTGCTTGTTGTTTGGCCTGACGCCCTTGCCCTCCAAACATCTCATGGAGATTGTAGAGCACGTTGGCGGCTGTCTCAATGTTACGATGTTGTTGCTAGAGCACATTGTTCATAGATGCTAAGATATAGCACCTCACAATCTCTTCGGAGCGGAGCCAGGCCGCTAAGGCGTCCTTGTCCTCTTGAGTCGAATCATCATTCGTCTAAGGAGGACACGGGGTGGTGAGTACCCATTTGTGCTTGTTAACGGTAAGGACGATGTCGAGGTTACGTTTCCAATCAAGGTAGTTTTTGGTTTTGAGTTTGTTTGAGGAAAGGATGGTTGAGAGAGGGTTGAGCGACATCTTGCTGCAGTTAAGTTGAAACAAGTTTATGATTAGTCTTTTGGTTTAGAATTTAAGTTTGTTTAAGTTTTTAGGATGAACAAGACATGAAAAATCCAAAGGTGTTATGAATGAAATGACACTTTACTCCTTCGAGGGAAGGCCGCAAAGAGTCTCATTTCATAAGTAAATGACTCATCATTAACGCATAGCCAAGATGTCAATACATCATATTTGACTAGCCACCTTATAAAAAAGTTTGATCACTCACATCCTTTCATAGGGCCTCGAGGGAGGATTACTAGGGATTGAGTCTAAGTGTGTAACCAACCACTTAGTCCAAGAGATCGACTTTGAAAAACAATCAACCGAGGGGAGGCCTTGTCTCATTGTCTAACTCTCAGACGTAGCTCTTTGAGCAATGATCTGAGCAACGCGCCGTTGAGTACTCTCATTTAAGAGAAGGCCATGAGGGTGACTCTTAGTCTGGCGACAATTGCACTTTTCATTAGTGTTGGGGATCGTCGATTGCAAACAACAAGTATAACCCTCTCACTTAGTTTTTAGAGTTGACACATCGTCTCTTATAAGTTCAGAAACACATTTCCTAGTTATAGAGCGATAGAGTGGAATTCTAGAGAATGACTCTTAGATCGTCATGTTTCTAGCTAGGAAGAGCGGTGTTAGTGCATAAAGGCACAAGGTACATACTCAGACATTTTCCTATATTTCCTACTCGTAAAAGTGTATGAGGGAAGTGTGAACTTCTAACTCAATCGAACACTTGAAGTTTGAGATTACACATCTTCTTGCAGTTTTTCAACTAGTCTACGAGGAGACCTCCCACTTAAATTTTCAAGAGCAAAGAGATTTTGAACATAACTGATATAGATATAGTTTTGAAAACGTTTTGAAAACATTTTGAAAACTTATTTGATTTAGATGACAGAACATTTTCAAGTTTGAAACTGAAAACGGTTTTTCAAAATTCAAACTAGTTTTTGTAAAAATTCGATTTCAAGTAAATATTAAAAAAATTAAAACTTTTCAATCTTACACATTATGTTTATAATACTCGCGCGTGCGCGCGGGCCGAGGACCCGGTTGAGGGCACAGGATGCGTACGGGCTGAAGGCCTGGTTGTCATTCTTGCTCAAGGAAATTTTTCCATTTGAGTTCTAGAACTCTTGGAATGGGAGCCCAAATTCGGAATTCAAAAAATAAATTTTCAAGAAATCCTGGAATCTCGGGCAGCGAATACCTCGGAGTAAAAATGCCGTAAACGGTGACTCTAATGTCCAATTGAGCTAAGTCCAACTGTTTTGGAAAGTAGACTCACATACCTTTAATTTGGTTCAAGAACCATTTAAATCCAAGTACCGAGCAGAGAGATACGTCCCTTTTACAGTAGGTATTCTTAAGCTCAAGGAAATCTAGACAAAAATTGGGTCGGGACTTAAGTGCAAAAGATTTAAGTGTCACGGAACGTTTTATTGAGTTGTTAAGTCTTTTAGATATGTCTTATTAACATGGTAATATTATAGCACCAAAGAAAGTAACAACAAAAATAAAACGAGCGAGTAAATTAGCAAAGCAAGAAAGACAATATTACTTGTCACAAAATTACCCGAAATTTCTCAAACTTATCAAAACGTAATTTTGATTATGAAAAAATTAAAAACTTTTAGAACTTATTCTAATGTGTTTTAGTATCATCTCAATGGTGTAGAAAATCAACATGCTTTTTAATTTAAAGACACGATCAATAAATAAATAAAATCTAAATAACAATTCTAGCAAAACCATAACTCGAGTAAATTCAAGAAAACGATTTTCAAACTCATATTTCAAATTATATGCACATGCTTATACATTGACCATAGCTCTCATACCATTTGTTGGAATAAATCTAGGATTAGAAAAATATTTATCGCTTCTAGCAAGCGGCGGAATATAAAAAATTTCTTTAAAAACTCGTAAATTGTTTTTACAACCTAGACAAAGTGCATGGACATATAATTTAAAATTTTAAAACAACATTTAGTTTTTACTAGGTACCAACCTTGAATTGAGCTTGAACGTTGAGAAGCCTTAGGAAGGTTGAAACGCTTGTCTCCCCACTCAGCTCGCCTCTCCCACTAGTCTTCTTGCACCTGTGAGTAACCATGAAAGTTTCTACCACTAGAGTCTTTAGAGTTTAGGTTGGATTTAGTGTGTGGGCACTTTTAAACACTATGACTCAAGAATAGGTCTTTGAGCCAAAGAGCTAAAACAAAACGCTAGGTCTAATGAGGACCTAGGTGCCAAAACAAAAAGGACAAGAAGAGATAGAGAGAGAGAGAGAGAGAGAGAGAGAGAGAGAGAGAGAGAGAGAGAGAGGGGAGGGGGTGGGCGGCTAACAAGTCTAGAGAGAGAAGCTCTCAATCTCTAAAATTGTGTTTTGTGAATTGTGAATGAGGTGGAGTATGTATAGGAGGAAGTTTGTCTTGAAAAGGTAGTTTCCTCTTTTCTATTGAATATCACATATTCAATAGAAAAGAGGAAACTACCTTTTCAAGACAAACTTATATTCAATAGCAAATCCTAGCCTCATCTTTTCCCTCCTTGGACGTGCAAGATGTGCATTCAATGTACTTGGATTTGTTTTCTCATTTGTTTGTTCTCTCCTTGGCCGCCCAACATGTTTCCTCTTTGGAGTAAATTTGTTTCCTCTTTTTTTCTTTTGGCAAGTATCTTCATACATCAATGCACAAAATAATTCTCTTTCTCTTGCTTGAGTGGATGGTTTTGAGCCTTCTAGAACATGCTTCTAGATGTTTCTTTATTTGTTCATGACAAGATAAGAAAAGCCCATTTAGAATTTTTCACATAAAATTCCATGAAATGAAATTCAATCCTCAAGGTCCAATATTGTATTATGGCCGTGTGACTTAGAACTCATTGTCATCATACGACAATGTCAAAAAAACTTATTTATTGACATTCATACCATCCTATGTCGAAAAGGACAAAATTACCCTTTAGACAATTTTCGTAAAACTTGTCTGGTTCAAACATTTGAACTTGTTTTGACTTAGCTTTCTTGTTTAACTAATCCTACTCTAATGACTTGTGGTAGTGATCTCATGGATCCAAATGAACAAAGCTTGAGCTATCATACTTGGACTCAAAAGTTCACAAACATTTTCGAAGTTCTAGCTTAATGTCAACTAACTCCACTAAAGAGTTGACACTGAGAATCTCTCGGTTCAAATGAATTTATTTTCTACTCAAGAAATCTACTTAATTGTTATTAGTGGATCCATTGAATATTATCTATGTTTACCCTTCATGAATATCATCAACTATATGGGATTTACAAAATTACCTTTTTACCCTTCTAGTTGTTATTTCCTCAACTCATTTAACGCTTGTAAATAAGTTAGAAACAATGTATTGACGAGGAGTTAACAAGTCACATTGATTTATCCAAAAGAGTCATGACTCAATTTGGACACTGATCAGTTCATTTATTCACATTCCAAGGAACAAAGCATGAGGTGATATACATTGCATTTCAGCAATCTTGTACATGAATTCCATATCTATGAGATCTTCACAAAGTTTTTCATGACATCTTCATAACTTAGTACTTCACCAATAGGTCTTGTCTATATCACATAGTAAATCTAGAACTCTGGCTTTCTCAAATGAGAATATGTAAGCTATGAAATGACATGTCTCATTTCAGGATTGGGGTAAGGATGATGCAATTTATACATAGTGAATCCGAGACATATGAGGCTAAATGGTTTGTTCTTATTCTGCCTCTAGAAGTGGACTGGTCAATTCAGTACCTTCAGAAGATACCTAGGATGAACTATAGAGTCATAAATCCTCAATGCCTCATAACCAGACATCGTAAATCCAACTCTCAATGCCTCATAACCAGACATCATAAATCCTCCTAACAATCATACTGGGATCAATAGCCCTTTGATCTTTAGATTGTGAATATATTGTTTTAAGCAAACCATGAAAAGTTTGTTCATGCAAATCTATATTTGACTCTTCATTTTTTGTTAGGTTTAAAGACTAAAGACTATAGTTTATCATAAAGCTTCAAACAGACAAGGAAGAATGAGTGAACGTTTCAACTTTTATTAATTTTTCAGCAGTTACAAGTAAGAGTCTTCGTGAGACTTTATTACATCAAATGTACATAAGTAACGACTACTACTCTTCTTGTGGGCATCATTGACAACAACAGATAGATTCACAATGAACTCTTTCACCAGTTTAGGAAAATACGGGCCGATACCAGAAACAGTCTTGATGAGTTAGGCATCGTGTATGAGGTCCATGATGACATCAATTTTCAGAGCTTCCTTAGACAGCTCCTTCTCTGGAAACACAGTTCTGTGATACACATATCTCTATTTTTTGACACGATCTTCCTCATGGAAGGAGACATTATCCAGAGGAGTAGGGGGAACATATTTTGGAAGTTTTTAACCTCTAACAGATTTCCTGGAAACAAGGGACAGGCTCTCAAGATGAGCAGGTTCTTCCTCTTCACCCCCATCTCTCTTAGAATGTCTGGGACATCCTGCTCAACAGGTTTCACTTTCAACTTCTTCTTCTTCAAACCCATCTTCACCGGTTTCTTCTTCTTCTTCTTTTCCGGGACAACCACAGGCTTGCTCGCCTCAGGACTCTTTCTCTTCCTCTTCTTCTTCTCTGACAGAAGACTGGCGGTGCACACATCATTGTCATACGCGACTTTCTCCTTTAGTGAGGCAAGAACGGGCTCTCCAACATCCCGTCTCTTTTCAGTCCTATCATCATGAACCGGAGCAGAGGATGTCGAGACATCCTTCAAAACATCTTGACATAACCCCAGAATTCCCCCAATCACATCATCATGTAGGGGTTCTTGTTCATCGAAGAGAGACTCCAAAACATCATTGTCCCTGGGGTTCTCTTCAATTGGTTCAGAAATAGCAGTAGAGTCAGAGTTACCTTGAACCATTTTATGCGGGCTTTCCATGAGTGAGACGCTAGTGTGGGCTTCTTCCACGACAGCAACATTAGTTTCGTCTCTTTCTTCAGAAGAACTACTGGAACTGACGCCCTCCGTGATGTCAATGATGGAGAGAGCGACTTTCTTCTTCATGGCTTCTCTTACGGCAGTGAGAGAAGGGTTTGGAGGGGGAACATACGACCCAGTAATTGCACCTCCGGACTCACCATCGGCACGCTTACTGGGTTGCATACCCCTGACCCTAACACCATGCATGTTGCTCTTGAGTTTAGCCCATTTTCTTCCCACATTTTTCGCCTTTATCTTCGATTTTTCCTTCTTTTCTGACCCTGTAGTGCTAATACCACTTCTTGTACCCACCATTGTGATGAAAATTCCAAGATAACTACCACACAAATAACTAAGAGGGGTGGTTACATAATTCAAAGAAATTTTGTGAGTAGAGGGCGAGAAATCAAGAAATATGGTTTCAGCGAAATTTTAAGAAGAGGTAACTTTCCATGCTTTCTCGAAAAAAATCGTCAGTTGCATGTTTGATGAGCTGAAGATGATTAAAACGATGCCGAATAATTAAATGGGCCTTGGTCCATCTCCACCCCAAACTTAAGTTAAATGGCATTTTAGCCCGGCAAATAAGTCGAATGGGCCAACCAGACAAATGGGACAATGAACACACACTTATGTAGAACAAAGTAGCATAAAACATAGACAAATTATCAAAGAGGAGAGAAAAATCACAAACAAACAGCTCTCCACATCTCAGTAATTGCTATTGTTCGATCGCACATAATCCTAGAGAGGATCTGAGATTTTCAAATGTGCTTGCATCAAAGCCTTTGTAAAGATGTCTGCAAGTTCTTTCTCTGTGTGGATATATTCAAGTTTGATCTTCTTATCTTCCACTAGATCCTAAATGAAATGGTGTCTGATTTCAATGTGGTTTGTCTTACTATGTTGGACCGGATTTTTTGAAATATTGATGGCACTGCTGTTGTCGCAGAACAATGTCATGACATCTTGTCCGACACCATATTCAACAAGAATCTGTTTGATCCAAAATAACTTAGTGCAACTACTTCAAGCAGCAATGTATTCAGACTCAGCTGTGGACAAACAAATGCAATTTTGCTTCTTACTGAACTAGGAAATTAGGTTATTTCCCAGATAGAAACATCCACCAGATGTGCTTCTTCTATCAACAGTGCTACCTGCCCAGTCAGCATCACAATATCCCACTAGAGTATAAGGGGTATCAAAAGTGTATAGAAGACCAAAATCAGCAGTTCCTGAAATGTACCTCATAATACGCTTGGCTTGAGACAAATGACTAGCTTTGGGGTTAGCCTGGTAGCGAGCACAAACTCCTACAGAATAGGCAATGTCAGGATGACTAGCAGTGAGGTAGAGAAGACTACCAATGATGCTTCTGTAATGACTTTGATCAACAGATTCACCAAGCTCATCCTTAGTGAGTTTAACATGATTAGCGGCAGTGGTTCTCTTGTGAGAAGATTTTTCCAAACCGAAATTCTTCACGATGTTTTTAGCATATTTACTTTGAGAAATAAAAATACTATCATTCATCTACCTAATCTGAAAACCCAGGAAGAAGTTAAGCTTACCAACCATGCTCATTTCGAATTCAGATTGCATTAGTCGCACGAATAGGTCCACCATCTTGCTTGACATTCCTCCAAAGACAATGTCGTCAACATAGATTTGTGCAATCATGAGGTTCCCATCCTTCTTCTGTATGAACAAGGTTTTATCGACTCTATCTATAATATATCCATTATGCACAAGAAACTGAGTTAGTCTTTCATACCAGGCCCGAGGTGCCTGCTTGAGACCATAGAGAGCCTTTCTAAACTTGTAGACATGTTGGGGTGAGATGGGATCTACAAAACCTTTAGGTTTGGCAACATAGACTTCTTCATTCAAGTACCCATTGAGGAACGCACTTTTAACATCCATCTGAAATAGTTTGAAGTGGAGATGACAAGAATCAAGAGTCTGATGGCTTCAAGCCGAGCAACAGGGGCAAAGGTTTCATCGAAATCCACACCTTCCACCTGCGTATAACTCTGTGCCAAAAGTCTAGCTTTGTTCCGAGTTATATTACCATGATCATCAGATTTATTTTTAAAATACCACTTAGTTCCAATCACATTAACGTTATCAGGTTTAGGAACTAATTCTCAGACTTCATTTCTTTCAAACTGAACAAGTTCCTCTTGCATAGCACACTAATCACGTATTCATCATCAATTGCCTCATTGACATTTTTAGGTTCAATTTTAGAGACAAAGTAGAGATTACCAATCATTTTTTGATAGTTTACTGGAGCTTTTGGGCGAGTGCACATACCATCTCCAATATCACCAATCATCTCATCAGCAGGATGATTTTTCATAACTCTCCTGGAGGGTACTCTTCTTTCTGGTGGGGATTCAGTTTCCTCAGGGGAAGACTCTTCATCAGGCACAATGTCATCCACCTTGTCACCAACGATCTGTCCTGATATCTGTGCTACTAGGTAAAACTTCATCCTCATCATCAGCACTTTTAGAATCATCAAAAACGTCATTAACAGCCACATTTATAGACTCCATCATACACTTTGTGCGTTTGTTAAAGACACGATAAGCACGATTGTTTCTGGAATACCCAAGGAAGACAGTTTCATCACTTTTGGGATCAAGCTTACGACGAGGATCCCGATCAGCAAGGAAGACATGGAAGTACTTGACGTTTGGCTTTCTCCCCCTCCATATCTCATAATGAGTGATAGTAGTACCCGGACGAATGGTAACTCTATTATGAATATGGTAAGCTGTATTGACAGCTTTAGCCCAGAAGTGAAGATGAATGTCTTTGGCAAGCATCATCACACGAGCCATTTCCCGAAGAGTGTGATTTTTCCTCTCAACAATCTCATTCTGCTATGGGGTGATAGGGCAGAAAATTCATGAGATATTCCTTCTGCAATACAAAAGTTAGTACAATTCATGTTCTCAAATTCCCTCCCATGGTCACTCCGGATTCTGACCACTTTGCTAATGTTTTCTCTTTTTTCTCTTTGCACTTGCTTGCATAAGGCTTCAAAAACAGCAAAAGTGTCAAATTTCTCACGAAAAAAAATCAACCCAAGTATACATGGAGAAGTCATTGGCACACACAAACACATATCTCTTTCCACCAAGGCTTTCGACCTGCATTGGCCCCATCATATCCATGTAAAGGAGTTCTAGAACCCGCAAGCCATCTTGTGCAACTTCTTGACCTGTTTTCCAATCTAACAATCACCACAGATATTTCCTTCAACAATCTTTAGCTCAGGGAGACCGACAATGGCCTTCTGAAATACAATTTTGTGCGTGCTTTTGAGGTTCAAATGACCAAGCTTTTGATGCCATAGCTTAGCTTCATCTGCCTTGGACATGAGGCACTTGGTGACCTGAGAGTTTTTGACTGGAGACCACATGTAGCAGTTGTCCTGAGCCCTGGTTCCTTTCATAAGCTCATCCTGTTTCTCATTTATCACCACACACTTATCACGAGTAAAATTAACATGTAAGTTCAAGTCACAAAGTTGACTGATACTAATAAGATTAGCAGTGAGACCTTCAAACAATAATGCCTCCGTTAAACAAGATAAACCAGGATAGTTGAGCTGACCTTTACCAATGATCTTGGCCTTCACTCCATCACCAAAGGTGACATGGCAATCGGAATAAGGTTTTATGTTGGACAAGAAGGCCTGAACACCAGTCATGTGACGAGAGCAACCACTATCAAAGTACCAATCACTGCCAGTGGAGGCACTCAGGGAGGTGTATGCGATGTTGGCGCGATAGGATGCATTTTTCACTCTATGTTCCACGCGAGGAGGGGGTTGACGACATGGTTGAGGCTTCCTGTGGGAGGATTGATGTTGATGAAGGTTCCTCTCATATAGGCGATAGCTAAAGGCCGAATGTTACCCCTTCGTCAACAATCTTGGTAGACCCAACGAGGTCTATTGACAAGAGACATGGCTGGTCTGTGAGGATGTTGCCGATGCTGATTCTGGAACTTGTTACCACCAGATGTCTGAGACATATTGTGCGGCATCTGGTCAGCAGACTTTTGGGGGACAAAAGTGGTCTGAGTATACCCAAGCCCCTTCATGTTCTTCGTGGGTTTCCCAACAATGAGAATTTTATCAAGGCTATCGGTGCCAGAATTCAACATCCTGAAAGATTTTGTCATCTGGTCAAGTTCCCCATTTAAGCGGCTGACTTTGCGCTTTAGATCAATAATGGCTTCTAAGATCCTTGTCTTGTCTTCAGTAAGAGAGAGAATGAGAGCATTTTTCTTGTCAAGGACCTGAGACTCTTCAACCCATTTAGTATGTAAGACATTATATGCATCATTCATAGCATCATCAGAAAGTTCATCATCAGTAACAAATTTCTTTGAGGATTCCGCAAATTCATCAATAGATTCAAAGTTATGAGTAGGAATAGAAGCTGTGAAACCAACAAAATTTGTTATCTGGTCAGAGTCACTATCTTCTTCTTCCTCATCAGAAAAAGTGGCGTTGTAACCATTTTTCTGCTTTTTCAAGAAGTTAGGACACTCCTTCTGAATATGCCCATAGCCTTCACACTCATGGCACTATATACCTTTTCCTTTTCTAGCAGTATTGTGAGAGCGTTCACCACATCTGCCATTTCTATGAAGGTTTCCGTTTTTCTGGAACCTTTGCTGAAAGTTGTCTTTGACATATTGCGAGACATTCTTCTCAGTCATCTGGCTAAATCTCTTCATAACTCTGCCATAGTTTTTGGCCAATATAATAATAATATCATCAATTTCATTATCTGAATCAGAGTATACATGCTCCTTCTGATCAAGGATAGAACTTTTGAGAGCCATTCCTTTGTGTTTCTTCTTGATCTTGGAAAGAGATAGCTCAAAGATCGGTCACTGCTCCTTTGTCATCAACAGAAATAGGAGCTTCCCAGCCATGGATCACCGCCTTCCAAGTCCTGCTGACGAGAGATTTCATAAAGGCGCTCATACGAGCTTTCCAATAACCATAGTTGGTTCCATCAAGAACTGGAGGATGATTGACCGACCCTCATTCTCTGGAACTATCCATTTCTGGTAATCATAATAAAATACCCAGGAAACCACCCAAATATCTAGGTGTCTGCTCTGATACCAATTGAAATTCTGATTAGTCACAAATACAAGATGTCGCACACAATGTATTGACAATGTGTTCGATAAATTTCTTGAACACGGATAATGGATATACAACAAATAGTGCAATAAAGAAAAGACGCACAATATGGTTACCCTGTTCGGTGAAACATCACCTACGTCTGGGGGCACTCTGCCAGTGGAAAGGATTTCACTATATAGTAGTCAATAGTACAAACAAGGTCTTATATGATAACAACACAAAATCAAAGCCCTAGAAACTATTACCACAAGTGAATACCTAGACCAGGAACTCCTCATGAATTTGAGATCCTTCTCAATTCCACTCTTCGAGCACACGCATATGCTCGGTCGTCTTCAGCCTTCAATCGCACGTGAGTCTTCGATCACGTAAACACAGAACCCAAATCACTCAAACACTCAATCTTCTCGAATAGTATGTGATGAATAACACCGCTCTTATCAATACACAAAGTCTCCCAGCCCGCCGGTCGTGCACGTCTAAGAGTCCAAAGTATTTTGATAAAGCGTCAAAGGCTGCTAAGGGGGTAGCCCAAGGCTTTTATGGCATTCAAACAAACTTGGAAGTGTATCTAGGGTTTCCTTACCCATACTCTCAAGAATATTGCTCAATAAAATCACCAGCAAGGCAATCTGGCAAAATCAAAAACTTGCCAGAATAACAGTCTGCGCAGAAGAGGAATGATGTCTCAACATAACCAAAAACATGATGACCGACATCTTTCCATACATCTTGCTCTAAAAAATAAAGCCAACTTATAATGTAACAACAGTGAACAAACGAGCGATTGTCGCCGAAGTTGTTAAGAATTGTAGAGAAGTGACGAAGTTCATCTACAATCACGGGATAGTCCTCTCGAGGATGCGAGAAGAGGGACAAGGAGAGCTAATCCGTTCAGGTCCGACGAGATTCGCCACGAACTACTTGGCCTTAACGAGTCTCAGGAGCAGTCGACCGGGGTTGAAGAAGATGTTCATATTGGATTGGTGGGACCGATGTTTCTTACGTCAAACTGCAACTGGGCAGTTTGTGGAGTCAAAAATATTGGACAACAACTTTTGGCTCCATATTGATAGCGTGTGCAAGGTGTTCGAGCCTATGTACTCAGCTTTGCATCTCGTTGATATAGAAGTTGTTCCGATGATGGGTTTGATGTACCACGTCTTTGATTTAATGAAAGAGAAGTTGGAAAGCATCCAAAACAAGTAATGGCTAGTTGACATTGCAGTTGAGAGATGGACGAGACAACTTGACCATCCGTTACACCAAGCAGGTATTAGTCATTTCACTTATTCTTTGCGAATGTCTTTGTATAATTTTTAATTTATGTATGTGATTATTTTACTTGTAGCTCACTACCTAAATCCAAAATTTCAATATAATCCGGAGATCGTCAAGCAACCCGAGCATCTTATGGCGGTTACACAAGTGTTTGAGCGGCTATTCCCGAACGATGACTGCGACAACATCGGGAACAAACTTCTAGCATTCCGCGACGCGAAAGGCATGTTCGGTAGTAAATCCGCAGTAGCGGGAATGACGAAAATGGCTTCCGGTAAGAACTATTTCTTTGAACCTAATTTGTAATAAATGATAGTTTCATATTTACGGAGTTTCATCATTTTCTTAGGAGAATGGTAGGCCATGTTTGGAATCAAAACTCCCACGTTGAGAAAGTTGGCGATGAGAATCTTTTCTCAGACCGCATCATCATCGGTGTGCAAGCGAAATTGGAGCACGTTTGCAATTGTCCACACTAAGCAACGAAACCGAATGGCGTATAAGAGACTAGATGAACTCGTCTTTTGTAGCTACAACATGAAGCTGCAATTATGAGATATCGAAAGCGACGTCGTCGACGGGAAAGATCCGTTGGATATGATCCAAAGATCAATGGAGGTAATGGGTGACAACGCCGACGATGATGAACTCCTACAATGGATCCACTCAGTTCACCTCGACGATGAAGACCGGAACCCTGACTCACGCGTTGCCTCACAGGCCCGAGCGGAAGGTGTTGATGTGGACACCGTATTGAGCGAAGATGACGGTCACAGTTCGCATGGATCATCAGACGATGGACGTGGTCCGAACTACGGTGACGATGATGGATGCGGTGGTGACTTTGGCGATTATCCTGATAGTGAAGATGTTGTTGGTGGTAGTTGTGGTAGCCAACCTTACAATCCGTGGACTATGGAGCAAGGTTATCAAGCCACGCAAGATTCAGATCATTGGTCACACGTCAAAGATCTGACAGGTTAGTAGTGTATTCACATTTATTCATGTCGGAGTTCCCAAACAATGTACGTATGTTGAATATGGAAAGTAATATACTATATGTTTAACAGACCCGGAGATTACTTTGACTTTGAGACCGGATTGTATTACGGTGGTAGAACACAGAGAGCGCCTGCGCATTACATGTGTTCTGGTAGTGATTACGGCGATGACTTCCAACAAGGATATGGTGTTGTCAATGGTGCCCACAAGAAGAGTTGTACTCTTTACTTTTGTACATTTGATGTAATAAAGTCTCACGAAGACTCTTGCTTGTAATTGCTTATTTATTAATAAAAAGTTGAAACGTTTATTCATTCTTCTTTGTCTGAAGTGGTATGATAAAACCTTAATCTTTAGTCCATAAACAAACCTAACAACTTATGAAGAGACAAATGTACATTTGCATGAACAAACTCTTCATGGTTTGCTTAAAACAATATATTCACAATCTAAGAATCAAAGGACTAATGATCTCTATACGATTGTTAGGAGAATCTATGATGTCTGGTTATGGGACATTGAGAATTGGAGACACTATAGTTCTTCTAGGTATCTTCCGAAGAACTGAACTGACCAGTGCACTCCTCGGTAACGCTGCTATGGTTTGGCTCCTTGGTGCCGGGGACGGGGCTGCAGGGCTGCGACGGCGTGATGGCATGGCTGTTCTGCGGCGAGGACAGTGAGGCATGGCTTCTCGGTGCTGTGTACCCAACTCTGGTGGCTAGTTTTAATTTTATGTTGGTTTTTTTCAGTTTAAGAATAATTGCGAATGGTTTATTTGGTAGCAACATTTTGTTTGCTTTGTTTTGTTATGGAGTCGGATTAGCCGTCGTCCATTATCCCGGTTTGGATTTCCTGTTAGATTTTGTTCTATACAGGCTGAAGATGCATCTTCTTCGTGGTCATCGGACCGAGGTTGAGTGGACCTCTCCATCAACCATTATTGGTTTGTTGAAAGAGCCATCTGTGTGCTCGAATATTGTGCTGAAGCATGCACAAAACGTACGATTACTGGAACTTAGTGTTAGGTTCACTTTGACTTAGGTTTGAGGTGTTCCATGTATTAAGTTGTTATTCTCCTGTATGGATGAGTTTTTACCCAATTTTAGTGGAAACTCCGTGTTATTCAAAAAAAAAAGTCTCAAATTTTTTAGAAAAAAAGTTATTATGAACAAGTTATAATTTCTTTATAATATAAAGCCCTAATTTTTTTCATTCTTGACTAACATATCCAACTCAAAACTTTATTATACCGTTTATGTCAAAGTGACGAATTTGTTAATAAATAAGGGCAAATCAGACTTTAATTATTGCCACATAAGCCATTTGGCTATATCTCTAAAAATTGTCAAACGTATGCTAGATCAAAAATCACATGTTTAAAGTGACCTAGTTAGTTACAAATCTCTATTAAAAATTAGAATGATATAAAAGATTACGATATTTATTTTTTTTATATAAAATATTAAAATGATAGATCAAGTGTATAAATTATAATAGTTTTGGGGTTGCTATAATATTAATGAAAGTTATTTAATATTATTATACTCTCTATTATAGAGTTGGTGAATATAGAAGCTCCAAATATAGAGTTTATTTATTCACAAACACTATAATAAAGTGGGAAATATAGTTGGATTGGAGAACATCCAACTCTATTTTATCCAATCTCAATCTATTATAGAATGAGTTAGAGATGCTCTAAGGCCATATAATAGTTTGGATCGGGCCGATTCCATTCAACTTAATACTTAAGTGCTCATTATTGGATAATATCAAACAACAAACCTAGGAGCTAGCAACTAGGAAGTAAAGCCATCAATCGTCACTTTTTTTAGTTGGATCTTAACATCAAAATTAATTTTAAACATTGTTATCACTAGCAATAATATCGTCATATAATTACTGATAAAAATTTATGAATTAAAATATTGTGGTAGCTTCTCATTATTGCAAACAAAAAATTAATTCGACTATATAATTGATTAAAAAAAACGTGTGTAACGCAAAAATATTTTATTGAAAAAAATATTTTTTATTCGAAAAAATTAAACAAATTCAATATTATTTTATTTTCAGTTAAGGGTGGTTTTTCACGCAAGTATGAAAATTAACTCGAGTGTTTTATTTCATTTAACTAAAAATACTTGTAATTTTGATATAAATTATATACTTATTACTAAAAAAAAAGATCAATTGCTCCCCTGGCTTCACAATTAAAAAATTGCTTTAAAGCATTTTACCCCCAAAAAAATATTGTGGCGTACCCGACTTTAGCATAATTCAATTTTAATTTTCAACCAACGAAAGAAGTATCAAAGGGCTAAAAGTAAGAGAGCCGAACACTCATCATGGTTGATCCTGGGCCGCGCCGAAAGGCATAGAGAATCGGACGTGAAAACAATAGTGGTACTAAAGAAAGTAAACCATATATCATATATAATAGGGAAAATAACACATTTATACCCTGTGTTTTAGTGAAATGTTGAGTTTAACCCTCGGTTTTCAAAAATGTCGAGTTCATACCCTCTGTTTAACTAAAATGACGAAATTATACCCTGAAATAGACAACAGTGTCACAAATATTCTTTTTATTGACTTTTCATTGACGTTGACTATAATATTTATAATATAAACACCAATTATCCTTATTCATTCGCGTCATATATGTAATTTATTTAAAAACTAAAAAATAAATAACAGTCTCTTAATCGTAAAGAACACAGAAAGAGGCAAAGGGGTAAACATCGATAGTTGATAGTCATCAAAATCGCATATTCGAACAAAGAATCCAAGATTTAGAGTTACAATTCGAACACGGAATGAAGTCATTTCTTAGGCGGTATGAGTTTTATTATTTAATTTCAATTTAAAGTTATTTTTATTTCAAAATTGAGAATTTGGAAATTATGGTACTGATTTAGATTTGATTCGGTTTTTCTTATATAAGAGTTAATATCATTGAAATGGAGATTTGTGACGCTGTTATTCATTTCAGGGTATAATTTCGTCATTTTAGTTAAACAGAGGGTATGAACTCGACATTTTTGAAAACTGAGGGTTAAACTCGACATTTCACTAAAACACAGGGTATAAATGTGTTATTTTCCCTATAGGAATATCCGAGGACATAGAAACACGAACTTGATATATAACAATTTAATTAAGTAAACCATATTTTAGATTCGTCCATTTCCCTTATAAATATATTTTTGCTTTGCTCAAAGATGTACAACTCCACGAGTGGGTGACAGGTCAGATGCAATAATTAATTAAGTACTTCCAAATAAAAGTTAGGTCGAGGGTTTGATTAAATTCTTGTGACGTGCGAATTATAGCAAAATCGAATTAAATGAATGGATTAATGAACTTATCTATAACCAGATATCAGAATCACAGAACCTTCCACCTGGATTCCATCGTTTTCAATCGAAAACGAAAAAGGATAGTATGGTCACAGTCTTATATATTAAAATTCGTAGCAAATCTACCTACGCAATCATTTTTTTGTGCATTTGCCAACAAAACTAAGATATCTTATCAATCTTAATTCCCTTTTGCATATTCGTGATTGTTTTCGTTTCTGTGTCTATCGCAAGTATACTAATTCGGCCTCTTTAAAACGTATGAAACGAGCCAGCCTTAGGGTTCTATACCATCAACTAGCTTGGTCCGTTTTGAACAAATTCTAGAATAATGAACAGCTGTAACAAACTCCAAACCACTTACGCCTAATGGCTCCATTAGTAAACGCACTACATGAAGTACTATAAGGGTTTGATTATTAGAAAATTTCCTTAATACGGATAAATTAATAATAATAAAAACAGAAATACAGATAATTTTAGTTTAAAACCGTAAAATATCGTTATTTTAAGTGAATCAAAGCAAGGAAATGAAATTGTAAATAGTAAAAATAAAAAGATGACGTAGTTAAATAACCAATTTAAAGTTAAGAATTTGCAAAATAGTCAAAATTTGTCTTAAATGAGTTAAATAGCCAAAATGTGCAGCAATCTGATTTAAAAAAAAAAAAAATTGACTTCAAAATTAATTTTTTTGAAAGTGAGAAATTGCTTATAATAATTGTCAATAATTTTAATCCTGACTGTCATAAAAATTTTGAAAACATAAATTTGACTACTTTACCGAAAAGTTGAAACTTTAGCTATTTTGCTAATCAATAAGTTTCAAATGGCTATTTTATACAATTTTTTCAAACACTTAGAAAAATAAGTAAAATAAAACTGGACACGGAAAAAAATATACAGTTCGTATTTTATGTGATTCGAATATTTTATTGATAGTTTAAAAATTAAGTTTGAAAAAAATTGATACATCAGGTAATTTCTTCTTTACTTTTAGTTTGTCTCCGTCAAATTTCTGCTGTCATTTACATTAATGTACTAAACTTATATCTACATGCTTATATTTCTTTTGACATTTACATTTATGTATTAAATTGATATTATTAAAAAAAAAATTGTAACTTACATTTATATGTTTATAGTGACGTAAAAATTATTTTATATTAGTAAAAATAATTCTTCGGAATATGTGTTTACAGACTACATCAATCCATAAATGATATCCAGCCGAACTTGGTAAGTCACAATTGTATGCAAGGACGAAACTAGGTAGCCCCCAACTTTTTTTAAAAAAAATATGTCCCCCTATAACTCAATATAAAAAATAATTACATATGATAACTTTAATTTATAAATAATTATCTCTCATAACTTATTTTAAAATATAATTATCTCACATAATTTATTTTAAAAATAATTACGACTTATAACTTTAAAATAATTTTTTTAAATCGTTTATGATGTTATAAATGTTATAAATTTATATTTAGTCTCCTTGAAAAATATAAATTTATACATATTTATAATCGTTTATGGATATCTATCTCAATCTTCAATCCAACTATTTGGTGTCATTGACGGGATAATAACAATATATATATATATATATATATATATATATATATATATATATATATATATATATATATTATTTTTCATTCATTCAATGAGCAGATCACAAGGCACTCCAAATTCAGACGTAGCGTGCGTCGGTGAATGTGAATCATACAATTCAATTCAAACCCAAGAAGAGAGTCGAGACTACGCGGCATCAAATCAACGTTGCCGTCTACATCGATACTCTTTTTTTTAATAATAATTAAAATATTTATTAATGAATGCAAATGATCCGCATATTAAATACAGTTATTCAACTCATTTGTTTTTTGTTTTACAGCTATCGCACGAGGAAACTCGAGAGAGGTTGGGTTGGACTGCAAATTCTCTTCATATTTGTCCAATCCACAGAAACGCATCACTCCGGATTAAAATAAGAAACAAACAAAATAGAAAGCAATATTGCTGCACAGCTTGTATTATTTAATCAACAACTTGACTTTCACTTCCACAATAGCACCTATAAATACTCCCATCTCTTTTGTCAAAAAAAAAAAAAAATACTCCCATCTCTATTCCCATTCCCAGCTCAAACCAAGAAGGCCACAAACAAAATGACGTCCCTCACTTCCCTCATCTTATCTTTCCTCTTCCTCTCCGCCGCGGCCACATCACGGGCCCAAGTCCCGTCGGCCGCGACGTTCACGCTGACAAACTCCGGCGACTTTGGCGACTTCATAGTGGAGTACGACGGAAGCTACCGCACTCTGAGCGTCTTCAACGCCCCTTTCCAGCTCTGCTTCTACAACACCACTCCCGGCCAATACACTCTCGCTCTCCGCATGGGTCTCACCCGCGCCGAGTCTCTCTTCCGGTGGGTCTGGGAAGCCAACCGTGGAAACCCCGTCGGAGAAAACGCCACCTTCTCTCTCCGCCCCGACGGAAACCTCGTCCTCGCCCACTCCGACGGCCGAGTCGCGTGGCAGACCAACACCGCCGGAAAAGGCGTCACCGGATTCAAACTCCTCTCGAACGGCAACATGGTGCTCCACGACAAGAGCGGGAGGTTCGTGTGGCAGAGTTTCGACTCCCCAACCGACACTCTCCTCGTCGGACAGTCCCTCCGTGTCGGAGCGGTGAGCAAGCTCGTCAGCAGACTCTCGGACAGGGAAAACAAGGACGGTCCGTACACCCTTGAGCTCGAGCCGAAGGGGATATCCTTGTACTACAAGAAGATGCTCTACTTTTCATTGGCTCAGAGGTTTGGCCCGAGCTCTGGGACTCTGACCAACGTCACCATCCTGTCCGAGCCGGAGACCGACGAGAACTTCTCGTGGCAGGTATGGCCAATTAGACTCCTCTGCTTTGACGAGCCGGTTATGATGATTGAATGTAATTCTAAATACATATTTTTCAACAGGTGTCGCTGGAGCTCTCAGTCGGAGGGAATTTTGCGATTGGGAGACCAAATTACAACGGAACTCTGTCGTTCATGAGGCTCGGGGTCGATGGGAGTCTCAAGGTCTACACTTACTACGACAAAGTTAGCCCTCAGGCTTGGGAGGTTGTCTTCGACGTGTTTAGCCGCGACGAGTTTTGGGCGACCGAGTGTGAGCTTCCTGAGAGGTGTGGGAGTTTGGGGGTATGTGAGGACAACCAGTGCGTGGCTTGCCCGACCGAGAAAGGGCTTCTCGGTTGGAGCAAGAACTGCGCGGCTAAGAAGGTTTCTTGCAACCCAAGTCAGTTCCATTACTACAAGGTCGAAGGCGTTGACCATTTCTTGAGCAAGTACAACAGAGGGAGTTCTGTGAGTGAGATTGACTGTGGTAAGAAGTGTACTTCTGATTGCAAGTGTTTGGGGTACTTCTACAACAAAGACACTTCGAGGTGTTGGCAAGCCTCTGAGCTGAAGACTTTGACAAAAGTTGCCAACTCTACCCATGTGGGTTTCATCAAGACACCTAATTAATTAATGAATAAATTATTTAAGTAAGTTTGTTTCCTTTTCTTTTTTTTTTTCTTTTTTTTTTCTGTGGGTTCTTGTGTATTTATTATTCAGATCCGCGTGGTTTGTTTTGGTTCTGAACACCCAGATATGTACTTACGTGACCATCTCTCCATGTTGTTGTACTGTGTTCTAATTAAGTGAATAATAAAGACTTGGATTTTGGTCATGTGTATTTAAATATGATTACTAATTGGTATTAAACGGAGAAGTTCAACACTTGAACTTCAACCCATATATACACACGCGCTACCGGGATTATCTCACTTTTTTTTTATACACACGCGCTACCGGGATTATCTCACTATTTTTTTTTAAGAACCGTGGGCAGAACCACGGGAAAAATATATTAATAAGCCCTTACTTAAATGGCAGAGGAAAACCGTGGTTACATCGAGGACTAGCAAGAACATGTGCAACCTTATTACAACCACGAGGACGAAACACAAAAGTCAAGTTATCGAACCTAGGCGAGAGCAAAAGAATATTATTTATGACCGTACCTAGTTCTAAAGCCGGCGCTCCGAGACCACTACAAGAAATATGACATTTAGCTACGAAACTATTAGCGACGATTAAATCGTCGCTGCCACACAAAAGTCTTCACCTTAGGAGGGATCTTAAGGCTTCAAAGCTTGTTCCACCATTCCAAATTCCCGGACGGGCTCGATGGGCCCACCGCACAATTCACCTCCATCGCGACCTGATACCCAATTCTCACCGAATACTCACCGTCCTTGGTAAAGTGCCACCGGAGCTTATCCGGCCCTCCTCCACGACTTTCCAGGGTACTCAGGATAGCCTCAACATCCTTGGGGGAAAACATCGCCTCGATGAGAGGAATATTCCAAGCCCCCGTGTAATCTTTAAGTTCGAAAACCAGCATTTCTACCGGAATCAGAGGAGCGTTGCTAAGCATAAAATTCGGAGGCAGAGGGATCCACCGATCGTGAGAGACCGAAGTGGCTTCATCGTCCCCAATCCTCCATCTAGATCCCATTTGAATGATGTCCTTGCCCCAACAAAAGCTTCTCTAAATGAAGGAACCCGACAAGCCGCACGTTGCGTGAAGGATGTCCCCGTTAGGAAAGTAGCTTTGTTGGAAGACGTGCCCCACAAGACTATTAGGTCGCCGAATAAGACCACAAACACTCTTGGCAAGCAGAGCTTGGTTGAATTTTTCGATATCCCGAAACCCAAGGCCACCGATAGACTTGTGACGAGTGAGCTCCGTTCACTTGCACCAGTGGATATTCTTCCCTTTCCCCGTGTCCCACCACTAAAAGCTCGCGATAGCACTGTGGATCCCATCGACGAGAGCACCGCCTTGATGAGCGTCTACTTTCCGGCTTGCGAGAAATAAAGACCCCGCCACGAGTTAATCCTCTCCCAGACCCTTTCCCGGACAAAATCGAAAATATCGGCTTTCATTCTTCCCACTGCCATGGGCAGCCCCAAGTACCGGTTGTGACAAGAACTGAACGACACCTGAAGTAACTCAGCAAGCTCCGCCCCGTATGCTTCATCCACATCCAAACCAAAATAAATGTCAGATTTAGAATAATTAATTAACTAACCTGAGGCTGTCGAGTAGGTTGCAAGACACCGCGCAACCTCTACGCTCTCCTCATTATTGGCTCGGAAGAACATGATGTTGTTGTCTGCGAAGAAAAGGTGGGACACGACTGTTGCCAATGGTGCCCATAAGAAGAGTTGTAGTCTTTATATGTACATTTGATGTAATAAAGTCTCACGAAGACTCTTGCTTGCAATTGCTTATTTATTAATAAAAGTTGAAACGTTCATTCATTCTTTCTTGTCTGAAGATTTATGATACAACCATAGTCTTTAGTCCATAAACAAACCTAAAAACACATGAAGAGACAAATGTAGATTTGCATGAACATACTCTTCATGGTTTGCTTAAAACAATATATTCGCAATCTAAGGATAAAATGACTATTGATCTCGGTACGATTGTTAGGAGAATCTATGATGTCTAGTTATGCGACATTGAGAGTTGGAGACTCTATAGTTCTTCTAGGTATCTTCCGAATGTATTGAATTGACCAGTGCACTTCTAGAGACAAGATAAGAACAAACCATTTAACCTCGTATGTCTCGAGGTCACTACGTATGAATTGCATCATGCTTACCTCAATCCTGAAATGAGACATGTCATTTCATAGCTTACGTATTCTCATTTGAGAAAGTAAGAGTTCGGATTCACTATGTGATTCTTAACATGACCTATTGGTGAAGTACTAAGTTATGAAGATGTCATGAGTAACTTTGTGAAGTTCTCATAGATATGGAATTCATGTACAAGATTGCTGAAATACAATGTGTATCACCTCATGCTTTATTCCTTGGAATGTGAATAAATGAACTGGCCAGTGTCCAAATTGAGTCATGACTCTTTTGGATGAATCAATGTGACTTGTTAGCTCCTCGTCAATACATTGTTTCTAACTTATTCACAAGCGACAAAGGAGTTGAGGAAATAACAGCTAGAAGGGTAAACATAGATAATATTCACACTAGTACAAAAAACAGCATTGGGTGCGACTTTTTTCGCACCTGAAAGTCAATTTTCGCACCCAATGATACCTTTAGGTGCGACTTTAGGTGCGACTTTTTCGCACCCGAAAGTTCGCACCTAAAGGTCATGGGTGCGAAAAGTCGCACCCGAAGGTCATAACTTTTAGGTGCGACTTTTAGGTGCGGTTTTTCGCACCCATATTCGCACCCATAAGTCAGAAAAAATGTGCGAAAAAGTCCGCGGGTAGGCCAACGTCGCACCCAAAAATTTGACGGGTAGGCCAACGGGTGCGACTGGTCGCACCCAAAAATTTGGCGGGTAGGCCTTTGGGTGCGACTGTCGCACCCGTTGGCCTACAATTGTTTTTTTTTATTTTATTTATTTATTATGCTTATGAATTCTATAATTGTAATCAAATAATATGTACTAAATAGTTTATTAAATAGAAAATTCATTAATTAATATTCATAATAATAATAAAAACTAACCATTAGTTGTTCGATTACAATAATTATTATAATGTACGACAAATAATTAAAAAAAATGTTCATTCTTTTCCCTTTCCTTTTCCTCGGTTTGTAAACCACTCCTTGAACATTTTACTCCCTCTTCCGCCAAATCTTGCTCCAGAACTGCTGCTACCTCCTCGTCCACTGCCGCTCGTACGCTCACTGCCGCTCGTACGCTCTCGCTGGAATTCTGCTGAAGCTGGCGGCGTCGTCTGAGCATCTGCCATTGAAACTGATGGCGGCGTTGTCTGATGCATAGGGTGCATCTGAGGCGACGGGTGCATTTGAGGCGACAGCGTCGTCTGAGGCATCTGTGGCATCATGCCGGGCAACATCTGAGGCATCTGTGGCATCGTGCCGGACGACATATGAGGCAAGGGCGAAAACTGCTGCGTGAACGCGAACATTTGTCGCTGCATCTCCTCCATCTGCTATTGGTTGGCTCGCCTCATCTCATCCATAGCGAGTTGTTGTGCCGCCACCTGAGCTTGGAGCTCGCCAACCACTAGATCTGGAACGCGGCGCCGCGACGAGCCTGAGCCTGAAGACGAGCTTTCGTCCTGAGCCTGAGCAATAGCCCAAGTTGATCTCGGGACCGTTGGACCTATTCCAACGTACCAATCTTGACGGTTCCCGAGAATTTATAGCATTGCGTGCTCCTCTGCATCGTCCTGGTTAAAGACTACGCCTTGCTCTTCTGCTTGTCGCTGAAGATCCGCCAGTAGAGTAACTATCCGCGCCTTTACACATAAAAAAAATTATTAAAAATTAATTATTATGTAAGTAACGTAATCTTAATTATCACATATGACTTACATGTGCTCGTCTTGCCCAATCTGTCGTCCATTCACCTTTTCTATTATGGTGTTTTTGCTCCCACGTCGTTAACGCGGAGCCCAAAGTCCCATCATCCTTACTCTGCAATTGTTATGAAAATATAAGTATTGAATTTATTTCAAATTAAGTATTTCAAAATTAGAATAACTTACATTCAAGTGACGATGAGCCAAGAAAGAAAGAGATCCTTGAGTCGACCTCGTCTTCTTCTTCTTCGAATTCTCCTTGTTGCGATTAGACTTTTTCTGCAAATAATTAATTTTGTCATTATTCAATCTGATAAAGATATTGTGATTTATTACAATCATACATTACGTACCTTCCAATCGTCAGTTGCGAACTCGTCTACCACCGCCTCCCAATCCTCTTTCTTATATCCCGGTGGTGTTTCCGCCTTAGCGTTTTCTGTGCTCCCACAAAATTCCAACCTGAACTTCTCTGATAGCTTGGACTTTTGGTTGCGTCGCCTGATCTTGGCATTCCGAATGATAGCCTGATCAATCGTATTCTGATAGCAATCCACAGGCAGATCCTCGCCGGTGTCAAGATCCGTGTACACAAATCTGAACTCGGAATGAAGTGCGCTCAAAATAGCAGCCAACGTCTGGGGCGTCACTTCACTCCAATCACGAGTCGTAGGCAGGATATGTGTTTTCACCAAAGCACCGAGGCGGTTGTTAAATAGTCCAACCTTTTTATTTTCTTTCCTTATCTCTTGATAGAATGTTTGGTTTATTGGGTCCCACTTGACCACCTTCGCACCCGGTACACCCTGTGTTGCTCGCGCCGACGTCGAGCCGGTTGTTGGTCCCCTTGATTTCTTAGGACCTTGGGAATCAGGTTCCCGTGGCGGACCTTGAGAATTCGGTCTCTGTGGCGAATCTCCACCAGAACCCGAAGCGGTCGACATCCTATAAAATGAAAACAACATTTGTAAATTGACATCGTATAAAATAAAACAACATTTGTGAAGATACATCACAAAACAAAAGGAAACAACATCATACAAAAACGTGGGTGACACCACGGATATATTTTATTATAAAACCTCACATATGGCGGAAGAAAACCGTGGTTACATAGATAGTTCTCATTCATCGTCATCACTACCTATATCAACATCAACATCAACATCAACATCAACATCTTCTCCCTCAAAAACGATGCATTCCTCATGATCATCATCGTCTTCCTCACCATCGTCAACGATATTTACTAGCTCAGCATCTTCGATTTCATGTCGATGATTCAGACGATCGATGTTTGACAATTCTATTGTCAACGGAATCGAGGCTGAGGTGGTGAGGTCGACTTCAGGAACGTCCCAAATCCCTCGATGATTGCATTCCTGAACGATTTCCCAGTTACCACCTAAAACAAGATCTTTGATGTAAAAGACTTGTTTCGCCTGAATTGCGAGTATGTACGGCTCCTCTGTAAACCACTGTTTCGCGGTAAAAGCACTCGTTTCTCCAGTAGTCTTGTCGTTGTGAACTAGTCGCCGAGAATCGTGCTTGTCACCGTACCATATACATTTGAATAATACAACACGACAGTCATACCTATAATTCAGCACCAAGACGTCTTCCATCCGACCGTAGTAAGTGAAATCATCCACAGGCACACATACACCGCTATTTTGAGTGATTCGTTGATTATCGCGACGATGAGTACTGAACTTCACGCCGTTAACAAAGCAGCATGGATATTGATAAGCGACTTGAAGGGAACCGATAGAAAGCGAGTAGATCTCGTCAGACACGTCAGAGCCACTAGCTTTCATTTCAAAAATCTGGTTATTACGAAACAAAGTATTGGTTAGCACTTGTGTGTTTATAAAAAAACGGGTTATTGTGTTATTACCTTGTTCGCAAACCAATCTTTGAATCCCTTTCTATGCTCCGCTTCAATATCGCAAACTCCGGATTCGTTCAGGAAATCCAAATGCTCGTTGTTGCATGTTTAAAACATTGATTAAACAAAATACAACAATGAAATAAGTTAGAGAAGCAAGTGGATCGATTACTTACACCAAATACGGATCCACTTCAGGACAGTTGGTATAGATGTACCACTCCGCTTTTTCTCTTTCATTTCTCGTGCTTATCTTTGTAGTGATCGTTGCTTTTCCTCAATCGGTGACGCCTTTTTAAGAACCGACGATGGTCGTAGTAGACGATCCTGTTTCTGACTATTAGGGACGGCGTGTCAAAGTTGCACGTAGGGCAAGCGAGATACCCCTGGCCGCTCCATCCCGATAAATACGATCTAGCCGGAAAATCGTTTATCGTCCAAAGTAACGCGGCACGCAACCGAAACACTTCATCTATGGCTCCATCACGAACGCGGACTTCATTCTCTCACAGTTCTTTCAACTCTTCAACCACAAGCTGCAAAAATACGTCCATGTCTTTTCCTAGTGAATGGGGCCCCGGGATCAGAAGCGTGAGCATCAGGTACTCTTTCTTCATGCACAACCAAGGCGGCAAGTTGTACGCCGTAAATACTACAGGCCACATGCTGTATGATAGGCTTATATCCCCAAACGGGTTGAATCCATCCGCAGCTAGCCCAAGCCGCACGTTCCGAGGCTCTGCAGCAAAACCTGGGTATCTCTCGTCCAAATTCTTCCACGCTGTACCATCAGCAGGATGTCGTAGAACGCCAGCTTCCCTGGCGCGATCTCTTTCGTGCCACTGCATATGAAGCGCCGTGTGTCGAGATGCGTACAGTCGCTTCAATCGATCTTTCAAGGGAAAATATCGCAATATCTTCTGCGGTATCTTCTTACCAGTTGGCTTCCATCTACTCTCGTTACATATCGGGCACACGTCGACGTTCGCGAGATGTTTTCGGAATAGGACACAGTCATTAATGCACGCGTCGATCATCTCGTATCCCATGCCAAAACGCTTCAGCTTTGCTTTTGCCTCGTAGTGCTTCTCCGGTATTAGATTACCGGCTGGATGAGACTTCCTCAAAAGCTGCAGCAGTTCTGTGAACGACTTGTTCGTCCAATGGTTCGTGACTTTAAGGTGCATCAACTGAACCAAGAATGACAACGACGAAAACTCCTTGCATCCAGGGTACAATTCCGCTTCCAACTCAGCGAACAAGTCTTCCACTTGCTCCTCCGCACGCACATCGCTCGGAGCCGGCTCCGTAACACCATCGAAATCCTCGTGATCTCTTATATCCTCCACAACAGCATGTATTCCTCCTACTCCTCTCTGGGCTGTTTCTCCGATGGGGACTTCTTCAAGATGAGCGATGGAACGCACGACCTCGCCATGATGATACCATTCTGTGTAGCCCGGGGTAAACCCTTTGTTTAGCAGATGATGCCTTACAACCCCAATGTCGTGCCATCGATCTTCGTAATTATCGTTCGGAAATCTTCTTGCAGCGCGGATAAATTCATTAACTCCGATTTTATACTGCAAGGACAACCGATTGTTCTCGGTGATCCAATCTCTACTTGGATTGGACATTGATTTCGCTAAACGAAAGGGAAAAAGAACAATTATTAAGAGTTGTTGCTAAGGGACGAAGACGAATGAAGTCGATTACTTATTGCTACGGGACGAAGATCAATGAATGAAGATGAGATTATGAATTTTATGTTATTTGAGAATAATAGGCTAGAAACTCAATCTAACATTCGGCAGAGTTTCCCCTATAATACTAACAAACCAAAAACCTGCAAACTCATTTAAAAGCATATACAAATCATCTAAAACTATCATAATAATCAACTAAACCCTAAACAGAACCTCCGTGGCTCGTTTACAACAAAAATACAATATTCTCAACTCATTTATACAATAACTTAACTAATTTTAATTTCATGATTAACAATTTAACACATATTATTAATTAAACTAATTACAATTTCAATTTCAATTTGACAATTTCAATTAACCTAAACTAATCAAAACTAAACAACTTAAACATATTATTAAATTAATTATAATTTCAATTTGACAATTTTAATTAACCTAAACAAATTAAAATTAAACAACTTAAACATATTATTAAACTAATTACAATTTCAATTTGACAATTTCTATCAATTAACCTAAACTAATCAAAACTAAACAACCTAAACATATTATTAAACTAATTACAATTTCAATTTAACAACTTCAATTAACCTAAACAAATTTAAACTAAACAACTTAAACATATTATTAAACTAATTACAATTTCAATTTGACAATTTCAATTAACCTAAACTAATCAAAACTAAACAAACTAAACATGTAAGTATTAAACTAAAAATCCTAAAACTAATTAGAACAAATTTCATTTCATAAATTAATTACAAACTAATTAACTAATTCATTACAAATCAATTACAAACTAACTAACTAATTATAAACTAAACTACTAATCAAACTAAACAAGTAATCAAAATACTAATCAAATTATGAAAAATACCTAATGAAGCGGAGGGGCTGGTCGGAGGCTCGGGACAAGTCGGAGGAGCTGGTCGGAGAGGCAGCAGCGGAGGGGCTCGTCGGAATCAATCAACACGCAGAAATCAAAAGCCCCAAAATTCGAAACTTCAAACCCTAGTTCATCAAATTTCGGCCAAATCACTAACAAACCAAGGAAATCCGAACTCAATCCACAAATTCAAGCTATACCCATCACTAATCGAGTTCAATGAGCAACCAAAACCAATCAATTTCACAAAAATCATCTTTGAAATCCGAAACCCCAAATTTGAATTTCGGAGCTCAAAAATCCAAAATCAACTCTAGGTCAAGAATGCTCACCTTGTGGTAGTGGTGGCGGTTGGAGTGGTGGCTGTGACGGGGTGGCCGAAGAGAGAGAGGGTTGTGGCGGCGGTCCTCGTGACGGAGGCTGAGAGAGACAGAGAGTAGTGGCGGCGGTCGGAGGAGCGTAGTGGTGGCGGTCGGAGGCTGAGAGAGAGTGCTAGTGGTGGCGGTCGGAGTGGTGGCTGCGACGGGGTGGGAGAGAGAGAGGGTAGTGGCGGCGGTTCGTGACGGAGGCTGAGAGAGAAAGGGTCGTGGCGGAGGTTCGTGACGGAGGCTGAGAGAGAGAGGGTCGTGGTGGCGGCGACGGGGTGGGAGAGCAGGAGAGACTCGGAGACAGAGAGAAATCCCAGGTTTTTTTGGGTGTTTGAATGAAAACCCGATCGAGCATGCTTTATATATAAAGACTTTTGAATTTGGGTGCGACTTTGTCGCACCCAAAGACACTTTTGGGTGCGACAAAGTCGCACCCACTAACTTGTGTCAGTGGTTTCGGGTGCGACTATGTCGCACCCAATGACATTTTGTAAAAAAAAGGGGGAAGTTTTGGCCGCCGAAAATTTTAGTTCATTTAGGTGCGACTTAGTCGCACCTATAACTTTGGAGAAAGTATTGGGTGCGACTAAGTCGCACCCAATAGTAGTACCACACTTTTGGGTGCGACTAGTCGCACCCAAATTCAAAAAATTTCGCGAAAATTTTCCAGCGCTTAATTGATTTTTGGGTCCGACTATTCGCACCTGAAAGTCTTTTTGGTGCGACTTTTAGGTGCGAATAGTCACACCCAAAAGTCATCCGCACCGGAAAACTGTATTTGTAGTAGTGTCAGTGGATCCACTCATAACAATTTAATTGAATTCTTGAGTAGAAAATAAATTCATTTGAACCGAGAGATTCTCAGTGTCAACTCTTTAGTGGAGTCAGTTGACATTAAGCTAAACTTGGAAAAGGTTTGTGAACTTTTGAGTCCAAGTATTTTAGCTCAAGCTTTATTCATTTGGATCCATGAGGTCACCGTCACAAATCATATCGAGTAGGAATAGTTAAACTAGAAGCTAAGTCAAAACAAGAACAAGACAAGTTTTACGAAAATTGTCAAAATGGTATTTTTGTCTTTTTGGACATAGGATGAAATGAATGTCAATAAATTTTTTGACATTGTCATATGATGACATATTATCACTCGGCCATAACAAGTTTATTGGGCCTTGTGGATTAATTTTATTTCATAGAATTTTACTTGAAAATTCTTGATGGGCATTTCTTATGTTGTCATGAACAAAAGAAGAAACATTTAGAAGCTCCTTCTAGATGCTCTTGGCCACCCAACATAGCTAGAAAAAGAGAGATTATTTTGTGCATTGATGTATGAAGATACTTGGCAAAAGAAAAAGAGGAAATAAATTTCCTCTACAAGGAAAGAGGATTTCGGCCAAGCAAGGAGAGAACAAAAGAGGAAACAAATCCAAGCCTTCTAGAAGGACTCTTTTGGCCTTGTGAATGAGGAAGGAAAGAGAGCAAATTTTGCTCATGAATATGTGATATTCTATAGAAGAGGAAACTATCTTATTGAAGGTAAACCTTCTCCTATAAATAGAGCCCTCATTCCTCTCATTTTATTCATTCCAAAGTTTTTGAGATTGAGAGCTTCTCTCTCTAGACTTGGCCGCCAATCTCCTCTCTCTCTCTCTCTCTCTCTCTCTCTCTCTCTCTCTAAGTTTTCTTGGTCCACATTTGACCTAGTGTTTTAGCTCTTCGACTTTGAGACTTGTTCTTGAGTCGTCGTGTTTAATAGTGCCCACACACTAATTCCTTTCTTTCTCGAGTGATTATTATGATAGAAACTTTCGTGGTTGCTCGAGTTCCCGAAGAAAGAAGAGAGACGTGTTGCGAGGGGAGACGAACGTTTCAACCTTTCGAAGGCTTCTCAACATTCAAGCTTCACAAAAGTTAGTAAACATATAATGCTCATTAATAGTTTTAATTTTTATGTACTTGCTCTTTGTTTAGGTTAGTAAAAACGTTTTACTTGTTTTAAAGAAAATTTTTAAATTCCACCACTTACTCGAAGCGTAAAATCTTTTCTTAACCTTAGATCACTTCCAACAAATGGTATCAGAGCTAAGGTCAAAGATATGCATGTACATGTAATTAAAATTATGAGCTAGAAAATCGTTTTCAAAAGTTTACTAATTTTGTGACAAGTTATAATTGTTTTCTTAGATTTTTTTCAATTTATTGCTCATGCCTTTAAATTAAAAATCATGTTGATTTTCTATGACCTTGGGATGTTATTAAAACACATTAGAATCAGTTCTAAAAATAATTAATTTTTTATAATGAAAAACGTGTTTTTAAGTTTGAGAAAATTTCGAGTAGTTATAAATTCATTTGAACCGAGAGATTCTCAGTGTCAACTCTTGACTAGTTATATTGTCTTGTTAGTTTCGTTTATTTACTCGTTTCGTTTTATGTTTGTTGTTATTTTCTTTTATACTATATTATTACCATGTTAATAAAACACATATAAAAGCTTTAACAACTTCCTAAAACGTTCCTTACACTCGATTCTTTTTTTTCGCACTCAAAGTCCGAACTTTAATTATTTCCAGTTTTCTTCGAGCTTGAGAAAACCCGCAGTAAAAATGGAATAACTCTCAGCTCAGAATTCTAAATTTAATGATTCTTAAATCACATTAAAGGTATGTTTGTCCTCTTTCCAATACAATTGGTTTTAGGTCAAAAGGACATCGGAGCCGCCAGTTATGGCGATTTTACTGCGAGGTGCGTGGCTGTTCCAAATGTCGAGTTTTTTAGAATTAATGAATTCCGAATTTAGGACCTCACTCCATGCGTTATAGAACTCTAATGAGAAAATTTCCTTGAGCAAAATTTTTTTTATAAGATAATAAACATAATGTGGAAAGATGAAATGTTTTTGATTTTGAAAGTTTAATTGAAATTGAATTTTTACAAAACTAGTTTGAATTTTGAAAAACCGTATTCGTTTTCAAACTTGAAAATATTTTTTCATCCCAATCAAATAAGTTTTTAAAATGTTTTCAAAACTATATCTATATCACATATGTTCGAAATCTTTATGCTCTTGAAATTTGAGTGGGAGGACTCAACGTAGACAAGCCGAAAAATAAAAGATGTGTAATCATATGTTCGAGTGAGTTGAAGTTCGCACTTCCCTCATGCACTTTCCCGAATAGAAAATAGGAAAATGTCCAAGCATGTACCTTGTGCCTTTATGCACTAACACTGCTCTTTCTTGAACATGAAGATCTGGGATTCCTTTCTAGAAGTCCACTCTATCGCTCTATAACTAGGAAATTTGTTTCCGAACTTAGAAGAGACGATGTGCCAACTCCAAAAACTAAGTGGGATGGTTATAATTGTTATTTATAACCCACGATCCCCCAACACTAATGAAAGAAGCAATTAACATGAGACTAAGACTCACTCTTGTGTCGCTCTCTTCAATGGGAGTACGCTATGGCGTTTTTGCTTCGATCATTGCTCGATGAGCTACGTCCGAGAGTGAGACGATGAAGACAAGGCCTCCTCTTGGGGGATTTTTTTTTTCAAAGTTGACCTTTTGGACTAAGTTGTTGGTTGCACACTTAGACTCAATCCCTAGTAATCCTCCCTTGAGGCTCTGCGAAAGGATGTGAGTGATCAAATAAATTTAAAAGGTGGCTAGTCAAAATTGGTGTATTGACATCTTGGCTAAGCATTAATGATGTGTCATTTACTTATAAATGGAGATTTTTCGCGGCCATCTCTTGATGGAGTAGATTATCATTTTGTTTATAACACCTTTGGATTTTATCAAATGTTAAAAACTTAAATACTAAACCAAAAGACTAATCATAAACTTGTTTCAACGTAATTCAGCAACATGTCTCTCAACCGTCTCTCAACCATCCTGTCCTCGAACAAACTCAAAAACAAAAACTACGTAGATTCGAAACGTAACCTCGACATCGTCTTTACGGTTAACAAGCACAAATGGGTACTCACCACCCTCTGTCCTCAAACGAATGATGATTCGACACAAGAGGAAAAAGACGCCTTGGCGGCCTGGCTCCGATCCGATGAGATTGTGAGGTGCTATATTTTAGCATCGATGAACAATGAACAGCATCGTGTTATCGAGACTGCCGCCGACATGCTATACAATCTCCATGAGATGTTTGGTAGGCAAGGGCATCAGGCCAGACAACAAGCAGTCAGACAGTTTATGAACTTTCGTATGAAGGCTGGGACTCCTGTCAGGGACCATATGATGCTGATCATTAGTTTCCTGAATGAGATGGAAATCCTAGGATCTAAGATTGATGAGGAGACCAAAATAGATATGATCTTGGAAACTCTCCCCGAATATTTCGATACCTTCAACTACTCCATGAACAAGCTAGAGTACACTGTTACCGAGCTTATGAAGGAGATTCACACTGCTGAAGGTCTCACTAAGAGAAAGAGGAACCAAGGAGAGGCCTATGCTACTGAGCACAAAGCATCGGCCTCTGGATCTAAGAAAAGACCTCACAAGGCCGAGAAAAAGAACTTTCATGCATATCTCAAAGCAAAGGAACATAGTATTATACTAATTATCAACCATGCTTAGTAGCTGATAAGCGCGTTATAAACGTGTTTGTTTGTACTCTCGGAAGTGAAAAGAAGTTAGTTCGAGAGCATTTTCATGTGTTTTAGAGTGTTTTTCTTAATTTTCAGAGTTTGGAGTTTCAAAAATGACAAATAAAGCATTCGACGACGACGGGCAATCACAAGGAGTTCAGAACATCTTTCGGATCTCGATTCCGACACCCGGAGCTCAAGATAGGTGGTTCAAGGTGAATCGGACCCGCGAGGCAACGCACAAACTTACAGAGTCTTGTGCGTTTGCCCTGTGCGGTCCCTGTGCGGCGCACAGCCATTTGAAGAGCCTGTGCGTTCTCCTGTGCGTTTTGTGTGCGGCGCACAGGCTGCCCAGAAAAGACCTGTGCGGCGCACAGGAAGGGGTGTGCGGCGCACAGGCCCCGAGTCCAACTTATTTGTCACGCGTTTTAATTGTAATCCAAACCGTTGGACACGATCCGACGGCCCAAATGAGCTCCGAAAAACCTAGGAAACCTACAAAAAACACTTTAGTTCATTTAGAAACATATCTTTGCTTTTGTTTTCAGTTTTGTTTTCATTCGGCCGCAAAAATCCCGGGAGAGAAGAAGCATTCAGAGAGGATCATCGTCGCCACAATTCTCGTTTTCATCATTCACAGTTTTTATCTCTATTCTCTGAATCTTTGGAACTCCCGTTTTTATTAATATAATTCAGTTTCTAGTCATGGTTGCTTTATATTCATCGCCGTTTATTTTCCATTCAATCATGCACTAAGTTCATTAAGGGCTATGGTGTAGCAAGTTAGGAATATGGTTATGGATTCAATCATGTCAAATTAATATTCATATGCTCTATCATGTTTGTTTATTTTAATTCCGTGTGTAATGCTTGAATTCGATTAGCTACCGTGTTCATGATATTAGGATTGCTTAATGCTCGGAAGAGATTAGGTTAGTCGTGCACAAGGATTAAATTACCGGGATACATTCCTAGGCTAGACATAGCTAGGCTGTTTCGGAGTCGTGTGAACATTCTTGTTTTTAATGCTAGCCGTTGTTTTTAGGGGTTGAGAGAGAAGATATCCCGACATAGGTTTAGATTCTTAGATGTTCGAGAGAAATCTTAGATTATCATTATCGTGAGCGTGATTAGCAAACATAAGAGTGTGTGTTTAGTGCTTAATTCCCGAATCCAAACCATAGGAATAACTTGTGAAGCCATAGTTCTTGCTTTCTCATTATCGTAATCTTTCGTATTTTAATTGTTTTTAATTTTCGTTTGTTTTGATAACCATCATAATCATCAAATCATTGGGTTCAATTCGTGCTAGTAAGCTTGTCAATTTAATTAAACATTTTCCTCGTGGGATCGACTCGTACTTACAAACTCTACTACTTGAGCGACTACGTGCACTTGCGTACGGAAAAATTGCAACAAGTTTTTGGCACCGTTGTTGGGGAATTTTGTTTTAATTAAGATTAGATCAACTAGTTTACTATTTGAACTTCTTTTATTTCTTTTGTATTCATCTAGTTTTGTGTTCTCTTTTGCTTTTGTGAAGGTGCATGCGAAAGGACGGTGAATCGAGTCTTCTTCCGATCGACCCTGAAATCGAGAAAACCTGCAAACAGAATCGACGAGCAAAGAAGACACAATTAACAATGGCAGAACCTGCACCCGAATGACCACTCATGGAGTATGTGCGACCCACGGTCCAAGGGTATCGCTCGGCGATCAAGAATCCATCGGTTGAAGGGAATCGAAGCTTCGAGATCAAATTGGGGATGATTAACATGGTTCAATAGAATCAATTCTCGGGATCCCCCAATGAAGATCCGAATGAGCACATCGCAAACTTCAATGAATTATGCGATACTTTCCAAATCCATAATATCAGTACTGGTGCCATTCGTCTTCAATTATTCCCTTTCTCTCTACGCGACCGAGCAAAGTCTTGGCTCAAGTCGCTACCCGCCGACTCCATTGAATCATGGGAAGACCTCTGCAATGTCTTCTTCGCCAAGTTCTTCCCGTTCGAGAAGACAGCCCGACTACGAAACGAGATCCATAGTTTCGGACAATGGGAAGCTGAATCTCTACACGAAGCATGGGCTCGCTTCAAAGAGATGCTGAGAAAGTGCCCACATCACGGAGTCACCCTTCCGATCCAGCTTCAGATATTCTACTACGGGCTGCTCTCATCCACGAAAACTTTGGTGAACACCGCGGCAGGAGGCACGGTGCTAACTAAGACACCCACAGAGTTCCAGGAACTCCTAAACGAGCTGGCACGAGGCAATGACCAATGCCCGGTGGAGAAGCGGATCATGAAGCCACCCCCAGCATCCGCGAATGCCACGACATCCACACCTGATGTGGAAGCAATTAGAGCAGTGACGGCTGAATTGGCGGAACTTAAGAAGCAGTTGAAGGAGATGCAAGCCACAGCCCATGCGGTGCACTCGGAACCAGAGCCATGTTTCTGGTGTAACGGGCCTCACTTCACCGACGACTGCCCAAACGCAAACGAGTGTCAATCCGAGAATGCAAATTTCGTGGGGAACTACAATCGTCCAACGTTCCAGAACTCCAACAACTACTACTCAGGTGCACGGAACAACCACCCAAATTTGGCATGGAAACCGCAGCCTCAACAACATCAACAAGGGTTCCTGAATCAAGGACCGCCCCGGGGGTTCCAAAATCAACAACAAGGGCAGCAACAACCACTAGTACAATTGATAGCATCAGGTGCGACAAAAGTCGCACCTGAAAGCATAAATGTCGCACCTGAAAGTATCATCAGGTGCGACTTTAGATGCGACAAAGTCGCATCTGAAAGTGCGCACCTGATGATATTAGGTGCGACTAGTCGCACCTGAAAGTCATCACTATCAGGTGCGACATTTTAGGTGCGACAAGTCGCACCAAACGTCGCACCTAAATATCCCTCAAAATAAGAAATTAAAGCGTGAATTATAGTATCAGATGCGACTAGTCGCATCTGATACTTTCGCGGGGAATTACTATCAGATGCGACTAGTCGCATCTGATAGTAATTCCCCGCGAAATATTTGGCGGGTGTTAGTACAATCAGATGCGACTAGTCGCATCCGATACTCTTCCCGCGAAAGTATCAGATGCGACTAGTCGCATCCGATTGTCTGTAGTTATTTTTTTTAAAATGCTGATTCTGTAGTTGGTATAGATGTACCACTCCGCGTTCTCTTTCTGTTCATCGTCTAATACTATCGGTTTCATCATCCCATAAGGCACACACATCTCGGATCGAAAAACAGAGAGCTCTTGCACTTGAACTTCATCTACACTTTTTTTATCTTCAAGATACCTTTTTCGGCTTCTGAAAGACTATCAGATGCGACTAGTCGCACCTGAAAGTCATTTAGATGCGACTTTTAGGTGCGACTAGTCGCATCTGATAGTCTTGCGCATCAGAAAATCAATTTTGTAGTAGTGAACACCAAAGGTGGTTCCAGCCACAACAACAAAATCAGCCTGCCCCTAAGGATGAAATGAAGGAGATGTTCACAGCCTTCATGTCCCGAACGCAGACGTATATGCAGAATCAAGACGCGGTGATGCGTAACCTTGAAGCACATATGGGACAGTTGGCCACGACAATCAACACAAGGCCGCAAGGCACGCTCCCGAGCAATTCCGAGCCTAATCCAAAAAATCAGTGCAATGCCATCACGCTTCGTAGTGGGCTAGTAGTCGACAACTCCGACAAAAGGAAGGAGAAAGCATCGGAGGACGAAGTAAAGCCCGCAGCCCCGGAGATTCCAGCACCCCCGGTGATTCCTCCAGTTAAGATACCATTCCCAGAGCGACTAAAGAAGGTGAAGCTCGATAAGCAATACGGGAAGTTCCTAGACATCTTCAAGCAGCTCCAAATAAACATCCCGTTCGCCGAAGCCATTGAGCAGATGCCAAACTACGCCAAATTCTTGAAGGACATCCTCTCTAACAAGCGGAAGATCGAGGATTGCAGCACCATTGCACTTTCGGAGGAGTGCAGCGCGATTCTCCAGAGGAAGCTCCCTCCAAAGCTCAAGGATCCGGGAAGCTTCACCGTTCCATGCACGATTGGAGACGCCCACTTCGAAAAGGCACTGTGTGACTTGGGAGCAAGCATCAACCTCATGCCGTACTCCATCAACATTGGAGAAGTGAAGCCCACAAGAGTGACGCTTCAAATGGCGGATAGGTCCATAAAGCAACCCCGAGGCGTGATCGAGGATATCCTTGTCAAGGTGGACAAATTCATCTTCCCGGCTGATTTCGTCGTTTTCGATATGGAGGAAGATAGAGACATTCCCATCATCTTGGGAAGACCATTCCTAGCCACCGGAGGAGCCTTGATTGATGTCCAGAAAGGCGAGCTGAAATTACGGGTTCAAGACGAGGAGGTAGTTTTCAGCGTGTTCAAGTCGATGAAGTACCCGAAGGCAAGTGATGACATATTCCGGGTAGACCTCTGCGACGCAGCCATCGACGATCACACCCTTCGCCCGGAGGATCCACTAGAGGTATGTCTTCTTAACTCATGTGAATTCGCTAACGAGTTTGTTAAATGTTCAGCACTAGATTACGCGAATTACATGAACGGGTTCGAAGCAAACAAAAGAAAATACTTCGAGGAGCTGGGAGAAAGCACAAAGCGCGTAAAACCATCGATTGAGGAGGCCCCGAAGATTGAATTGAAAGAGCTGCCCGCGCATCTCCGCTACGCATACCTCGGTGATAAGGAGACACTTCCGATCATCATCTCCGCCCACCTCAATACTGAAGAGGAAGACAAGTTGTTGAGAGTGTTGCGATCCCGCATGCCTGCAATCGGATGGACTCTTTCCGATATCAAAGGGATAAGTCCATCTTATTGCACGCACCGCATCCTCATGGAGGACAACTGTCGGCCATCGGTAGAGCACCAACGAAGGCTGAACCCAGCGATGAAAGAGGTGGTGCGTAAGGAAATTCTTAAGTGGCTCGACGCTGGAGTCATTTACCCGATCTCCGATAGCTCATGGGTCAGCCCAGTCCAGTGTGTTCCAAAGAAAGGTGGCATGACGGTGGTAAAGAACGACAACAACGAGCTCATCCCAACTCGAACCGTCACCGGACACCGAATTTGCATGGACTACAGGAAGCTTAACACGGCCACTCGGAAAGACCACTTCCCGCTCCCGTTCATCGACCAGATACTCGATCGGCTCGCCGGCCATGAGTACTATTGCTTCCTGGATGGTTATTCCGGCTACAATCAGATCACCATCGCCCCAGAGGACCAGGAGAAGACCACATTTACATGTCCGTATGGCACATTCGCTTTTCGGCGAATACCTTTCGGATTGTGTAACGCACCGGAAACTTTTCAAAGGTGTATGATGGCAATTTTCTCCGACATGATCGAGCGATCAATTGAGGTATTCATGGACGATTTCTCTGTTTTCGGTTCTACTTACGATGTTTGTCTCGAGAACTTGTCCAAGGTACTAGACAGATGCGTGGAGACGAATCTAGTCCTCAACTGGGAAAACTGCCATTTTATGGTCAAATAGGGGATCGTACTAGGCCATCGAGTGTCGTCAGAGGGGCTGGAGGTTGACCGAGCAAAGATTGCCACGATCGAAAAGCTACCACCGCCAATCTCGGTCAAGGGAGTGAGGAGTTTCCTGGGACACGCAGGCTTCTACCGGAGGTTTATCAAGGACTTCTCGAAGATCACGAAGCCCATATGCAGTCTCCTAGAGAATGACGTGAAGTTCGAGTTCACAAAGGAGTGTGAAGATGCGTTCAACACACTAAAGGCAAAACTCAGCTCGTCCCCGATTATAGTCGCCCCCGATTGGGATGCACCATTCGAGATCATAACAGACGCGAGCGACTTCGCCGTAGGTGCGGTTTTGGGGCAGCGAAGAGAGAAGGCATTCCACGCCATTTACTATGCAAGCCGAACTCTCAACGACGCTCAGCTGAACTACGCCACCACCGAGAAAGAGCTTATTGCCGTCGTCTTCGCCTTTGACAAGTTTCGGCCCTATGTCATTGGCAACAAAGTCATCGTCTACACCGACCACGCAGCCATTAGATACTTGATGACGAAGAAAGACGCGAAACCACGGCTAATCCGGTGGGTGCTACTCCTTCAAGAATTCGACCTCGAGATTCGAGACAAGAAGGGAACAGAGAACCTCGTCGCCGATCACCTCTCCCGCCTTGAAGATCTCGCCCACATCCCCGACCGTAAAGAGCCGATCGACGATAACTTTCGAGACGAGAAGGTGATGGCTGTGCAAGTGATTACCCCGCCTTGGTATGCCGACTTCGTCAACTACCTCGCAGCCGACCTTTTACCACAAGAGCTCACTTACCACCAACGAAAGAAGTTCCTCTCCGATGCTCGGCGATACTATTGGGAGGAGCCGATCTTATACCGACAGTGTGCCGATTTGGTGATCAGACGATGCGTACCAGAAGATGAGATGCTCTCCGTACTCCGCCACTGCCATACACTAGAGTGCGGAGGACACTTCGGGCCAAACAAAACGGCGGCAAAAGTCCTCCAAAGCGGCTTCTATTGGCCAACACTCTTCAAGGACTGTCGTACTTTCGTCGAGGCATGCGATCGATGTCAACGGACGGGCAACATGTCGAATCGGAACGAGATGCCACTCACGAACATCATGGAGATAGAGCCGTTCGACGTGTGGGGGATTGACTTCATGGGGCCCTTCCCATTGTCCTATGGGAATAAGTACATCCTCCTCACTGTCGACTACGTGTCGAAGTGGGTCGAAGCAAAAGCGACTCCGACGAACGATGGAAAAGTGGTGCTCCGCTTCCTCAAGCAAAACATCTTCACACGGCATGGCACACCGAGAGCGATTGTGAGCGATGGAGGCTCCCATTTTTGCAATCGGCAATTCGAAGCCCTACTCAAGAAGTACAGTGTCACGCATCGGAGGGCATTGGCATACCATCCGCAATCCAACGGGCAAGCCGAGGTGTCTAACCGTGAAGTGAAGAAGGTTCTAGAAAAGACGGTGGGAAGCTCGCTCAAAGATTGGGCTCATAAGCTCGAAGACGCACTATGGGCGTACCGGACGGCCTTCAAGACACCGATATGCATGTCCCCATACCGGCTCATCTATGGCAAGGCGTGCCATCTCCCGGTCAAGCTCGAGCACAAGGCCATGTGGGCTATGAAGACGCTCAACTTTGACCACCATGTCGCGGGGGAGCAACGACTCCTTCAACTAAACGAGCTCGACGAGTTTCGTCTCAACGCCTACGAGAATGCAAAGATCTATAAAGAGAAAACAAAGGCGTGGCACGATAAGAATATAGTGCCGAAGGAGATCCTACCGGGCCAACAAGTGTTGCTCTTCAATTCTCGGCTCAAGCTATTTCCGGGAAAGCTCAAGTCACGATGGTCTGGGCCGTTCAAAGTCAAGCAAGCATTCGCGTCGGGTTGGTTCGAACTCGAGAGCAAAAGTGGAGCCATTTTCTCGGTGAACGGACAACGGATCAAGCCATACAACGGTGGACTCTTCGAGAGTGAGAAGACTGTGGCCTACCTCGACATTCACGCATAACTCGGTACCCCGTCAAGATATTTGACGTTAACTATAGCGCTTCTCGGGAGGCAACCCGTGATTCTTCTTTCGTCGCATTTTAATTTTTTATAAATTAAAAAAAAAACAAAAAAACAACAAAATAAAAGTTTTCGAAGTTACTTTAGTTTTTAGTATTATTATAAATAAATAAAATAAAAAAAAGGGTCTGTGCGGCGCACATAAAGGCATGTGCGACGCACACATACCCAGAAAACTCATGTGCGGCGCACAGGTTGGTATGTGCGGCGCACAGGTTGGTATGTGCGGCGCACAGGCCCGCGGCAGACTCTTTAAAAGTGGTTTAAGTTTAAATTTTTCATTTTTTTTCAAAACCACTCCAACTCTTCTCCCTTCCCCTCCGCCTCTAACATTTTCTACACTCAAATCCGTCACTTTTTTCACGAAATTAACACCTAAATCAACACCACCACACTCGTGTAACATCAATCTTTATTTCATTTCTTCGATCTACGTCGATTTGTGCATTCGTTCATCATTTCTCCCGAATCACGTAAGCTTCCGATTCTTAATTTCTTCGAATTTCATTGCTTGCATTGAGTTATATGAGTGTTTAGGACTTTCATTTCATCGATTATAATCGTTTGTGGGCAAGTTTGGTTCATTATTGTGCCATTCTCATCATTTTTTGGCTTGCCCACTACGTGTTCGTAAAAATGTCCGAATGAAATTGGTGAAGTTTGTAGCGTTAATTCGAAGTGATTTGTGTTTGGCATATGTTTATAAAGTATGGATTATGAGTTTGAATAATAAATTTTTATATTTGGGAGTGATTTGATAGGTTGTGTGGTCTCGGGTTAGGTTGACAATACCGAGACCCGAGAGCGTGCATGGACTTAACGTGTGTTGTTGGTGTTATGTGTAGTATGTCGACAAGCCGGAGAACGAAGAAAGCAAAGAAGAACCAAGCTCCGTCAAGTGCGCCTTCTCCTTCCTCGGCGGTCGGATCGAGCACCGCGATTGCCCGGAGACTTCAACCGGGAGCGGATGTGGCATACAATAAGCTCGTCACGCGGAACTACATACCGGAGAGAGAAATCAATGTCACCGATGACGCCGACCTCTGTGGCCATATCCTCCAACAAATCCAAGCGCGGCATTGGCAAGGGTTCACCACGATCAATACGAAGCCAAACCTATCGGTGGTGCGAGAGTTCTACGCGAACTTGAGTGTCGTTCTCAGCGGGGCTACGACGGTGAAAGTCCGGGGAGTTAATGTATCAATTTCTCCCGACGACATCAACGAACACCTTGAAATCCCTGAAGTGGACACGACGTGGTTCGATAACCACGAGAGGAACCGGCCGCTCGATGACATCATCCGTACCCTTATCAAAAAGGGTCATAGGCTGTGGAGACTAAACCCGGGTCGAAATGCAGCGAGAGCACTCCCCGTGGTGTATGCCAATCGCTTCGCTCATGCGTGGTCACACTTTATCGGTTCCAACCTCATGCCACACACGCGAAACCACGAGCCGACAAAAGATAGGGCAATGGTCCTCTATGCCATTGTGGTCGGCCATGCACTCAATGTGGGGAAGATCATTCGGAAACAAATGGAGTCGATTGCAAGCACACCCGGGAACTCGAACATGGGTTTTCCCGGCCTCATCACCGACATGTGTAGGAGTGCGAGAGTTGTCTTATTCAACAATGATGAATACGGCAACATGGGCCAGAAGATCAACTCGGCCTTTATCCAAACCCTTCACGATACATCGTTGGGTACGGCCAAACCAAATGGCCAAGGCTTTTACGAAGACGATCGCAACTCCGACTCCGAGGACGAAGAAGAAAAAGAAGATGAGACGAGAGAAGGAGGAGATGACCAAGCCGGTCCAAGCGAGCAACATCAACGCGGCACCACCGACGCGTACTACGAGCAACTGCTCGAGAGGATGGACCGGCTCACCACCACTGTGGAACGCCTAGATGGGCACAACAGAGAGCTCCATGATTATGTGGCTCAACGGTTCGATAGGCAAGATGAACGCCTCAACCACATGGACTACCGACTCAATCGAATCGACGCCTTCAACATCGAGTATGGAGAGCGAAGCACCGAGTACCATCGATTTCAAGAGGAGGCCTACGATACATGGGTCTCGCGCTACGCACCTCCACCACCCGACACGGGAAGTGCATCCACGTACTACTCCCCCTTCCCGGCTTATCCTTCGCGTCTCTCGACCCCCTACGAGCAACCACCGCCATACTATGGAGACACTCCCACCCCGCCGTACGACCAACCACCATACCACCATTCACCACATCCGCCACCGTACGAGTAGGGGAGTTCGACCACCCCCGCAAGATAAGTTTTCTTCCCATTTGTGCTCATTAAACTACATTTGGGACAATGTAGATTTTAAGTTTGGGGGGGTTCTTGTTTTGTGGATTTGTATATACTAGGATAAAAAAAAAATTGTTTTTGAGGTTTTTAGGTAGAAATTGGTGTGAATTGTCTCGATTGATTGTTATATTGTTTGCCGATGATATTGTAATGCCTTAGCTTTAGAGGTGAGATTTGTTCATGAACTACTAGGTGAGAAAGAATTTGTCGAGTTTTAGAGTTTCCATATTTGACCCGAATGATGTATGTCTCGACCCTTTAGGTAACCTTGGATAGTAACTTGACCGATCACTTGATTGAAAACACCCACAACACACTAGAATCTCCTCTAATTCCTAATCGAGGCGAAATAAATTACACACTAATCTATGTCGAAATGAAGTAAGCATTAGGATGAGCCACGTAGACCTAAAAAGCCGACCCGATCATGGATATCCATTAGAACCCTTTTTAGAAAAAGCCAAACACGACCCATCTCGTTCTAAGTCACTAAATGAGCTTAACCAAAGAAGACATTCCCACAAAGAACCCGTTAAGCTAGCTAGGACTTCATCGCTTTTTCACTTCTATATGACTTGTTCGTAGAACGATCTTCCGAGTCACACAAAAAAAAATGTCAAAAGCTCGTGAAATACTGTCGTTTTTATTCATTCACTATGTAAAAAAAAAAAAAAAAAAAAAAAAAAAAAAAAAAGAAAGAGAAAAAAAAAAAGAAAAGAAAAAAAAAGAAAGAAAGAAAAAGTAAAATAAAATGCATTGAAGAACGCTCATCTTTAGCGTTTTATAAATTATGTTTATTTGTTTTGAGTTTGTTGACGGTGTTTAAACGAGTAGTTTTGACTTGGATGAGAGTTTGAGCGAGTCTAAGGAGGTGATTAATGACCCTAGTTAGCTTAACCATGAGCCGTGAAAATATCCATATCTACCTGTGACCTAAGCCTAACATTATAAGCCTTAAAGACTTACCGATTGACTAGAAATGATGTGTGTAAATTAGTGGAGACTAAGGAAGAAGAGGGGGCGTATGGGTGTGTTGAGCCGAAATTCACGAAATTAGGCATGAGAGTGTTTATTGAGAGGGGTTGGAAGAGTTGCAAAGCCTTGGGAGTCGAGAGTGAGCGAGATACGAAAGCATTGAAAAACGGTCAAGGTAACTCGAGCTTGTAATCTTTCTTTCGCATTTAGTAGTTGACTTGAAGTTTAAAATCATGAATTCTCACTTGTATGTAAGTCTACGCATTATGGTTGAGGCAAACGATTATCGGTCGAGGCGTGATACACCAAGTTCTACCATTTTTTAGGTTTATTGCTTTTGTGTGATTTTGTTTTATTTTATCGCTCGAGGACTAGCGACAATTCAAGTTTGGGGGTATTTGATAAGCGCGTTATAAACGTGTTTGTTTGTACTCTCGGAAGTGAAAAGAAGTTAGTTCGAGAGTATTTTCATGTGTTTTAGAGTGTTTTTCTTAATTTTCAGAGTTTGGAGTTTCAAAAATGACAAATAAAGCATTCGACGACGACGGGGCAATCACAAGGAGTTCAGAACATCTTTCGGATCTCGATTCCGACACCCGGAGCTCAAGATAGGTGGTTCAAGGTGAATCGGACCCGCGAGGCAACGCACAAACTTACAGAGTCTTGTGCGTTTGCCCTGTGCGGTCCCTGTGCGGCGCACAGCCATTTGAAGAGCCTGTGCGTTCTCCTGTGCGTTTTGTCACGCGTTTTAATTGTAATCCAAACCGTTGGACACGATCCGAAGGCCCAAATGAGCTCCAAAAAACCTAGGAAACCTACAAAAAACACTTTAGTTTATTTAGAAACATATCTTTGCTTTTGTTTTTAGTTTTGTTTTCATTCGGCCGCAAAAATCCCGGGAGAGAAGAAGCATTCAGAGAGGATCATCGTCGCCACAATTCTCGTTTTCATCATTCACAGTTTTTATCTCTATTCTCTGAATCTTTGGAACTCCTGTTTTTATTAATATAATTCAGTTTCTAGTCATGGTTGCTTTATATTCATCGCCGTTTATTTTCCGTTCAATCATGCACTAAGTTCATTAAGGGCTATGGTGTAGCAAGTTAGGAATATGGTTATGGATTCAATCATGTCAAATTAATATTCATATGCTCTATCATGTTTGTTTATTTTAATTCCGTGTGTAATGCTTGAATTCGATTAGCTACCGTGTTCATGATATTAGGATTGCTTAATGCTCGGAAGAGATTAGGTTAGTCGCGCACAAGGATTAAATTACCGGGATACATTCCTAGGCTAGACATAGCTAGGCTGTTTCGGAGTCGTGTGAACGTTCTTGTTTTTAATGCTAGCCGTTGTTTTTAGGGGTTGAGATCGAGAGAAGATATCTCGGCATAGGTTTAGATTCTTAGATGTTCGAGAGAAATCTTAGATTATCATTATCGTGAGCGTGATTAGCAAACATAAGAGTGTGTGTTTAGTGCTTAATTCCCGAATCCAAACCATAGGAATAACTTGTGAAGCCATAGTTCTTGCTTTCTCATTATCGTAATCTTTCGTATTTTAATTGTTTTTAATTTTCGTTTGTTTTGATAACCATCATAATCATCAAATCATTGGGTTCAATTCGTGCTAGTAATCTTGTCAATTTTATTTAAACATTTTCCTCGTGGGATCGACTCGTACTTACAAACTCTACTACTTGAGCGACTACGTGCACTTGCGTACGGAAAAATCGCAACAGTAGCTGATAATGTATCAACGTGGATTCTTGACTCCACTGCTACTAACCATATTTGTTGTTCCTTGACTGGTTTCAAGAATACCAAATGCTGAAAGGAAGGCGACTTCTGTTTCAAATGGGGTGGTGGGAGCCTGGTGTCTGCGAAGGCTGTGGGATCCGTGACGCTGTCTTTTGAAAACCGCACTTTAAACTTGAATAATCTTTATTTAGTTCCTTCCTTTGGAAAGAACTTCATATCTATTGCTCGTCTACTTGAGCAAGATTATTGTTTAAAGTTCATTAAGAATGGAATTTGTATTTCGTTTCCTGATAATTCTTTTGTCACTAATGCATGTATGATGAATGCTCTTTTTAACATTTATCCCACTCAACCTTCTCTTTTAGACACCGAAATAGATAACGATCTTATTAGGGAGCCAAAGAGGATCAAACTTTCTGAATCCTCCGATCTAACAAAATCAACATACCTATGGCACTTAAGACTTGGTCATATCAATCTAGATAGGATTAAGAGACTTGTGAGGGACGGTCCACTCCAAGCCTCTGCAATAGGTTCACTACCTACTTGTGAATCCTGCATAGAAGGAAAAATGACTAAGCGACCTTTCTCCGATAAGGGTCGAAGAGCCACTGAGTTGCTGGAACTAGTACATTCTGATGTATGTGGTCCGCTCAACCAACACGCACGTGGAGGATACGAATACTTCGTTACCTTCACCGATGATTACTCGTGATATGGTTTTGTCTATTTGCTCAAACACAAATCTGAGACCTTTAACGTATTTAAGGTCTTTAGGGCTTTAGTGGAAAAGCAAACTGGCAAAGTGATCAAAACCCTTCGATCTGATCGAGGTGGTGAGTATATGTCTGGAGAGTTCGATGACTTTCTTAAAGAAGAAGGTATCGCTTCTCAGCTTACCGCACCTGGAACACCCCAACAAAACGGAGTGTCAGAGAGAAGAAATAGAACTCTTATGGAGATGGTTAGATCAATGATGAGTTACTCATCACTCCCTCTTTCCTTTTCGGGATATGTCCTCGAAACAGCCGCTTACATTCTGAACCAAGTTCCGTCTAAAACGGTTCCTGGTACTCCTTATGAACGATGGACTGGCCGTAAAGTAAATCTTGGCCGCATCCAAATTTGGGGATGCCCGCACACGTGCTGAGGCAAAAGACTAGCAAGTTGGCTAGTAGGTCAGAATTGTGTATGTTCGTTGGATATCCGAAGGAAACCAAAGGTTTCACATTCTATAATCCCAAGGACGATAAGACTTTCGTTAGCACGAATGCTCGTTTCCTTGAGGAGGACTTCATGAAGGATGCAAAACCTAGAAGCAAAATTGTGCTTGAAGAAAAGTTGGGTGAGGAAGCTTCTACCTCATCTGTAAGAACTGTTCTTACCCCAACTGAAACACAACCTAACTCATCAGAATCTCATCAAGTAGTACTTCGACGTAGTGGAAGGGCTACTCAAAAGCCTGACAGGTACATGTCCTATGGAGACTCTCTCGTAGCCGTCTCTGACATGGATGATCCTGTTTCCTATAGCTAAGCGACGGCTTGTTCTGAATCAAACCTTTGGCTTGACGCCATGAAAGTTGAGATGCACTCGATGTATGTCAACAAAGTCTGGAAACTTGTAGACCTTCCTGAAGGGATTAAACCCGTAGGGTGTAAGTGGATGTACAAGAAGAAAAGGGGTCCTGATGGGAACGTCGAGACGTTCAAAGCACGACTTGTGGCGAAGGGTTATAAACAACAAGAAGGGATTGACTATGAAGAAACCTTCTCGCCAGTCGCGATGCTTAAATCCATCCGCATACTCATATCCATAGCTGCAGCTCTCGACTATGAGATCTGGAAAATGGATGTCAAGACGGCCTTCCTGAATGGCAATCTTGACGAGCGCATTTACATGGCTCAACCAGACGGTTTCGTGGCAGAAGGTCAAGAGACCAAGTTTTGTGAGTTACTTAAGTCCATTTATGGACTCAAGCAAGCATCTAGGTCATGGAATATTAGATTCAATGAAACTGTGAAAAGCTTCGGCTTTGAACAGTCAATATATGAGCCTTGTGTTTACAAGTTAATACACGAAGGTAAAGTTGTGTTTCTGGTATTATATGTCGATGATATATTACTCATAGGTAACGATGTGGGTAAATTATATGAGGTTAAGGTCTGGTTAGCAAAGCAATTCGATATGAAGGATCTAGGAGAAGCCGCGTACATTCTGGGGATCTAAATCTTTCGAGATAGGAAAAACCGGACCCTATCGCTCTCTCAAGCATCTTATATTGATAAGGTGATGGATCGCTTCTCAATGCAAGACTCCAAGAAGGGCCAAACACCCTTTAGGCATGGAGTCTCACTCTCTAAGGACCAGTCTCCCGAGACTGCACAAGAGATTGAAGACATGAGGAAAATTCCTTATGCCTCTGCCGTAGAAAGCTTCATGTATGCTATGCTTTGCACTAGACCTGACATCTGTTTCGCCGTTTGCGTAGTTAGCCATTTCCAATCCAACCCTGGACCCGAGCACTGGATTACGGTTAAGCATGTTCTTAAGTATCGTCGAAGAACTAGGAACTTGATGCTTACATACTCAGGTACTGACCTGACTATGAGGGGATATACCGACTCCGATTTTCAAGCATATAAGGATTCCAGGAAATCCACTTCGGGATCTGTGTTCATCCTTAATGGTGGAGCCGTTGTGTGGAGGAGTATTAAGCAATCTTGCATTGCTGACTCCACAATGAAAGCAGAATATGTGGCTGCTTGTGAAGCATCCAAAGAGGTTGTATGGCTTAGAAAATTCCTTAAGTATTTGGAAGTTGTTCCAAACGTCGATGAGCCCATGACCCTTTATTGTGATAATAGTGGGGCTGTCGCTAACTCAAAGGAACCTCGAAGCCATAAGGGCTCTAAACCTATTGAGAGGAAATACCATTTGATTCGAGAGATCATGCAGCGCGGAGACGTCGAGGTGAAGTAGATCTCTGGAAGATCCATTCACCAAGGCCCTAGCGAACAAGGTCTTCGACCAACATCGAGAGGAATTAGGCATGAAGGACTACACACATCTTCTTTAAGTCAAGTGGGAGTTTGTTGTCAATGGTGCCCACAAGAATAGTTGTAGTCTTTATTTTGTACATTTGATGTAATAAAGTCTCATGAAGACTCTTGCTTGTAATTGCTTATTCATTAATAAAAAGTTGAAACGTTCATTCATTCCTCCTTGTCTGTTTGAAGCTTTATGATAAAACATTAGTCTTTAGTCCATAAACAAACCTAACAACTTACGAAGAGACAAATGTAGATTTGCATGAATAAAGTCTTCGTAGTTTGCTTAAAACGATATCTTCGCAATCTAAGGGTCAAAGGACTATTGACCTCGGTACGATTGTTAGGAGAATCTATGATGTCTGGTTATGGGGCATTGAGAGTTGGTGACTCCATAGTTCTTCTAGGTATCTTTCGAAGGTACTGAATTGACCAGTGCACTTCTAGAGACAAAATAAGAACAAAAACCATTTAACCTCTTATGTCTCGAAGTCACTACGTATGAATTGCATCGTGCTTACCTTAATCCTGAAATGAGACATGTCATTTCACAGCTTACGTATTATCATTTGAGAAAGTCAGAGTTCGGACTCACTATGTGATTCCGAACAGGGCCTATTGGTGAAGTACTAAGTTGTGAGAATGTCATGAGTAACTTTGTGAAGTTCTCATAGATATGGAATTCATGTACAAGATTGCTGAAATGCAATGTATGTCACCTCATGTTTTGTTCCTTGGAGTGTGAATAAATGAACTGGCCAGTGTCCAAATTGAGTCCTGACTCTTTTGGATGAAACAATGTGACTTGTTAGCTCCTCGTCAATACATTGTTTCTAACTTATTCACAAGCGACAAAGGAGTTGAGGAAATAACAACTAGAAGGGTAAAATGGTAGTTCTGTAAATCCCGACTAGCTGATGATATTCATGAAGGGTAAACATCGATAATATTCAGTGGATCCGCTCATCATAATTTGGTTGAATTCTTGAGTAGAAAATAAATTAATTTCAACCGAGAGATTTTCAGTGTCAACTCTTTAGTGGAGTCAGTTGACATTAAGCTAAACTTCGAAAAGGTTTGTGAACTTTTGAGTCCAAGTGTTTAGCTCAAGCTTTGTTCATTTGGATCCATGAGGTCACTGTCACAAATCATATCGAGTAGGAATAGTTAAACTATAAGCTAAGTCAAAACAAGAACGAGACAAGTTTTACGAAAATTGTCAAAAGGGTATTTTTGTCTTTTGGGATATAGGATGAAATGAATGTCAATAAATTTTTGACATGGTCATTTGATGACATGCATCACTCGGCCAATATTAATTTATTGGGCCTTGTGGATTAATTTCATTTCATAAGAATTTTATTGAAAATTCTTAATGGGCATTTTTCATGTTGTCATGAACAAATGGAAAAGCTTCTAGAATGCCTTTTCTAGATGATGTTGGGCGCCTACTACCCAAGGGAAAAGAGAGAATATTTTGTGCATAAATGTATCAAGATACTTGCCAAAAGAAAAAGATGAGACAAATTTCTTATGCATGGCATTGGGAATTTCGGCCAAGGGTAAGAGAGGAACAAAATAGGAAACAAATCCATGGGGTTCTAGAAGCCTTGTTGGCCGTGTGACTTAAGAGGGTAATGGGCAATATTTGCTCATGAATATGTGATATTCTATAGAAGAGAAAACTATCTTATTGAAGGTGAGACCTCTCCTATAAATAGAGCCCAAATTCTTCACATTTAATTCATCCAAGTTTTAGAGATTTGAGAGCTTCTCTCTCTAGCTTGGCCGACTCCTTCCTCTCTCTCTCTAGTCAATTTCGTTTTTTTTTGTTTTGGCACCTAGGTCCACATTTGACCTAGTATTTTAGCTCTTCGACTATAAGACTTGTTCTTGAGTCGTCGTGTTTAAAAGTGCCCACTCACTAGTTCCTTTTCTCTCAAGTGATTTAGAGATAGAAACTTTCGTGGTTGCTCGAGTTGCCGAGGAAAGAAGAGAGACGTGCTGTGAGGGAGACGAACGTTGCAACTTTCCAAAAGCTTCTCAACGTTCAAGCTTCTAAAAAGGTTAGTAATCTTTAATGCTCATAATAGTTTATATTTACATGTGCTTGCTCTTTGTCTAGGTTAGTAAAAACGTTTTACTAGTTAAAAGAAAATTTTTAAAATTCCGCCGCTTACCGAAGCGTTAAACTTTTTCTTAAACCCTAGATCAATTCCAACATGACAGAGATAGTTACCACAACAGTGACATATATGATGAACTAAAAAGTGACGGAAATGATAGACACAACAGTGACGAAGATGATGGACACAACAGTAATGAAGAAGATGAAAACAGTAATGATAGAGATGATGAATTTGAAGAATTCGTGAACTATGAAGAATATAAAGAATTTGTGGCAAAGTTTTTCAGTACCCTCAGGACCCCGTCAACCGTCATTTGTTCTTCATATAATAGAGTCACCAATGGAGTGAGTGCCTTATTCATGGAAAGCACCTGAATTCACCCGCGATGATGTAGTTAAGGAAGAACCCAGCATTGTTCAGCTTCTTCTAAAGATAATATAAATTAATTGTACTTAAATTCGCAAATTAATATGTTACGTTAATGAATGTTTAACCATTGAAAGTAATAGGTGGGTCAGAAGAATTGTATCATGGGCATCAGTTTGAGACCAAGAAGGAATTAAAGAAACATATCCACCTATATTCCCTGAAACATAATTCCAAATTTAGAGTGAAATCTTCCTCAAAAAGAAGATGAAATATCATATGCAAAAATGAGAAATGCACGTGAAAGTTGACGGGTGTTGTGCAGTTGTCTGAAATATATAACCTTACATACACGTAATAAATATATGTATCTTTTTATAAGAGATTTTTCGGTATATCTATCGGTAAGGAATATACCATCGACGTTATTGGTAGTCGGTATGAATATTTTTAAAAGCAATTGATATATCAGTCAATATTCGATATATCAGTAAAATCAAAACTTCGGTATTAGTATCAGTATTTTAATACATGTGTGAGACCAGACCTTCGCTTCATATAACATTTACTACACACACACACACACACATATATATATATATATATATATATGTCTCTTTTTATAGGAGATTTGTCGGTATATTTATCGGTAAGGAATATACCATCGACATTATCGATAATCGGTATAAATATTTTTATAGGATATCAATAGATATATCAATCGGTAGCCAATATATTAGTATTCTCAGAACTTCGGTATTAATATCAGTATTTGAATCCATGTGTAAGACTAGACCTTCGCTTCATATAACATTTACTATAGATGGGTAACCTAACTTGACCACAACATTCTCGCATCCCTTCAGTAGGCCAAATATTTTTACCCGAGCTCAACGACCTCCTCATGTTAATCTTCTCTGATGACCTCCCCCTGCCTCCTCCTTCCAGTAAGAAGAACTCGTCCTTGGCTCGACTCTGCGACTTTGCCCCGTCATCAGTCTCGTCTTCAACAATCTGGTGAGAAGAACAAAACCTCGCCTTGACATGGTGTTAGCTCCGGCCGTCTCCATCACCGTTGTTTATGTTGTTTATATTCAATATCATCAATTTCAAATAGAGGAACGTCACATTTATATCTCATTCGAGTGTCTACTATCATAGTGCTCCAATAGACATTGCTATTTTTTTTTATATAATTTTCGATACTGTTAGAGAAACATTAGTAATTATATATTTGAAGGAGAAAATACAAGTTTTGTTGTTGAATCTTATGGATGGAATTTTAATTAACCTCGGTTAACTCTAAACTTGATTTTTTTGGTAAGGCTAACTGTAACAAAAATTAAGAAGAAAAAATGATAATCATTAGTTAACCTTATTTTAGTTTAAAAAATTCAATCACTTCAAAAAGCTTTTTTTTTTTTTTTTTGCTTAGATAAAAATATAAATTATTTACTTAAAAACCAGAACCCCGAGGAGTTATTGTTTCAACAGGTTAAAATTAATCATTAGTTAACTTTAACTTAACTATTGGTTTTAATAAAGTTTCTGTTAAAAATGGTTAATCTTTGACTGAGAAGTTTATATTCTCATATTTAATGTTGATGTTTGAGAGCATATAAATTATTTTATATACAAGTATTTGTTTCAACTAGTCAATCTTCTCTTTCTGAATGATCTACTCTAAGTTTTATATTATTAGGAAAATAGCTCATCAGGCCGAAGTTAATTTAATTAACTGTTCAATTAATTAAATAACTAATTTAATTAACGTCGACCTAATGAACTATTTTCTTAATAAAATAAAATTTTAACTATTTTTTTAAAAAGAGAGTGAAGTATTAGACTACTGGTCTAATTGCCACTTTTATATAAGTTTTATCTCTTTTTTTTCTTTTTCTTTTTATTTTAAATATGCATCAGTTTAATTGTCGGTAACCAATTTCTTCGTCCGTAAATAATTTATCCGTATGTAATCATCACCTAACTTATTCTAATTTATATGGAATATCCATAAATCAATCTTATTTATAAACCTAAGCCCTCGGCAGCTCAGCCTTATTCAGACACATTTAAAAGCAAGATAAGACTAGATGTCGTATTAAATCAAAGTTGCCGTCTACTCGATCCTTTTTTGAATTATTCAGACATAATAATCCGTAGGAAATATTGTTCGTCACATCTCAAAATGTAATTTTCAAAATTGAACAATTGGATCATCATATTTCAAGCTTTTAAAACAATCCTGAAAAGAAAAAAGAAAAAAAAAAAAAGAATAGTGCTATCGCATCTTTTTTGTTGGATGTAGTGGTTTATAGCTGATAAACACCTTATGTGTACATACTTTTTTTACCAACTATTTCTTACCCTTTAAGATAGACAGAGAATCGAGTAGAGAGAGAATGCGACGAAGGATGATTGAAAGAATTCTCAACTGAATTCTCTACTGCACTAACTGTTTGATTAAAGACATATGCAGAGATTAGCTCATAATCGTTGATCTTACAACTAACTTTGATATAACGGTTGTGTGCTTATCTTCCAGTAACTAACTTCAGCCTACTTGAAACGATTGCATTCAATACATAACTCTAATACACTCTCTCAAACTAAGCCAGTTTAACTAGGCCTAGCTTGTTACACAAGTAAACAAACGGTGGGATATGTAGAGCTTTAGTGAACACATTTGTGATCCGATCTTCACTTGGGACGTGTCTGACTTCCACTTCCTTGGCAGCAACTTTTTCCCTGATGAAGTGTGCGTCCACTTCAATGTGTTTTGTCCTAGCACTAAAAACACGATTGTATGCCAGGGCTGTGGCACAAATGTTATCACAACAGATAACGGATGGATGAGGATCAAGTTTGATGCCAAGTTCAACAAAGAGTGACTTGAGCCATAGAATCTTTGTTGTGGCCAAGGACAAGGCTCGGTATTCAGCTTCAGTTGAACTTCTGGCCACTACAGTTTGTTTCTTTGAAGACTAGACGATTAGGTTGTTGCCTAAGTAGACGCATAGACCTATAGTGGAGCGTCTATCATCAAGATTGCCAGCGTAGTTATCATCGGAATAGGTTGTTAGTGACATTTGATTTGCTGCTGAGAAGACGAGTCCCTAACCCTGTGTGCCTGTCAAGTATCTCAAAATTCATTTGCAAGCTCCCCAATGGTTGACTGTGGGGTTTTGCAAGAATTGGCTTAGCTTATTTGCACCCAATTGTACTTCGATATAGTGTTGGGTGATCAAACGTTTCACTGTCTTCCTTATACAATCTGGAATTTGGGCACATTAGAGTTGAAGCTGCTTTAGTGTTGCTCATGTTGGTCTTGTGGAATAGCTCTCTCAGGAACTTATGTTGAGTGAGCTTTAGACCTGCCTCATCACGTGTAGCTTCAAATCCAAGGAAGTAACTGATGGAGCCTAAGCTTTTGAGTGCAAAGGCTTTGTTGAGATCAGAGATCACCTTGGAGATGAGTGTGTCATCATTTCTTGTTATCAGTATGTCATCTACATACACAAGCAAAATAGGCATTTACTGCTTTGTTTGTAGATGAATAGAGATGAATATGATGTGGAATTGACAAATCCCCAGGCTATTAGTGCCTTGCTGAGATCCTCATACCACGCTCTCAGAGCCTGTTTGAGTCCATACAGTGCTTTGTGAAGCTTGCAGACATAGGATGGCTTTGACTGATCTGTAAGACCCTCTGATTGTGCCATGTATACTTTTTCCTTCAGAGTGCCATTCAGGAAGGCACTGTTGATATCAATTTGCCGAATGTCCCACTTATAAGTGACAGCAATAGTGAAGATGACTTTGATTGTTGAGGGCTTGACCATTGGACTAAAGTTTTCAAAGAAATCAACTCCAGCTGTTTGTTGAAATCCTTTGGCCACTAACCGAGCTTTGTACTTATCCAGTGTGCCATCTGCTTTGAGCTTTATGCGAAACACCTATTTGTTCTGGACAATGGACATATCATCTTCAAATGGTACAAGGGACTAGGTACCATTCTTGGTCAATGCATCTATCTCAGTCTTCATAGCTTGCTTCCATTCTGGCTTTGCTAATGCTGCATCAACTGTTAGCGGCTCATCCAAGCATATAGGTAAAGATTCAACATTAAAAAGCTTGGGCTTTGTGATGCCAGCTTTAGCTCTAGTTACCGTGGAATGAGAATTGAGAGGAAATAGATGAGGAGAAACATATGGGACAATTTGAGAGTTGAGATCTGGATTGGAGTTATTTTGTTGGGACTTAGGAGTTGAATGTACTTGATCACTATGTTGAGGACTCGTGTTTGAACTTGTGTGTAAAGGGTTGTGTGACTCATTTGAGGTATTGTGTGGTGTAGGATAGGCTTGAGTAGGTGTATTTTGTGTGCTGGAAGGAACATGACATAAGGAAGGTAAGGGGTGTGGACCATTTGATGTTTACATTTCTGCAGATTTAAAAGAGTTTTATATGGAAAGTACTCTCATCAATTAGTACAGATCTGGCAATGGAAATTTGTTTTGTTTTGGAAAGACATATATATCCTGTGTGAGATGGACTGTAACCTAAGAAGACACATTCATCAGATTTAAAACAGAATTTTTGTGTATTGTATGGTTTCAGGTGAGGAAAGCATAAACAACCAAACACTTTGAAGAATTTGTAGTCAGGTGTTTTGTTGAACAGCATCTAGTATGGTGACTTGTTTTGTAAGGTAGGTGATGGGATTCTGTTTACTGTAAAAATGGCTGAGACAAAGGCATCCCACCAGAAGGTATATGGTAGGTTTGATTGAGCTAGCACGGTTAAGCCAAGTTCAGTTATGTGTTGATGCTTTCTTTCTGCTCGGCCATGTTGTTGGTGTGTTTGTAGGCATGGGTGCCTAAAGGTTATAACGAGTTGTTCTAGGATGGGTTCTAATGGTCTATATTCTCCTCCCCAATCAAACTGGATGCACTTTATTTTTGTGGAAAATTATCTTTCAACATAACTATTGAACTTAAGAAGGACAGAAGAGGTTTCTGATTTTGTTTTGAGAGGATAAACCCAAGTGAAACATGTGAAGTCATCCATAAAGTGCATGTAATACCTAAAGCCATTTAGTGACATTTTAGGGGCTGGACCCCATAAGTCAGTGTGAATAACATCAAAAGGTGCTGGTGAATGAGTTTGTGTTTTTGGAAAGTTATAGGCATGCATCCTTTGGCAAAGGGTGAACAAAATTGCAAGTTTTTGATAGACAAATGCACTTTTATTGATTTCAAGATACAATCAAGGACATCCTTGGATGGGTGTCTAAGACGCTTATGCCAGACATTTACATCACAAGTGCTAGAGTTATTATCAGTCGTGTTACATGCAAAGACTTGTACCTATATGAATTCAAAAGAGGACTTGACAAAGACTCTGAAGTTTTACAAACAAATTACGTAGTTGGATTTTGACTTGCCACATTGTTGGAAAATTTATCAGCAAAAAATAAGTTTCCATTTAGAGATGTGACAAAAGCTTTGAATTTTGATTTGAAGTGAGTAGCCAACTTGGAGAAGTCAAGTTGATACAACCCTTCCTTAAAGAGTTGCCACCAGCAACACCTTCCGAGTAGCTATGTCCTTTATTAGACATTTGTCATGAAAGAATTATGTTAGAACATTGTTATGTTTTGTAAACTGAGAAATGCTGACTAGATTTTTGGTGATTGAAGGTACATGAAGAATGTGTTTGAGTAAAAGGTTTCCATGGCTACTATTTGTTGAATTAACAATATGAAGGATAAGGAGAGAAAAGCCATTACCAACAATTAATTTGTCATTTTCTCTGTAGTCGGATTGGATGGACAAATTCTGTAGATCATATGTGACGTGATTTGTGGCTCTACTGTCCAGGTACCACTCGTGACTCTCTTGTTGATCTTCATTGCTTGCGATGTAGGCATGATCAGAGTTCTCTGCACGATTCTGCCCTTGACTTGGACTTGTAGGAGAGCTGCTCTAATTCTAATTGTTTCCATGGAAAGTGACATCAAATCTGTGATAACACTTCATGACTACATGGCCAGGACGACCACACAACTGACAAATCAGATGATTTTCACCAGTTCTTCCACCAGAGCGACCACCACGGCCACGTCCTCTTGGAGCACCACGGCCACCATTGTGACGACCACCACGAGTTGCCACAATTGCCATTGGAGAAAGGCTATCAATGTTGACTGAGTTTTATGCCTCTAAACGCATCTCTTGAGATTGTAGTTCAAATTGCACTTCTTGGAGTGATAATGGTTCAGATCTACTTGTAAGATTGACCACCACTGATTCAAACTCAGATCCGAGACCTTCATAAACATTAGAATGAGATCTTCATCATAAATCTCAGATCCTGCAAAGCTGAGACTTTCGACGATGTTCTTCATCTTCAGAATGAATTCATCCACACTCAGACTTCATTTCTTCATCATCTGTAAGGAGAATCGAAGTTAGAGAACCCTTGCTTTCGAAGTAGTGGTGAAGATCTCGCCTATAATTTTCCAGGCTTCATCTGAGCTCGCACATCGATTCACATGTCCTAGCATGGAATCAAAGATCGACGAGAAGAGCCAGCTCAGTAAGAAGTGGTCATGTCAAATCCATAGGACATACTCTGGATTCAAAATTCGACTTGTGACACCATCGCGATTAGTAGATTCAACGGACCATGAAGGAGCGGGAATATTACGGAGCAAGAAACCTTCAAGGCTATGCGTGCGTGGTATCAAGAACTTGAGAACTCCAGAAGATGAAGTTGTTACGATCTAAGTGAAGACTTAAGGGATTTATATGATGAGAGAGAGAAGTTCTGGTAGAGTTGTGTTTGAGCGGAGCTATACTGAGGATCGGTTGAGATCGGAGAAGATGAATTGCTTAGATTCGCCATTGATGAGTTGAGAATTTTTTAGGGTTAGAGAACAAGCTTTGATACCATGATAGAGACAGAGAATCAAGTAGAGAGAGAATGAGACGAAGGATTGATTGAAAGAATTTTTAACTGAATTCTCTACTGCACTAACTATTTGATTAAATATATATGCACAGATTAGCTCACAGCCGTTGAGCTTACAACTAACTTTGATCTAACGGTAATGTGCTTATCTTCCAGTAACTGACTTCAGCCTACTAGAAACGACTGCGTTCAATACATAATTCTAATAACCTTAAATATAACTCTTTAATTTTTGGGTTATGTAGTCAAATAGCTAATTTAAAATTATAAATTTGCAAAATAGCTAAGGTTTGTCTTAATTTAGTAAAATACTCAAAATGTGCAGTAATTTGGTTTCAAAAAAAAAATTTACCCCAAGAGTAATTTTTTTAAAGTGATAAATTGTTTATAATAATCATCAAAAATTTTAATCTTGACTGTTGTAATCAGAGAGGTTTAGAGAAAAAAAAAAAGGTTGTATTGTTCTCATTCACGTAATGGGTATTTATACACGTTTAGACTAGAAACCTAAAGGAAAGAAATAATTACAATAAAGACATAATATTCTATTTTAATAACTACTTAATATTACATTCACATTCTATAATAACTACATAATATTATGTTCACATTCTAACACTCCCCCTCAAGCTCGAGCGTATATGTTAATCATGCCTTGCTTGTTACAAAAATATTCGACCCGAACTCCATTAAGCGGTTTTGTGAAGATATCTCCTACTTGATCTCATGACTTAACATATGATGTGGAAATCAAGCCTTGCTGAATCTTTTCGCGAATAAAGTGACAATCGATCTCAAGTGTTTTGTTCTCTCGTGGAAAACTGGATTCGATGCAATATGAATGGCAGCTTGGTTGTCGCACCATAATGTCGCTTGCAAAGTGACGTCGAAGCTTAATTCAATCAATAGTTGATGTATCCACATTATCTCGCATGTTCCTTGGGCCATCACTCTGTATTCCGACTCCGCACTTGATCTTGATTCGACATGTTGCTTCTTCCACTTCCATGAGACCAAGTTTCCTCCGAAAAATACGCAATATCCAGTAGTTGATCTTTTGTCTATCTTAGACCCTTTATAGTATGCATCTGTAAAGCATTCAATTCGAGTATGACCATGATTCGAGTATAGGATTCCACTACCTGTTGCTCCTTTAAAGTAACACAAGATCTGCTCCAATGCTGCCCAATGATCAACTTTCGGGGATGTCAAGAATTGGCTTACTATGCTGACGGAGTATGCAATGTCTGGACGAGTAACGGTGAGGTAGTTCAACTTGCCAACCAATCTTCTATATCTTTCAAGATCATCCATTGGTTCTCCCTCCTTAGTAAACTGCATGTTAGGAGTCATTGGGGCACTACACGGTTTGGCCCCTAATTTTCCTGTCTCGGAAAGCAAATCAAGTACATACTTCCTTTGAGATAAGTATATACATTTTTAGCGTGACCTAAGAAGTGTTTTAGCGTGACCAAGTCCTTCGTGTGGAATTGAGTGTGAAGGAATGTTTTGAGAGATGAAATTTCGGTAGTATCACTTCCTGTAATTACTATGTCGTCAACATAAATGACTATGAGAATGATACCATCTTTTTCTTCTGAAAAATACAGAGTGGTCAGATTTGCTCTTTCGAAGTCCGAACTATTCAAGGGCCTTACTAAACTTTCTGAACCAAGGACGAGGACTTTGTTTAAGCCCATACAACGTTTTTCGAAGCCGACAGACATGACCATACTCCCCTTGAGCAACAAAACTAGGAGATTGTTCCATATACACTTTTTCATGTAAATCGCCGTGCAGAAATGCATTCTTAATGTCGAGTTGGTGCAGATGTCAGTCATGGGTTGCCGCCAAGGAGATGAAGAGTCGAACAGATGTCAACTTGGCAACCTGAGAGAAAGTATAGGAGTAGTCAACACCATAGGTCTGGGCAAAACCTTTGGCGACTAAGCGGGCCTTCAATCAAGCGAGCATGTCATCCGGATTCATTTTGACTGTGAAGACTCATTTACATCCAATTGCTCGTTTCCCTCAAGGAAGAGTAACCAACTCCCAAGTACCATTATCATCTAAGGCATTCATTTCCTCTGTCATTGCTTTCTGCCAACCTGGATGATCTAATGCCCCACGAACAGTTTTAGGGGTGGTGATAGAGTCGAGGGATGAAACAAAGGCAAATGAAGAGGATGACAAAAGATTATATGAGATGGGGTAAGTACACTGTCGTTTACCTTTGCATAATGAGATGGGAAGATCATCGATCAGAAGTGGAACTGATGACGAAGGACCCGGTGTAGGACATGCCTCTAGAGGATCAATGAGCGTGTGTGGTACCGGACGGAGACGACGAGTATAGATCTTGATAGGAAGAGGAGGTGGTGCAACACTAGGAGCAAGTTCAGTGGTGTCTGTTGAGTCAGGTGCTATGCTGTCTGTGGAGTCAGGTGCTATGCTGTCTGTGGAGTCAGGTACTAAATGAGGTGGTATCTGTGAGGGAGATGGAACATCTGGTGAAGTAATGGAATAGAATAAAAGATCATCATCCTTGAGTGGTGGCAAGGTTGGTTTCTCAGATATAAAGTATGGTAAGTGTTCCAGAAAGGTGACATCGATAGACACAAGATACCTTTGGAGATTAGCACAATAGCATCTATACCCTTTTTGAAGACGAGAGTATCCTAAAAACACACATTTTAAGGATTTTGGATCTAATTTTGTTAGACCTGGATGAACATCCCGAACAAAACATGTATTACCGAAGATTTTTTGATTAACGGGAAACAAAGGCTTTTGAGGGAATAATGTTTTGTAAGGAATCGCACCTTGAAGAACAAATAATGGCATACAGTTGTTAAGAAAACATGCAGTAGAGATGGCATCAGCCCAGAAACACTTTGGAACACCTGTTTGAAATAGCAAAGCTCGTGCAGTTTCAAGAAGGTGTCGATTTTTGTGTTAAGCAACTCCATTTTGGGATGGAGTATCAACACATGATATTTCATGGAGCATGCCATGTTCGGTCATGTAATTTTCGAATTGACTAGACATGTACTCTTTGGCATTATCACTACGGAAGGTGCGAATAGATATATTGAATTGAGTGCGGATCTCAGCACAAAAAGAGCAAAATAATGAGAATAATTTAGAACGGGTTTTCATTAAAAATAATCAAGTTACACGAGAAAAATCATCCACAAAAGTGACAAAGTATTGAAAACCTAGTTTGGACGTAATAGGACATGGATCCCAAACATCTGAATGAACTAATTCAAACGGAGCGCTGGATCCCTTATTAATCCTAGGACTAGAACTAAGGCGATGATGTTTAGCAAACTGACATGACTCACAATCTAAAGAAGAAACTGAGCGAAATTGAGGACAAAGAAGCTTGAGAAGAGGAAGGGAAGGGTGAACTAAACGACAATGTTCTTTAAGGGCAGACGTGATGCTGGGGCAAGCAATGGATTTGGGTGTGTCGAGAATGTAGAGGCCTCCTGATTCGTGTCCTTTACCAGAGTCCGTTTCGTCATGAGATCCTGAAAAACACAAGAGTTGGGGGAAAATGAGATTGAGCAATTTAACATTTTTATGAGTTGGCTAACAGACAAGAGGTTAAATTATAAGTTGGGTAAGTGCAGGACTTGAGATAGTGACAAAGAAGGAGTAGGTGTTATAGTGCCAGAACCAATAACATTGGAAGGGGATCCATCGGCTAAGGTAACCGTGGAAGCAGAAGCATGAGGTGTAAGTGTGGAGAAGAGCTTTGAATTACCGGTCATATGATCTATGGCACCAGAATCAATGACCCATTTGGAGGATGAGGAAATAAGACACGCACTCGGATTACTTGATTCGCAATGGCAGCGACAGAGGGTTTTGAAGACCTTAGTGATTCTTGATACTCGAAAAATTTGGCATACTCATTAGCAGGGACACGAACCAAATTATTATCGGAGGATGCAACATGAGCCGATGGGTTCTTTTGATTTTTGTACTGAAGCTTTCGGCACTCTTGGATCGTATGACCTGGTTTCTTGCAGTAGTTACAAGTGACTGTGGCAGTGTCTGTTGGACGATAATCTGAATTCCATGGGGCTCTAGGTTTGTAATAAGCGGGGCGGCTTGAGCTATGCGTGTTTCGGGATAGTAGAGCTCTACTGACAAGATTAGACGGGGTTCCCTCCGTGCGAAGAACACGGCTGAATACCTCTTGGAGAGAGGAAATGTCGGAAACCGAGATGATCTGAGACCTTGCAGTGTCAAAGGTCGAAAGCAGTCCCGCAAGAAAGCTCATAATGGCCATTTGCTCTCGCTACTATTGTTGAACTTTCATGCCGACACTGAAGGGCAGCAATATGTTGAGCTCTTCGTAGATCTTCTTGAACTCCATAAAATAGGTGGTGAGAGATTGGTCTTGTTTTTCAGCCACGTAGAAGGCTTTGCATACATCGAACATGCGAGAGAGATTCTCTTTTCCAGAATAAAGGAAATCCAAATAGTCCATTAATTCTTTGACGAACTCGCAGTGATTAACAAGACCAATTATCTCACTACCAATGGAGTTATGGATTTGGAGGAAAAGACGAGCATCTTCCCGAAGCCATGCTTGCTTTGACTCGTCACTTCGAGCCGTATCGGTTAGATAATCATCTTTGTCGATACTCCAGAGGAATAACCGGATGGTTTTGCTCTAATCGAAGTAATTAGAACCACTCAACTTGTGATCGGTGATCTTCGAGAGGATGGGCACAAACAGCCTTTCTCTCAGTGATGTCGTACTGGAAAGAGTGAGCAGCTAGACGGAACGTCGTGGAGATGCGAGGAGCGGAAAAACCAAGGAGACAAGGACACCCCGAAGAGATAAACCTGAGGAAAAAGGCACAGTTTTTCTTTCGACAATGGCGGCGGCGTATGGTCGGCGGAATAGACAGGTTTTGCATAGAATTGATCGAAATTGTGTTTCTGAATGGTTTGGGTAGGTGGTGAGTGTAAGGGATCGATGGATTTAGATGATAATGATGAAAATATTTCAAAGGCTTAGAAGATTTTCTAACAAAACAAATTTTGAAACCCTAATCTGATGGTTTAGGGCAGATTAATCTCAAACCCAAATAATGGGATGGTTGATTTCGAATTTTGGGAATTTTTGGATGGCTCCGATACCATGTAATCAGAGAGGTTTAGAGAGAAAAGGTTGTATTGTTCTCATTCACGTAAGGAGTATTTATATACACGTTTAGACAAGAAACGTAAAGGAAAGAAATAATTACAATAAAAACATAATATTCTACTCTAATAACTACTTAATATTATGTTCACATTCTATAATAACTACCTAATATTATGTTCACATTCTAACAGCTGTCAAAAAAAATTTGAAAACGTATATTTAGCTAATTTACTGAAAAATTGAAGATTTGGCTATTTTGTTAATCCATAAGTTTCAAATGACTATTTTGTACCATTTTTCCTAAATTTTATTCAAGTATAACATGACATAATTCTAAATAATTCTAACAGGAATCAGTCAGATAAAATCAAAACAGCTAATAGTTTTCATGACGAAAGTCGTCATAAATACAACATTTTACGACAACTATCCTCATCAACATCTGTTACTTTTAGGGAACAATTTTTTCCATAGTCTGATAAGAAATATATAAAATAAAATATAAAAAACATTGAAGAAAATATTATTGATGTTCACTTTCCCGCGAATCTTATTTTGTATTTGATAACTATTATAAACCTGCAATGAATCTAGAGTTTCTTACGTAAAAAAAAAAATTAAATAAATAAAAATAAAAATTTGGTTACATATTTTTTAAGTATTTTATTAACTAAACCCGCGCGCATATATATATATATATATATATATATATATATATATATATATATATATATATATATATATATATATATATATATGAGACAATCAAATCAGTATTTTAATAATCGCATTTCTTTTAAAAGTATTACAAGTTTTATTTTATTTAAAAATAGTCCAGCGTAGACTGAGGAGCAAAAGGAGGAATACACCCGAGGAGAGGCTCGCATCTGATTAGCTAGTTGGTGAGGGGGTGACGGAGGGATCGTACCATTCGAGCTTTTTTTCATGCTTTTCTCGGAAGTCTGGAGAAAGCTACAATGAATAGGAAAAAATCTCATTTCCCTCGGAAGAACTTGAAATTCTTTTTCCTTTCCTCAGGGACCAGGAGATTAGATCTAGCCGTAAGAAGAATGCTTGGCTGATAAATAAAATAACTCACTTCTTGGTCTTCGACCCCCTCAGACAGTAAATTAATTAATTAAAAACTAAATTTATTTTTTAGTTAATTAATTTACTATCGATCATCTGATGGATACTTTTTTAATAAAATAAAATTTTGGCTAGAATTTTAAAAAGAATCAAGAGAATGGTGAGTTGCACTAAATTATTCTTATATATATCTATATAATATAATAAGCCACAATGAGTAGTTACTATTCATAGACTTCCTAATCGTTTTTAGCCAATCGTAATGTGACACGTCATTATCTTATCTTAGAATGAATTATTTGATGAAAATGAACCTATTATTTGATAGCATTCGTGTACTATAATAAATAGCAACTCTTCGTCAGCGTACGACACGTGGCTATTCATATGGATGACACCGTGGTTACATTGAATTTTTTTCTTTCTTATATCCTGCTTGTGACCTTCCCACTTCTGCCGTTTAAATTTTCTTAAAAAAAAACAATTCTTTTTTAACAAAAAATTCAGATAAAAGCCCACGCACTCATTCTCAAACGCTCTCTCTCTCTCGATCGACCTTCCCACTTCTTCTACCTCTTCCTCTTCCTTCATTCGATACCCACGACGAAAACACACAAGGAAGAGAGAAGCCGGCTGAGAGAAATTGAGAGAGAGAGAGCTGAATCTTGCCGAAAATAGGAGGAAGATGATCGAAATTTCTCTGTCTATCTCGTCCAAGGTAAGGACTCATGGTTTCTTTCTCCTTCCTTGCTCAAATTTGAATTACGAACTGCTAAAGTTTTGAGTTTTTTTTGCTTGGGTTTGTTGATTTTTGTGGATTTCAGTGCGACTTCGGGAAGGAGAAGTGGAGAGGAAGGCTCGTCGATGTTCACCTTCATGTTAAGGTAATGGGAACCTCGATTTCTTCTATTTGTTGCCGAATACGTAGGTGTTTTTATTATTATATTACGTATGTGTTTTTTTTTTCTTATTTTGATTTTACGGGTGTAGGTTTAGACTAAAAAATTGTTTTCTGATATATTAATCTGAAAGTTTTGATTTTTTAGACCCTTTTGATTCGTAATGTTGTTCGTGTGTGTTGAATCTAAGACTGGCTCGGATGTTGTTTATGAAATTAAATCAGAGTTTTTTTTTTATTGATTCTTGTATTATTTGTGTGTGTATTGATGGTATTGTTGTTGCTGATTTTCGGATTAGGCGACTCATATATTGGGTTTTTATATATAGGGCTCGAGTTTATGAGATAGCCCAAGAATGTGTTTGTTGGTGTGTATTTTGCTGAGATTTGAGATTAGGTCGTGTACTGTTTGGGTGTTGAATCTGAGAATTTATTTGTGTGTGCTCCTATGTGCTTGCTATCGAATTTACAAGTCTTTGTTGATCTCGTGTCCTATTGTGTGTCTGAGATTTGGTTCAATGCTGCTCGAGGACGGCGGAGGCGCTGTCTGCTGACGACGGGGCTGAGAAGCGCAATGATGACGCTGGCCTGCTCTTGGAGCCTTCATCCACTCGACTTATTCACTGTTTCCCAAATTGCCTGCATAAAATCCAAAACCAATGCAAAGCCTTGACAAGAATGCAATTTGGATCGAATTTGAAAGAGAAGAAGCGATGACAAAGTCGACGATATTTCAATCAACTTTGGCGTTCCTATTATTCACTTATATCGCGTACGGGCAGTCATTATTCCTTGAGTCGTTCCAATATTTTCTTACTCGTTTACATCTTTGAATGCGTAACTTTTTCTTTTAGCAAAGTCACTGATTTAAAGCATAGCAATGCCAAATTAGCACAATAACTTGATTGTCTCTTTTTGCATTTTTATTAACATAAGTTTTCCCCTTGTTGTTTTTGATTTGTTCAGAGAAATGGTTCTATTCTTTACTACTACTCTTTCTCCCTCTATTTTTTTTCCTTTCTCTTACTTTAGAAATTCATGGATATGAGGATCTTTTCAAGTTTTAGAAACAAACAGACTTGAAGAATCCAAGACCCACGTGTATAGGATGTATGTAGGATGTACTTCATTGGTCCTAATACTTTCACTGATCTATGGCAGCTTCTTCATTCTCCTTCAGAGCAAATTAAAAATATTGTGTAAGTTGTCTGTTTTGTGGATTGATTAGACCAATAGCTCCGCTATGCAATTTTTATGTCCACCTAACAATTTAATTCTGTCTCAAAGTTTGTTATGTATAAAGTTCAGCATATTCAATGTTCCTCTAACTTGTTAGAGTTGGCAGATACGATGCTGCATTCAATGCGTTTGTTGATGAGATCAATGCAATAGCTACGTACCATGGATGAGATCAATGTTAGAGTTGTAAGATTGAAGGAGCTGTCTAAGATCTTGCATGGTTGTGGCAGCAATGGCGCCGAAGATTAAAGTTGCAACACTTGTGTGAGTTCGTTCGATCAGAATATGACCATGCTTGCTTAAGATCTTGCCGATTCCGTGCTCGCTACGAAGGAATCAAGGTATTTTACAAAGTTCTAGGCTAAAATCGCTATTGGAAGAAAAGTGCGTGAAAGCTTCTCGTCGAAAATAAGTATGAACTTGTCGAGAACAAGGTTGTGGACACTGAGACCGCAAAGGTGATTTATTCACTGCTCATGATGACTGTATAGAGCTGAGAGTTTGTTTAATAATTTTAACGTCAAATTTTATTCATTACTCATGACAACGGTATATAGAGTGTGTTTCATCGATAAGTAATTTAGGCGGTCCACCTAATTTTTTCGTTGTCGAGTTCGTATTTGTGGCATTGTAACTTTTTTTAAGAGTACTCTTTGTTTAATGGGTTTGTTGCTTTCCATTTATTTAAATTTCTTGTTTGATGCTTATAATTGAATATGTAATTTTTTTTTTGTCTTTTGATTTAGAGTCCTCGGCGAATTTAGGTTCTGATTTTGCGTACACATCTTCTTCTAATACATGAAGTTCGTAATATTGCATCGTATTTATTTACTCTTGTGTGGTGATTTTCTTAATAATTTCACCTTAATTTATGTATATACCAAAGGTAATATGAAAATTTTCTCTGAATTGCCATGTTTGCTGTTATTTTCATTACAAGTTATTTTATTTCCTTTTAACTCACTCTCTTCATTGATGTTTTTTGGTTCTTGGATCAAACTTTACTGGGTTCTTCTCATTTATTAATATATTTTTTTGGTCTAATCATATATTTTTTTCTTTCTTATTATAGTAAAACTCTTTTGGGGACAAAGAAATAGAGTGAAAAACAAGTGAGGAAAATCTGCCTTGTGCTATGATTCCTATTTCAACAATTGAAGAGACATTGACAAGAACAAGGATAGTTCTTTTCCGTACGTAATTGCTTCTTTGCAAGTGTTTTTTTTTCTTTTGTTCTTTATTTTATAACAAACAAAATGCCTTATATAGTCATAATATAAGGTATGTTTCCACTTTTATAAAGCTTCATGTGAAATAGACTCAAAAGTACTAAATACTCAATCGAAGATACGACACTTCAACGCCGAAATTAATGAAATTCGTTCAGATTGATTTGGATTCAGACGAAAAAAAGAGAGATAATAGAGACCGAGCAATGGTACTATCTCTTGAAATGTCATATTGAAGAGATGAAGATCAAGGATTATTTTCTATTGATTTCATGGTAGTCTTTCTAATTTTTATTTTCATCTTTTTCTTTCTGTTTGTTTGTTGAACTTGTCTTCTGGTACATTTAAAAAAAAAAAAAAAAAAAAAAAAAAAAAAAAAAAAAAAAAAACTATACAATTGCTTTGTAGTGGTATGTAGAGTAGAAAACAATATATTAGTTTCATTGAAGCTTTTGCATTTTCTCTTTAATGTTACAATAGTTTCCTCCAATAGAGTGTAGTTTTTACCCTTTGAAGGATGAGAACTAAGTTTAGTAAGCTAGATTATGAGGTATTTGGAGTTTAGACAATGTAAAAAAAATGTAATAGTTGGTTGTATTTTAAAGTATATTTTAGATCGACAATGAGAACTATGCATTTATGTTTTGATTATCTTTTATTTCTTTCTTTATGTCTCTCAATATTTCATTGATAATTAATTTTTTACCTCGTCAATTATATATATATATATGTATATATATATATATATCTTTTTCAATATCTTTTTAAAGACTCGTGCCAAATTTATATATTTCAAGAGATAAATTTAACGTAAAATTATTATTTATGATGTCAAAAATCGTAAAATTATTATTTATGATGTCAAAAATCATACGCGCGTAGCGCGTTTCCGTTACTTTGAGTAAAACATGTCTTCTTAAGTTACTTTTAAAATTTTTTGTTTGTTAATTTTTCATTCCTTCTATTTGTCTATTAAGACACCAAACTTTTGGCTTTTTATTTACTTATGTCTATTTTTTTTTAAGTATGTCATTGACTATATATTTCCTTGAAATGTTTGCACTTATTATGAGAGTCTTTAAAAAATTAAACTCCCTAAGTATTATGTATGGTTGAAATATTTGATATCTTAATATTCATATATAACCTCATGCTTTGAAGAAAAACTTGGTAAATTAAATCATACATATTTTAATTATTTACTGAATACAACTACAAACACCACGTGCGAAGCACGTGTTTCAGACTAGTATATATATATATATATATATATATATATATATATATATATATATATATATATATATATATATATATATATATTGTACAACTAATTATGTTTAACATTTACATACAAATTATTAGAAAAAGAAACTATGTGTAACACTTAAATGATTATCTTTAATTAAAATTATAACATAATTATTCACATATTAAAAAAATTATCATGCTCATATTCATGTTTATGTCTCAGATAATAAGGCGCATATACATTATCTTAATTGAAATATTTTTAAAATTATTATTATTATGCTAAAATTATAAAGTACGGTGCAATGTAATCATTTGCCTAACGCTTCCGATTTATTACTCTCAATTATAAGGACATATTCTACGACAGGAGGATGGAATGCAAGATCTCACGAGACTACCAACTTTAGTTTTACTTTCATAAGCAAAAGAGAAAGTTAACTTATTATGACTTATAAAACACAAAATTTGATTTTTATCTCAAACATGTCAAAAATTGGAAAACTATGATTTTTTAGACCAAAATAAAAGACCCAAAAAGAAAAAGAAAGTAGCACGCCGCCGCCACATAAGAAATAAAAAAGAGGATTGGAGCTCAATTCTTCAATTATTTGTCCATATCATTATCAACACAGCAAATAGTCCAAGCAATAGCTGTATAACGTGCATTATTACAAGAGATATCACCAACTTGTGCTTTCACATTCACAATCACACTATAAGTAGCACCATTCACAAACAAAACCAAGAACCACAGAACACTATCCATATTCCATTCAAACACACAATATCCACAATGCCGTCCCTCACATTCCTCATCCTCTCCCTCTTCCTGGCCGCCGCCACATCGCGGGCCCAACTCCCGTCGAACGCCACATTCTCGCTGGAGAACTCCGGCAACTTCGGCGACTTCATAGTGGAGTACGACGGAAGCTACCGGGCTCTGAGAGTCTTCAACTCCCCATTCCAGCTCTGCTTCTTCAACACCACTCCTGGAGAATACACTCTCGCTCTCCGAATGGGTCTAGTCCGTGATGAGTCTCTCTTCCGGTGGGTCTGGGAGGCCAACCGCGGAAACCCTGTCGGGGAAAACGCCACCTTCTCTCTCCGCCCCGACGGAAACCTCGTCCTCGCCCACTCCGACGGCCGAATCGCGTGGCAGACCAACACCGCCGGGAAAGGCGTCACCGGATTCGAACTCCTCTCCAACGGCAACATGGTGCTCCACGACAAGACCGGGAGGTTTGTGTGGCAGAGTTTCGACTCCCCAACCGACACTCTCCTCGTCGGACAGTCCCTCCGCGTCGGGAGCAAGCTCGTCAGCCGGCTCTCCGACAGAGACAACAAGGACGGACCGTACACCCTTGAGCTCAAACTGGAAGGGATGTTCTTGTACTACAAGAAGATGCTCTACCAGTCTTTCTTGACCAGGAACCACGGTCCGGTCGACGACACTCTGACCAACGTGACCATGCGGTCCGTGCCAGAGACAGACGAGAACGTCGCTTGGGAGGTGCTTGTTAGAGATATCACGAATAATATTTACAATAGTAATCAGATGGTTTTTGAATCTTTGGTGTACTAAGCCACCATATGATCGTTAAATGCCATTTTTTAATTCAATTTTATTCAATTTTTCCAACAGGTGTCACTGGATCTGTCCACTGGAGGGAGGTTTTTGATGACGAGGCCAAAGTACAACGCGACTTTGTCGTTCATGAGGCTCGGGATTGATGGGAGTATCAAGTTCTACACTTACTACGCCAAAGTAAGTTATCTGCCTTGGGATGTGATTTACGAGCTGTTTAGCCGAGACGGGTTTGAGACGACTGCGTGTCAGCTTCCCGAGAGGTGTGGGAGCTTAGGGGTCTGTGAGGACAGCCAGTGCGTGGCTTGTCCCACCGAGAAAGGGCTTCTCGGTTGGAGCAAGAACTGCGCGGCCAAGAAGGTTTCTTGCAACCCAAGCCAGTTCCATTACTACAAGGTCGAAGGGGTTGACCATTTCTTGAGCAATTTCAACAGAGGGAGTTCCGTTAGTGAGAGTGATTGCGGTAAGAAGTGCACTTCGGACTGCAAGTGTATGGGGTACTTTTACAACAAAGACACTTCGAGGTGTTGGCAAGCTTCTGAGTTAATGACTCTCGCAAAAGCAGCCAACTCTACTCATGTTGGTTACATCAAGGCACCTAACAAATAAATTAATCCCATGATTACTTTAATTTCTTGTTTTGTGGGTTTATTGTGTATTTTATGATTCCGACATGTGTGTTGTGAGTGTTCTCAAGTCCTAGAGCTGCTCTAGTAAAAATCTACATGTTGTACTCTGTTCTAGGCGAATAAAAATTGGGATTTTGGTTTTGTTTTTATTTCTCTCAAGTGGATTAAGATGAGTTGATGTTAGGAATTTGTCTATGTAGTCTATTGACCTCAGTCTAAATTTCACATCATTTCATGACAGCATTCGCATACCTGTAAAACTCCCAAGTTCTTGTTTTAAGTAAATTAGATTCTTGCACTACCAGTACACTAGACTAATATATAAAAGCTTCTTCTCAGCTTTATCCAAGTACAGAACATAACTATTTCCTACTAATATGGTATGAATTGGATGATATATTGTGTATTACCAGGTTGTTGTTAACAACACTCTTACCTATATTCAATATCGTACAAAAGAATAATTCCAGCAAGAGTCAACAAGAGTTTGCAACCAAGAAACACGACAGAAGAACTAAAATGCAGAGATAGAACGCAGAATAAAATCTATAATAAAATTACACGACACAACTGAAATTACCGTGCTTTGTACATAGTGGGTCTACTCCAACTGCTCCGGCAAAAGAGCAATGAGCTAACAGAATGTTCTGATCAAGATTACACCCTCAACATATAGTCTCTCCCTCACGAATACAGTACTCATAATCGAAACAAAGAACAGATCAGTTGAAACCTAACCTTGATGAATAACCTTTGGTTGCATGTGGAACCCGCGAGAGAATCGAGACCGTCCGACATCCAACTCGGTCACCAATGTACCAGTTCCGGTCGGCCTTATCTCCAGCTCTTGAACTTGAGAATCAGAAATCACTATGTGTGTGTTGCTTCGATGGCTGGAGATTGTGCTTCGAAACCCAACAGGCCAGTTTCAAAAGTTTTAATGTGTGTTTAATTGTTGAGACAGATAAAATATGATTACAAAAGCTTCTTTTAAATGCTCTATCAATCTCCAGGCGCAGAGATTTTGTCTCAAGTCCGACCTTTGATAAGTCAAGATATAACTATTTTAGTTTCTGAATTTATGGCTTCGGGTCTTAAAATAATGAAGACTAATTGGAATGAGATCCAAATAAAATCTGATAGTGGTATAATGAAATATGTTTGTGTGAGTATATGCATATAGACAGACTCTCAAGACACTAATTTATTTTCGAAACTTGTTCCAAGATAGTAATACGATCGAGAATGAACAAACAGAGAGAGGGAAATGATCAATCGAAAAAAACTTCCTTATTATCGATGCAAACAGCAGTTGAGTAAAGATAAGCTGTTAAAACCAACTAATACAGCTGGCAACACATACAATCAGAAATAATAGATAAATAGCCACGTCAACATATCCTAACAGATTTTTTATTTCTCTATACTTTATAGGAATATATCCTAAATTAATAGATAGGGCTTAAAAAATGAGTTTATATGAGGTCCAAATCAAATCTGATACTGGTCAATTCAGTTGGCTTTAACAATTATTACTTTTCTCATGCTATATCATTTTACTAAACATATCTGAGTTATCACTTTTCTTATGTCCATGTATTTTTTTAGAGAAGTATTATTTGGAATATTCTGGTTTTCCTTCTCATACAATGAAACATAGTAATATAGAAAGTTGAACTGTAACAACATTTAAGTAGGCTTGTATACTCACAGAGTCGATTGGCTGTTTTACTTTGGTTTATTCAGAGCACAGAACATTCCAACAGCAACAAGCACGATCAACGGGCAAAGTTGGACTGAACAGAGATAAAAATACATAAATAATCAACATAAATTTGTGCAAAAGCATAAGTTTTACCCAACTAACTAGCTACATTAATGAGAGCTTATCCTAAGCTAACATGAAATAAAAGATAGGGTATAAGAAAATTGACACTTCGTGGCTTTACTGAATTAAACGCAGATTGTGGAGCCTTAAAACTCAAGAGAGTAACGTGTAAAAAACTTTCACAGCCTCTAGTCTTCAAACATACTGCTTCATTGGTCCGAGTGTTCGACTTGATTCTGAACTTTATATTATGAGTATAGAAATTCTCAATAAGATTCGACACAAGTATTGGCACAAAGGTGAATGTAGTAATATGCAAACGAAAAAAAACATGTTCTTCCTCACCTAATGAAAGTCATCAAAATCACACATCCAAGTCATCAAGTAGTGAGCTTTCAAGGGAATAAGAAAGGTAAAAGATTCGAAAGACACAAAAAAACTTGCGTATATACATTATTCAACCAGGTGTGTCTCCCACAAATTAGATGAAACTCGGAGAATCCTGGAGAATAAAATTTAAGTTATTATCACTCAGGTAAACGGGAAAGTGTCTTAAACTGCAACCATGCCATACAGAGAAGCCAGCAAAGCAGTCCTGCGCTGAAAAAGCCTACTCAAATTCCAGCCATAGTGATAGTTCATGTACCTCTTTTTTCCCCAAAATCAGTATAAAATCGTGAGAATTAAAAAAGCCTGGTGAGAAAGCATGATCTGCGATTGGTGAACTTTTGGACTAAATCAAACGATGTACCTTATAAAAAAAAATTACATTCAAAACAATCAAGGAAATTCCTAAAGCTTTCTCGAGAAAATTCGCAATTCACATTTAAAACCTTGATTCGATATCAAACCATAAAAATTAAAAGACGCAAAAGAAAGAGCAAGAAATAGGACAAAACATAACAAAAAGTGTTTTCCAAACGACTTATGAAGACTAAGCGAGAGAAGAAGATTGGAGTCTAGGGCTTCGATTACCCTAATTTATTCCACTTTTAGTCTCTCGGATCCTATTCACAAAATCCCCCTGAATCGCTCAGAACAAGATCGAAACCCTTGCATAGCATAAGGAGAAAGAAATTACAGCTTGGATATCGGAGAATCGCTCTCTCATTCACGATCTTCTCTTCGCAGTGTATCTTCTAACTGTTACAGCTTTCATTTCCCGCGCTCTCTGGTTTCTACTTTTCTTTTCATGTGTTTTTATTTGTTTCCTTCCAGGCGAGCATAAGCCCTGAAGTGCAGATAAGACTTTCAAGCCCAAAAAGGTGCACAGGGAAACAGGCCCAATAAGCTATCAGTCAGATCTTAAGAGGAAACCGCATTTGCTATTTTTTTTTTTTTTTAAATTGTTTATATTTTACGTACTTAAATAATTAACAATAATTTGTTGTAAAATATAAATATTTTCAAAGTAAACATCTTATCGAAGTATGCTCAATTTTGGACGGGCATCACAACGACACGTCCGTGTCGTGGTAAAGTATCATGAATTTTTTCGTGATAAATCTTTCCTAAACATTTTGGAAGAAACTCGACTCAGAGGTCATGGGTTCAAGTTCTCATGAGATGCAGAAATGCATGTCCCCTTAGAATTTATTCTAAAAAGTATGTAATCTTGGTCAATAGTGTCACCTACTATGTAATCTTGACCGATAGTGTCACATGCATTTTGCACTGCTAATATATCATGTAATCTTGATCGATAGTGCCCCTATTAAAAAAAAAATGGGCAACCCAAAATCGTCAACCTTGGCCTATATTTAAGAGAGCCCTAACAAATTGGCAGAATTTTTAATTTTTAACTTGTTTAGTTGTATAAAAAAATGCCAATTTTTTTGGGAGTCGTACATATGAGCGCCACCGTGCTAACTAAGCTTTACTTCCTCTCCACGACCAAAAGATTCTTATTAAAATGTTGCGCTCTTAAAGAGACTTCTCGGATATGTAATATTTTTCATAAAATACAATAAAGTTCCAATCCGTATCAAACAAGTCCAATCCATTTTGAATTACAATAAAAAAAAAAAATTAAAAAAAAATTAAAAAAAAAATCCTCTAGACGAGACAATCACTTTTAGTTACTTTTGTTTGTGTGTCCGACGTCACTTAATCGGCGGCCAAGCTACTAGACAAGTTAATATGAAGTATGAACCCACGTTTTTTGTGTCTCTAAAGAGAGATTTTTTTTAGCAACCATTTTAGTCAAACTTTCACCAAGCACTCGTGTGACGTACGTAACAAGTAACAGAGACCACCGAAAGAGAATCTTTTCTATATATATTTTTATAACTTATCAAACTGAATCTACCGTCACACCACAGTGCATGATAAGCACTTTGTGAATTATAAAAGAAAGCCAACTAACCTCTCAATAATTTCATTAACTTATCATCTTATGAAGTCAGAAGAATTTTAAAAATAAATAACAGTAATAAAGTGAATTATTTACTCAACTACTCAGCGAAACTGACTGACGAGTGACAAGTCATCGATGGACACACAGCTGCTTAGCTAAACTGCTGATCAAATAATATAATTTTCATATTATATAGTATCAGTTCTACTCATCTAAGTTTTCCTTCAGTATTTATTTATTTATTTTAATGTTCAAACAAATTATATGTGGTGCCAATTAAGTCAACCTTCTGGCATTATTTATCAGCAATACCTTGCATCATTGCATACAAAATAATAATCGGACTTTCTTCCCCTAAATGATTAATTATTTAATGACAATAATTACTGTATTTTAAAGCCATGTTCGTCGGTTATTTATCACCATATCTTTTAAGCTTCTTTAGCACCGTCATGTAACAGGTTTCGTGTGTATTTTAATAAAAATATTGAGAGAAAGGAAAGAGATACATTGAACATGGAAAGCCTTCATTATGTTAATATTAAAAATTAGTCGAAATTCATCACAATAATTTATATATAGTGCAGCCCATGAGCCACACAATGAAGCGGGAGCTTACAATTTGTTACTTTCATTTCCAAACGAGAATTTACAATTCAATTGCCTTTAAAAAAAAAAAAAAAAAAAAAAAAAAAAAAAAAAAAAAAAAATTGCGTGATTAAGCTCTATAATATATGAATTTATCATCATATATTAACGAGGGGAAGAATCGGTATACACTTTGTGTGCTTTCATCACTCTGTGACAGAGAATAAAATTTAAAAAGAATTATGTAACAAGAATTAATATTTTCTCCATGCATAGTTGTGTCAAGTTATCAACTTTGCTAATTTACTTGAGCAATAAATATGTTAGTATTTTTGTTTGAAAAAATCTAAATATTTATTTTTAATTAATTATATTTTTTTCTATAAAGTGCTCACTCAATGAAAAATTCAAAACTTCACACAATCACGGAATAACAACAAAAATAATAAATTATCAGCCTTTTCAAGTAACACAAACCATCACCAGTTGCTAATTACTTTCAATAGAACCTTGTCCGAGAGATCGACGCCCAAAGAAAACAACACGTATATCAGATCTAAGATTCAGATCTAAAGAATAGAAATTTAAATCACTCTGATAAAAAATTTGGTGGTACAAAAATCATATTCATGTTTGGATTACGAAAATATAAAAACTATAGAAAACTAAAAACAATAAAAATACACTCTTCTATTGGAGATTCATAATAACCACAAGTGTCAATTTTAGCAATTCATTATTATCCTATGCATTTAAGTCCTACTTGAGCTAACTATTTTGGTCCCCCTCAAGTCTTGATCACTATGAAATTACTTTCCCAAGGGTTTAATAAATCGCTATATCTAGAAAAGAAAAAAGAGAAATATCTCCACCAGAACTATACTCAAAATTTTAAATTCCAATAACTTTTTTTGGAGGGAAAAAAAGTGTCTTGGATTTTTTTAATGGTTATTGCATTTTTGTTATTTTAACCATAAGTTATATTAAATATCTAATATCGTGCTCAAATCATTCGAATATTTCTTATATTTAGTTTTAAAAATTTGAGGTGGTGGTGATGAAATGCCGTGAAAAGATGCAAGATTCATGGCGTTTGGGACGTTTGTAACGCCCAACAAATCTTCCCGTGCTTTACAAAAATATTTTTAGTGGGGCCAATTTATGTGTAAACTAAACTAACAAAGCCATATGCAATGCAGCACTAATTATACACTTGACTTCATATTCCTTTTCTCGGGACTAAGACAATAATGACTTTCTGCTACATGATCAATTATCATAAAAAATAAAAAAATAAAAAATAAAAAAAAAAAAAGTGATAAACATTTTTTATTTTACAAAACACGGTCAAGAATACATCATATATATACAATATAAACGTTCATATCTAATAAGACAATATAACACATATACCTACTTAAAACAAATCGAAAATTAAATGGGAATAAGTTGTGTGATTTCTAACATAGTCTAATTAGTAATTTCACATTACCTCTAAAATAGAGATCGTGGGTTCAATCACCACTCGCGGCGAAATGTCGTAAAAAAATTGAAATAAATTGTAATTTCTCTTTAACTTCTATTTTTTTTCTCTATCAAACCTTAAACTTTTTTCATTGAGCGCTATCTCTTCTCCCCTAGAACCTTTGTGTCTCAATGTTGGAGGAAGGAAGGCTAAAATTTATTTATTTAATAAATGTTTATTTTTCTCTTGCTGCAACAAATGGGGTTCTTCTTCCGCCATTTTGTCACCACCATCATCATGGGACTGCAATTTTGTTTCCGAAATTGTTTTCTTCACCGACTGAAGCCATTGGCGATTACAAAGCACTCGTCTTCAACAAATAAAATATGTATGTTTTTATTTTTGATATTTTTTTTAATTTCTTTTATGTTATTGTGTTTGGATTCTGGTTTTGTGTTTTCATATGTCAATTATAGATTGCGTATTTGCCGTCTTTCGGGTGATTTTTCACTTGAGGTTTAGTTGTACATGACTCAAGCATCATTTCTCGTAGTGGGTGACCACCGGGTGTTTGGATTTATCCATTAATTTTGCAGTGTTTATTAAATGAGTCATTGAATTGCTCTAAATAGCGTGTACACGTGATCATATTTTATTCTAATTTAAATTTTATTTAATTTGAGTTATATTTTTTGTTTTTGTGAATTGATGTTTGATATCTCATATCTGTTGAAAAACTTATTATTTATTTTTAAAAAATAGTAGATTAAATAGGGTGATGTAGCTATATAGCTAATTTAATGTTATGAATTTGAAAAAATAGCAAAAATTTGTCAAAATTAAGTGAAATAGTAAAAAAAAACGTGTAGTAATCTGGTTTTAAAAAAAAAAATTGACCTTAAAAGTATTTTTTTTAAAGTCATAAATTACTTATAATAATCATCAAAAATTGTAAACTTGACTGTCAAAAAATTTTGAAAACATAAATTTGACTACTTTGATGAAAAATTGAAAATTTAGCTAGTTTGTTAATCAATAAGTTTCAAATTATTATTTTGTACAATTTTTTCAATTAAATAACGGGCATCTGTTTTTCTTTATGAGATTGAACCGATGATTCACAAACAAATAAACAAATAAACAAAAAAAAAATGTGAGATTGTAGGCTTATAGCTAGAACAGGTTAAATATTTATTATAAACTAATTATTTAGGGTCAACTTTGTATCCATCTACATATTCTTAGAGGTTTTATGATTAAACCGAAGTTTGTGCACGAAGAGGGAGAGAATAATTAAAGGGGCATAATAAAAGCATATACGAATTACGATGCGATTGATGACCAATTTATTTGAATAATTTCTGATTTTGTTTATTTGATGAAATGATCTCTTCTTTTACTAAATTTCAATGAGACGATTTATATTGACACCTGTCCTTTGCTCGCTATCTTTTAATGTCTTCATTCATGGGCACATACTCATTACTAACACTGGTCACGTGTCAACTTTCAAGTTTCAAGGCCCATTAGAATAAGGCCATTCTGAGAGCGCCGACAATAAGCTAAATTGGCTACGTAAGCCACCTAGACTATAGGAATTGTAAATTAGTCAACTTTTGTTAAATATTTTGTAAATAGCCAACTTGTATACGTGCCAGCCTATTAACTACCTAAAATATATGTTTGGTTGTGTTAAATAAGGCTTTTATTAATCTGTTAATAAGTTTACTTGACTATTTACAAGAAATTAACCAAATGTGGGCTATATCTAAATCCACTATATCCGTGTGGTTATATAACTTAATAATCTGTAGCTGATAATGCCGGACACGATTAAACCTGGCTTGGCGGAAGATATGGCCACTCCCGTTATTTGGCCAAACGGGAGTCCCGTCTCGTTAAGTAACGGGACGGGAGCGGAGACCCCGCCTAACGGGATTCGGATCCCGTTAGGCATTAAAAAAAAATTAAAAAAAAATATTTAAAAAGATTATAAATAATTATATAGAATGATGTAATTTAAAAGATTTTAAACTAAGCGGGTACAAAAAAAGAATAAAGAAGAATGTAAATTTAAAAATGAGTCTCTTAAAAAATTTCACCGACCCCTAAAAAGGTGTTACGGCGAGGAAAAATAGCACTCTTTTCCTCGTTAATTATTTGAAAAATTATCCCGGACAAGGGCCGGGATATCCCTTAGTTATAGAAGTTAGACTAAGCATTGATGTTTACATTTGCGAAACCAATTTCAAAATCGTCAAGAATATCAAAGCACATAAATGTTTCTTGTGCTCGATTTCTATGTTGAATCCAATCCTTACCACATGTCAATGCTTCGACCATCTCCGGTTTCAAGCTACATCTTCTATCGTCGATGATGCGGCCCGCGCTACTAAAAGCTGCCTCAGATGACACGGTTGAAACAGGGATGGTGATGATGTCTTGTGTCATAGATGACAAGACCGGGAACCTCCTCGCGTTCTCTCTCTACCAAACCAATAGGCCGATGGCTTCGTCATCGGGTTTGACCCACTCGTTTCGATCGTACTCTTGTATCTCCGGATGGGACCGTGTGTCGGCTGGGCTCGACCTCGGTTGACTTGTCACAGCTTCTTGTTGAGGAGATGGGCTATAAGCGAGCGCATTGACGAAGACATTCGTGTATTGGTGTCTTCTTGGATACTGTGTCTGTGATTGATTTGGTTGTGTTCGATATTGCGGGAAGAGTTTCGCTTCGTATACCCTGAAAAGATCATAAAAAGCTTGCACGATCCTCGCAAGATCAAGTGCAACGTAATCTTGATCCTCGAAATGATTTCGAATGTATTTAAGAAACTTTTTTAATCCACCGATTTTACATCGGCAGTCTAGAATGGCTCCAAAACCGTATAATAATGGAACCTTTCCAGCCCCCCAATATTTTAAAAACTTGGCTTTCATTGCTTGAATACAATCTTCAAAAATTGTTTCATTTTTATATTTATCAAAATGCACAGCAATTGCGGTCATAGTATGAAGACCGAGAAAAGAAGTAGGAGTGTAAACAGCGGAAAGATAACAAGTTTCTTTGTAAAAAACGTCGAGAAAAGAAACAAATGATTCAGCCATCTTAATATCAAATTCGGTAATAGCGTCATCGTCATGTTCACTGTTAATGTAAGAAACAATAACATTGACATAATGCTCGGATAAAAAGTTGGTCAACATAAGAAAGGTAGAATTCCACCTAATTTTGTTATCTAGATGAAAGGTGCGCTCTTGGAGACCGTTGTGTCTAAGGCGTCTCTTAAGCTCGTCTACTCTAGAGGTTGAACTATTGATCGAACTAATGTAATACCTAATTTTGTTGATGGAAGGGTCATAACTAGCGGCTCCAGCTTGAACTATAAGGTTATGATATGGGTAGCGCATCGTTGATGCAAAAGGGTATCGTCACAATGAAGTCTATCTTTTAACTCTCTAACCATGGCATTGTTGCTTGTGGCATTATCTAAGGTTACGGATATAATCCTATTGGTCAAACTCCACTCAGCTATAACACTAACTATGATATCTAAGATGTTTTGACTAGTGTGAGAACCTTCTATCCTCCTAAAGGCTATGATACATTTGTTGAGGTTCCAATCATCCTCTATATTATGCACTACAACACTCATGAAATCAATCCTCCTAAAGGCTATGATACATTTGTTAAGGCTACACTATACCTACCAGATGATATTGTGTATTTCATTTGTTACTTTTCTCCTAAAAACCATTTTAGGATATCGGATCTCAAGGCTTTCATAGACATGATTTGAACGTTTGGAATTAAAGTACTCATGAATCTAACAAAGCCTTGAGATTCGATATGACTAAAAAGATTGATCGGTGGAAACAAAATATTCTACTAAATCACGTCTAAAGAGTACAGGATCGATGTAACTTACAGCTCTTGACGAGGCTCCAGATTGCGTCCATTGGCAGTGATCTGTGATGACTCCACAACAGCGACGTCCCGACTCTTGTGTTGTGAGCGTTGAAGATTTTGCCACAAGTGTGACATTTTCCGGCTTTTTCGCCGTTCGAAACCACCTCTTCAAACCACGTCCACACAACGGACCTAGCACAACGTCGTGGTTGTTGTTGTGATTGTTGAGGTGGTTGTTGTTGTCGTTGAGCACCTTCATGTTGTTGTTGTTGTTGTTGTTGTCATGCTCGTCGTTGTCGTCGTTGTTGTGTCTCCTCTTGTTGTTCACGTTGTCGAGGTCGTGGAACTTGACTTTGACTTCGACGTTGAGGTGGTGGTGGTGGTAGATCTTCTTCTTCCTCCTCATCCTTTTCTTCATTTGGATTTTGGGTTTCGTCGTCATCTTGTTCTTCATTTGGATTTTGGGATTCAAACACATGTTGCTCGAATTCTTGAAATGCTTCATAAGCCACTTCGGATGGCGGAATTTAAGCTTGGTAGGCTTGCTCGGGATCTATTTGAGGGTAGTATGGCACTTGGGTGTTTTGAATTTCGGCGAATTCCGAATGGCCGAAAGTAGGAGCAACATAATTTGGATCGAAACTGTATTCGGTGTTTTGCTCGGGGGCGTTTTGAGACAAGTGCAACCAATTTTCTTCAAATCGGTGCATTTGTTGACCTCGAGAAGCTCTTCCCCTTCGACATCCTCTGTTGTGGGATGAGGATGCCATTAAAAATTGAGAGCGTTTGAGAGAATATGAGTTGAAGATTGAGAGAGTTTGAGAGAATTTGAGATTGAGTTTGAGAGAAAGATGTGAAGAAAATGAATGAATTGAAGGGGTATTTATAGATTTTAAAAATAAATGGGTAAAAAAAATTTAAAAAAAAAACTCGGAATAGCCACCAACGGCTATATTTTCAACCCTCCAACGGCCAGAATTAAAAAAAAAAAAAAAAAAAAAAAAAAAAAAAATTCGTCCGAGACTAACGGGATCACCGTGTCCCGTTAGTCCCGGTAACGGGACTCCCGCTCCCGCTACTGTGCCTAACGGTAGCGGGGATTCCTTCCTGTCCCGCTACCGTTAGGCCACGTTTAGACACGATGATGTGAGACGGCGTATTGCTCAATTCAAGCATACAAATAAATAAGAGAAATAACGAAGGTTCCCCTTATTATCATAGCGAGACTACAATTTTAGGGGTAAATCATTTGTCGGGGGAAAAATCGATAAGTATTGACCAAAAAAAAATTTGATACCGGTAAAAAAACCGCTTACCGTAGAAAAAATCGAAAAAATAATATAGAAAATCGAGAGGTATTCAGATTAATATTTTATAAAAACAAATGTACTTTTCATATTTTGCAAAATTAAACATACTTTTCATTGTTCATAATAAAAATCAAACCAATAAAGTTCAAACCAATATAAAATTCAACATAAAGTACCATAAAGTTCAAAGTTTCCGATCAATTTCTGGGAAAAGTCAAACCTGTACGACAAAATATAAAACACAAAGTTCAAACCAAGATAAAATTCAACATAAAGTACCATAAAGTTCAAAGTTTCCGGTCGGTTTCCGCGGAAAGTCAAACTTTGATTACAACACGTACGACAAAATATAAAACACGCTAACTTGTAATTAATTATAGGTGGAGTATCTTAAGTGTCTCGTCACTCGTGAATGTGGTCGACGGGTTTGGCCAACCTCTTGACCCAGGGGTGCGATATTCTTGGATCAGAACCCTAAGATCCACCGGGACCTTCGTATGTTTCTTCTCAGAGTCCCCTAGACTTTTCCAAAGGTCGCCTTTCATCGACTCACCCAAACTCTCACGGTTCTTCTTCTTTTGAGAGCATACGTAGGGTAACTATCGCATTTTCTCCTTTACTTTATGAGAAACTTTGTCGCACATCTTCACGCTATTTGTCTTGTCCATGTTCGTCAAGTGGTTTTTCACATGAGTGATTCCACCACCGCCTATGATGTACTACGCATTTCCTCCTATGATGTACTTCGTAGAGTAACTCTCGCATTTGCATGCATTCGGTCGTCCTTTGACGGGCTCGCAATACTTCCGTGCCGGGTCGGACGTCATACTTCATCATCAATTTATCAATATATTCATAATCATAATCATCAATTCATCATCATCTTCATCTCAAATCAATATATTCATAATCATAATCATCAATTCTTTATCAAATTCATTTCAAATCAACATATTCATCATCATAATCATCAATTCATCATCATAATAATCTAAAATCAACATATTCATAATCAATTCATCATCATACTCGTCTAAAATTAACATATTTATGAAAATCCTAGCCCTGATGAAGAAAATGAGCTTAAGTTTGTGTGATGTTGAAGAAGATGAGGATGAGAACCATTTCGTTCTCTAAACCACCAAATAAAAGGGTTAAACAAGTACTTAAAGAAATTGAAATCCTAGTTGCTGAAGAAGAAGTCGCCGTCAACGCTCATATCATTGAAGATCGAAATGTCTAAGGGAGAACAGAAGATCCTGAAATTCATAATGAAGAAGAAGGCTTTCAGGGTGAGGATGCACCAGAAGGAGCCTATGCTAGGCCTTGGTACACTGTTGACCCAAACAAAGGTCATTCATGTGGTGAACAGGTAACCATTCCTGATCAACCACATAAGAAGACGTCAAAGAGGAAGTCATTTGAAGATAGTGATGAGACGGCTAGGGTCTCAGAAGATGAGGAAGAAACTTGGAGTGAGAAGGAGCCTCACAAAATAAAGAGGAACTATCCTACAAGGAAGAAGAAAAGTGATAGTGTTATACCGAAGAAGAAGAAGAAGAAGAAGAAGAAGAAGAAGAAGAAGATGATGATGATGATGACTCATGCGTCTGTACCAGTTGTTCCAAAAGTTGTTCCAGTTCATGATCAATAAGAGGTTCAACCACATGCTGCTACTACTGAAGATGTTCAAGGTTCCATTCCTATTTCAGAACCTGGAAAGAAGAAGAAGAAGAGGCTTGCCAAGAAGAAAGTCTCTATAGCTCCAGGGGTCTGGAAAAAAATAGTGTGTTTTAGGTCTCAATCTCACTCACACAAATGGAATGTGGTATTGAATTGCTCAGTCATTCGTCAAGTTGTTCCAAAATGTAACCTCATGTAAGAAGTTTTTAGTTCATATAGTCAAGGAGGCTATCGGAAACTTGGCTGAGGACTTTGGTTATTCATCAAGTCCACATTTGGAGCTGTTAGAAATGTTGTCAATGGTGCCCACAAGAAGAGTAGTAGTGTCTATTTATGAACATTTGATGTCATATAGTCTTACGAAGACTCTTGCTTGTAATTTCTTATTCATTTAATAATAAAGTTGAAACGTTCATTCATTCTTTCTTTGTTTGAAGCTTTATGATAAAACCTTAGTCTTTTAGTCCATCAACAAACTTAACAACTTACGAAGAGACAAATGTAGATTTGCATGAACAAACTCTTCGTAGTTTGCTTAAAACGGTATATTCGCAATCTTAGGGTCAAAGGACTATTGACCTCAGTATGATTGTTAGAAGAATCTATGATGTCTGGTTATGAGGCATTGAGAGTTGGGGACTCTATAGTTCTTCTAGGTATCTTCCGAAGGTACTGAATTGACCAGTGCACTTCTAGAGACAATATAAGAACAAACCATTTAACCTCTTATGTCTCGAAGTCACTATGTATGAATTGCATCATGCTTACCTTAATCCAGAAATGAGACATGCCATTTCACACCTTAGTATTCTCATTTGAGAAAGTCAAAGTTCAGACTCACTATGTGATTCCGAACAAGGCCTATTGGTGAAGTACTAAGTTGTGAGTCTGTCATGAGTAACTTTGTGAAGTTCTCATAGATATGGAATTCATGTACAAGATTGCTGAAATGCAATGTATGTCACCTCATGCTTTGTTCCTTGGAGTGTGAATAAATGAACTGGCCAGTGTCCAAATTGAGTCCTGACTCTTTTGGATGAAACAATGTGACTTGTTAGCTCCTCGTCAATACATTGTTTCTAACTTATTCACAAGCGACAAAGGAGTTGAGGAAATAACAGCTAGAAGGGTAAAATGGTAATTTAGTAAATCCCGACTAGCTGATGACATTCATGAAGGGTAAACATAGATAATATTCAGTGGATCCGCTCATCATAATTAGGTCGAATTCTTGAGTAGAAAATAAATTCATTTGAACCGAGAGATTTTCAGTGTCAGCTCTTTAGTGGAGTCAGTTGGCATTAAGCTAAACTTGGAAAAGGTTTGTGAACTTTTGAGTCCAAGTGTTTAGCTCAAGCTTTGTTCATTTGGGTCCATGAGGTCACTGTCACGAATCACATCGATAGGAATAGTTAAACTGGAAGCTAAGTCAAAACAAGAGCGAAAATTGTCAAAAGGGTATTTTTGTCTTTTGAGACAAAGGATGAAATGAATGTCAATAAATTTTTTTGACAAGTTCATTTGATGACTTAATATCACTCGGCCATAACTTGATTATTGGGCCTTGTGAATTAATTTCATTTCATAAGAATTTTATTGAAAATTCTTAATGGGCTTTTCTCATGTTGTCATGAACAAATGAAGAAGCTTCTAGAAGCTCCTTCTAGATGAGAATAGGCGCCCATAATACCCAAGGAAAGAGAGTTTATTTTGTGCATAAATGTATTTAGATACTTGCCAAAAGAAAAGGAGGAAACAAATTTGCATGTAGATGCACTAGGGTAATCGGCCAAGTAAGAGAGAGTCAAAGGCATGGAACAAAATAGGAAACAAATCCAAGGCTTATTGAAGCCTAGTTTGGCCGTGTGACTCAATAAAGGAAATAGGGAAATTAGCTCATGAATATGTGATATTCTATAGAAGAGGAAACTACCTTATAGAAGGTGAGACCTCTCCTATAAATAGGAGCCTCATTTCCTCACATTTCATTCATCCAAGTTTAAGAGATTTGAGAGACTCTCTCTCTAGAACTTGTGGCCGAAAATCCTCTCTCTCTCTCTAGTTTATTTTCGATTTTTTCTTGTCTTGGCACCTAGGTCCTCACTCGACCTAGTGTTTAGCTCTGCGACTTCGAGACTCGTTCTTAAGTCGTAGTGTTTAAAAGTGCCCACTCACTGATTCCTTCTTTTCGAGTGATTTAGTGATATAAACTTTCGTGGTTGCTCGAGGTGCCGAGGAAAGAAAGAGAGACGTGCTGCGAGGGGAGACGAGCGTTGCGAACTTTCCAAAAGCTTCTTCAAAGTTCAAGCTTCAAGAAAGGTTAGTAAACTCTTAGCTCATATTGGTTTTTAATTACATGTACTTGCTCTTTGTCTAGGTTAGTAAAAACTGTTTTTACTTGAAAATAAATTTTTTTTAAAATTCCGCCGCTTCCCGAAGCGTTTAATCTTTTTCTTAAACCCTAGATCAATTCCAACAAATGGTATCAGAGCTATGGTCAAAGATTAGCATGTACATGTTTTTAAAATTATGAGCTTGAAAATCGTTTTCGAAAGTTTACTAATTTTGTGACAAGTTAGAATTGTTATCTTAAATTTTTTTTTTAATTTATTGCTCATGTCTTTAAATTAAACAGCATGTTGATTTTCTATGAGTTTGGGATGTTTTTAAAAGACATTAGAATCAGTTCTAAAAGTTTTTAATTTTTTATATTGAAAAACGTGATTTAAAGGTTTGAGAAATTTCGAGTAAAATTTTGTTACTAGTTATATTGTCTTGCTAGTTTCGTTTATTTACTTGAATCGTTTTTTGCATGTTGTTATTTCTTTTATTCTATGTTATTACCCTGCTAATAAAACACAAATAGAAGCTTTAAACAACATCTTAAAACGTTCCGTTACACTCGATTCTTTTTCGCACCTAAAAAGGACCAAGCTTTAATTTATTTCTTTTTCTTCGAGCTGGAGTAAACCCGCATTAAAAGTAACTCTCTGCTCAGAAATCTAAATTTAATGATTCTTGAATCAAATTAAAGCTCTGTCTGTCCTCTGTCCAATGCCACCGGTTTCGGCTCAAAAGGACATCGGAGCCGCCAGATATGGCGATTTTACTCCGAGGTGCGCGGCTGTCTGAAACTCCAGTTTTTTAGAAATCCGGATTTTCAAACCCCACTACCATGAGTTATAGAACTCTAATGAGAAAATTTTCTTGAGCAAAAATGTTTTTCATATGATTATAAACATGATGTGTAAGATTAAAATGTTTTGATTTTTGAAAGTTTAATTGAAATTGAATTTTTTACAAAACTAGTTTGAATTTTGAAAAACCGTTTTCACTTTCAAACTTGAAAAATATTTTGTCATCCAAATCAAATAAATTTTCAAAATGTTTTCAAAACTATATCTATATCACATATGTTCAAAATCTATATGCTCTTGAAAATTTGAGTGGGAGGTCTCCTTGTAGACAAGCCGAAAAATAAAAAGATGTGTAATCTCAAACTTTCAAGTGTTCGAGTGAGTTGAAGTTCACACTTCCCTCACGCACTTTCCCGAAATAGAAAATAGGAAAAGATCAAGTATGTACCTTGTGCCTTTATGCACTAATATTGCTCTGAACATGTCGATCTAGGATTCTCTTCTAGTTGTCCGCTCTGTCGCTCTCTAACTAGGAAATCTGTTTCCGAACTTATAAGAGTCGATGAACCAACTCCAAAAACTAAGTGGGAGGGTTATATTCGTTGTTTGTAACCCACGATCCCCAACACTAATGAAAGATGCAATAACGTGGGACTAAGAGCCGCTCTTGCGACCCTCACTTAAATGTGAGTACTCCAAGGCGTTATTGCTTCGATCATTGCTCAATGAGCTACGTCCGAGAGTGATGCAATGATGACAAGGCCTCCCCTTGGGGGATTGTTTTTCAAAGCTGATCTTTTGGACTAACTGGTTGGTTACACACTTAGGCTCAATCCCTAGTAATCCTCCCTTGAGGCTCTGCGAAAGGATGTGAGTGATCAAACCAATTTACAAGGTGGCTAGTCAAAAATGATGTATTGACATTTTGGCTAAGCATTAATGATGTGTCATTTACTTATAAATGGAGATTTTTTGCGGCCTTCTCTAGAGGGAGTAAATTATCGTTTGGTTTATAACACCTTTGGATTTTACAAAAGTCTTAATAAAACTTAAATCCTAAACCAAAGACTAATCATAAACTTGTTTCACCTTATATAGGCAATATGTCTCTCAACCATCTCTCTATCTTTCTTTCCTCGATCAAACTCGAAAACGAAAACTACGTAGATTCGAAACGTAACCTCGACATAATACCTACCGTTAACAAGCACAAATGGGTACTCACCACCCCGTGTCCTCCTCTGACGAATGATGATTCAACTCAAGAGGACAATGACGCCTTAGCGGCCAGGCTTCGATCCGATGAGATTGTGAGGTGCTATATCTTGGCATCTATGAACAATATGCTGAAAGAGCAACATCGTGACTTCGAGACTGCCGCTGACATGCTCTACAATCTCCTTGAGATGTTTGGAGGGCAAAGGCGTCAAACAAGGCTACAAGCAGTCCGACAGTTTATGAACTGTCATATGCAGGCTAGGACTCCTGTTGGAGACTTCATGATACTGATCATTAGTTTTCTGAATAAAATGGAAATCCTAGGATCTGAGATTGATGGGAAGAATATCATAGATATGATCTTAGAAACTCTCCCCGCATCTCTTGATACCTCCAAGATGAACTACTTCATAAACAAGCTAGAGTACACTGTTACCAAGCTTATGAAGGGACTTCACACTTCTGTAGGTCTCACTAATAGAAAGAGGAATCAATGAGAGGCACATGCTACTGAGCACAAAGCCTCCGCCTCTTGAACTAAGAAGAGACCTCACAAAGCCGATAAAAAGAACTGTCCTGCCTATCTCAAAGCAAAGGAACATAATATTGTACTAGTTATCGAAGCATGCTTAGTAGCTGATAATGTATCAACGTGGATTCTTGACTCCGCTGCTACTAACCATATTTGTTGTTCCTTGAATGGTTTCAAGAAAACCAAAAGCTTAGAGGAAGGCGAGTTCTGTTTCAAATGGGGTGATGGGAGCCTGGTGTCTGCGAAGGCTGTGGGATCCGTGACGCTGTCTTTTGAAGACCGCACTTTAAACTTGAATAATGTTTATTTTGTTCCTACCTTTGGGAAGAACTTAATATCCGTTGCTCGACTTCTTGAGCAAGATTATTGTTTAAAGTTCATAAAGAATGGAATTCGTATTTCGTTTCCTGATAATTCTTTTGTCACTGATGCATGTATGAAGAATGCTCTTTTCTACATCTATCCCACTCAACCTTCTCTTTTAGACACCGAAATAGATAATGATCTAATTAGGGAGCCAAAGAGGATCAAACTTTCTGAATCCTCCGATCTAACAAAATCAACACACCTATGGCACTTAAGACTTGGTCATATCAGTCTAGAAAGGATTAAGAGACTTGTGAGGGATGGTCCACTCCAAGCCTCTGCAATAGGTTCACTACCTACTTGTGAATCCTGCATAGAAGGAAAAATGACTAAGCGACCTTTCTCTGATAAGGGTCGAAGAGCCACTGAGTTGCTGGAACTAATATATTCTGATGTATGTGGTCCACTCAGCCAACAGGCACGTGGAGGATACGAATACTTCGTTACCTTCACTGATGACTACTCACGATATGGGTTTGTCTATTTGCTCAAACACAAATCCGAGACCTTTAACGTATTTAAGGTCTTTAGGGCTTTAGTGGAAAAGCAAACTGGCAAAGTGATCAAAACCCTTCGATCTGATCGAGGTGGTGAGTATATGTCTGGAGAGTTCGATGACTTTCTTAAAGAAGAAGGTATCGCTTCTCAGCTTACCGCACCTGGCACACCTCAACAAAACGGAGTGTCAGAGAGAAGAAACCGAACTCTTATGGAGATGGTTAGATCAATGATGAGTTACTCATCACTCCCGCTTTCCTTTAGGGGATATGCCCTCGAAACAGCCGCTTACATTCTGAACCAAGTTTCGTCTAAAACGGTTCCTGGTAGTCCTTATGAACGATGGACTGGCCGTAAAGTGAATCTTGGCCGCATCCGAATTTGGGGTTGCCCTGCACACGTGCTGAGGCAAAAGACTAGCAAGTTGGCTAGTAGGTCAGAATTGTGCCTGTTTGTAGGATATCCAAAGGAAACCAAAGGTTTTACTTTCTATAGTCCCGAGGACGATAAGACTTTCGTTAGCACGAATGCTCGTTTCCTTGAGGAGGACTTTATGAAAGATGCAAAACCTAAAAGCAAAATTGTGCTTGAAGAAAAGTTGGGTGAGGAAGCTTCTACCTCATCTGTAAGAACTGTTCTTACCCCAACTGAAACACAACCTAACTCATCAGAATCTCGTCAAGTAGTACTTCGACGTAGTGGGAGGGCTGTTCAAAAGCCTGACAGGTACATATCTTATGGAGACTCTCTTGTAGCCGTCTCCGACATGGATGACCCTGTTTCCTATAGCCAAGCGATGGCTTGTTCTGAATCAAACCTTTGGATTGACGCCATGAAAGTTGAAATGCACTCGATGTATGTCAACAAAGTCTGGAAACTTGTAGACCTTCCTGAAGGGATTAAACCCGTAGGGTGTAAGTGGATATACAAGAAGAAAATGGGTCTTGATGGGAACGTCGAGACGTTCAAAGCACGACTTATGGCGAAGGGTTATACCCAACAAGAAGGGATTGACTATGAAGAAACCTTCTCGCCAGTCGCGATGCTTAAATCCATCCGCATACTCCTATCCATAGATGCAGCTCTCGACTATGAGATCTGGCAAATGGATGTCAAGACAGCCTTTCTGAATGGCAATCTTGACGAGCGCATTTACATGGCTCAACCAGACGGTTTCGTGGAAAAAGGTCAAGAGACCAAGGTTTGTGAGTTGCTTAAATCCATTTATGGATTAAAGCAAGCATCTAGGTCATGGAATAATAGATTCAATGAAACTGTAAAAAGCTTTGGCTTTGAACAGTCAATAGATGAGCCTTGTGTTTACAAGTTAATACACGAAGGCAAAGTTGTGTTTCTGGTACTATATGTCGATGATATACTACTCATTGGTAATGACGTGGGTAAGTTATCTGAGGTTAAGGTTTGGCTGGCAAAGCAATTCGATATGAAGGATCTAGGAGAAGCCGCGTACATTCTGGGAATCCAAATCTTTCGAGATAGGAAAAACCGGACCCTGTCGCTCTCTCAAGCATCTTATATTGATAAGGTGATGGATCGCTTCTCGATGCAAGACTGCAAGAGGGGTCAAATACCCTTTAGGCATGGAGTTTCACTCTCTAAGGACCAGTCTCCCAAGACTGCACAAGAGATTGAAGACATGAGGAAGATTCCTTATGCCTCTGCCGTAGGAAGCCTCATGTATGCTATGCTTTGCACTAGACCTGATATATGTTTCGCCGTTGGCGTAGTTAGCCGTTTCCAATCCAACCCTGGACCCGAGCACTGGATTGCTGTTAAGCATGTTCTTAAGTATCTTCGAAGAACTAGGAACTTGATGCTTACATACTCAGGTACTGACCTGACTATGACGGGATATACCGACTCCGATTTTCAAGCGGATAAGGATTCCAGGAAATCCACTTCGGGATCTGTGTTCATCCTTAATGGTGGAGCTGTTGTGTGGAGAAGTATTAAGCAATCTTGCATTGCTGACTCCACAATGGAAGCAGAATATGTGGCTGCTTGTGAAGCATCCAAAGAGGCTGTATGGCTTAGAAAATTCCTTAAGTATTTGGAAGTTGTTCCAAACGTCGACGAGCCTATGACCCTTTATTGTGATAATAGTGGGGTTGTCGCTAACTCAAAGGAACCTCGAAGCCATAAGCGCTCTACACATATTGAGAGGAAATACCATTTGATTCGAGAGATCGCGCAACGCGGAGACGTGGAGGTGAAGTAGATCTCTGGAAGATCTATTCACCAAGGCCCTACCGAACATGGTCTTCGACCAACTTCGAGAGGGATTAGGCATGTAGGACTACTCACATCTTCTTTGAGTCAAGTGGGAGTTTGTTGTCAATGGTGCCCACAAGAAGAGTAGTAGTGTCTATTTATGAACATTTGATGTCATATAGTCTTACGAAGACTCTTGCTTGTAATTGCTTATTCATTTAATAATAAAGTTGAAACGTTCATTCATTCTTTCTTTGTTTGAAGCTTTATGATAAAACCTTAGTCTTTTAGTCCATCAACAAACTTAACAACTTACGAAGAGACAAATGTAGATTTGCATGAACAAACTCTTCGTAGTTTGCTTAAAACGGTATATTCGCAATCTTAGGGTCAAAGGACTATTGACCTCAGTATGATTGTTAGAAGAATCTATGATGTCTGGTTATGAGGCATTGAGAGTTGGTGACTCTATAGTTCTTCTAGGTATCTTCCGAAGGTACTGAATTGACCAGTGCACTTCTAGAGACAATATAAGAACAAACCATTTAACCTCTTATGTCTCGAAGTCACTATGTATGAATTGCATCATGCTTACCTTAATCCAGAAATGAGACATGCCATTTCACACCTTAGTATTCTCATTTGAGAAAGTCAAAGTTCGGACTCACTATGTGATTCCGAACAAGGCCTATTGGTGAAGTACTAAGTTGTGAGTCTGTCATGAGTAACTTTGTGAAGTTCTCATAGATATGGAATTCATGTACAAGATTGCTGAAATGCAATGTATGTCACCTCATGCTTTGTTCCTTGGAGTGTGAATAAATGAACTGGCCAGTGTCCAAATTGAGTCCTGACTCTTTTGGATGAAACAATGTGACTTGTTAGCTCCTCGTCAATACATTGTTTCTAACTTATTCACAAGCGACAAAGGAGTTGAGGAAATAACAGCTAGAAGGGTAAAATGGTAATTTAGTAAATCCCGACTAGCTGATGACATTCATGAAGGGTAAACATAGATAATATTCAGTGGATCCGCTCATCATAATTAGGTCGAATTCTTGAGTAGAAAATAAATTCATTTGAACCGAGAGATTTTCAGTGTCAGCTCTTTAGTGGAGTCAGTTGGCATTAAGCTAAACTTGGAAAAGGTTTGTGAACTTTTGAGTCCAAGTGTTTAGCTCAAGCTTTGTTCATTTGGGTCCATGAGGTCACTGTCACGAATCACATCGATAGGAATAGTTAAACTGGAAGCTAAGTCAAAACAAGAGCGAAAATTGTCAAAAGGGTATTTTTGTCTTTTGAGACAAAGGATGAAATGAATGTCAATAAATTTTTTTGACAAGTTCATTTGATGACTTAATATCACTCGGCCATAACTTGATTATTGGGCCTTGTGAATTAATTTCATTTCATAAGAATTTTATTGAAAATTCTTAATGGGCTTTTCTCATGTTGTCATGAACAAATGAAGAAGCTTCTAGAAGCTCCTTCTAGATGAGAATAGGCGCCCATAATACCCAAGGAAAGAGAGTTTATTTTGTGCATAAATGTATTTAGATACTTGCCAAAAGAAAAGGAGGAAACAAATTTGCATGTAGATGCACTAGGGTAATCGGCCAAGTAAGAGAGAGTCAAAGGCATGGAACAAAATAGGAAACAAATCCAAGGCTTATTGAAGCCTAGTTTGGCCGTGTGACTCAATAAAGGAAATAGGGAAATTAGCTCATGAATATGTGATATTCTATAGAAGAGGAAACTACCTTATAGAAGGTGAGACCTCTCCTATAAATAGGAGCCTCATTTCCTCACATTTCATTCATCCAAGTTTAAGAGATTTGAGAGACTCTCTCTCTAGAACTTGTGGCCGAAAATCCTCTCTCTCTCTCTAGTTTATTTTCGATTTTTTCTTGTCTTGGCACCTAGGTCCTCACTCGACCTAGTGTTTAGCTCTGCGACTTCGAGACTCGTTCTTAAGTCGTAGTGTTTAAAAGTGCCCACTCACTGATTCCTTCTTTTCGAGTGATTTAGTGATATAAACTTTCGTGGTTGCTCGAGGTGCCGAGGAAAGAAAGAGAGACGTGCTGCGAGGGGAGACGAGCGTTGCGAACTTTCCAAAAGCTTCTTCAAAGTTCAAGCTTCAAGAAAGGTTAGTAAACTCTTAGCTCATATTGGTTTTTAATTACATGTACTTGCTCTTTGTCTAGGTTAGTAAAAACTGTTTTTACTTGAAAATAAATTTTTTTTAAAATTCCGCCGCTTCCCGAAGCGTTTAATCTTTTTCTTAAACCCTAGATCAATTCCAACAAGAATCAGGGGAACTGAGGTGTCAATCACCCCTTACTTGATCAATGAGTTTTATGGCTCTATGGTTCAAGCACTGTTGTGGAAGAACCTGACTTGGATGAGGTTGCTAGATTTCTCACTGGGAGATAGAGAACCACGTGGATTGATCAGGACATGTCATCCATAGACTTGACCACTAAATGTTCTTTGATGTATGGAATAGCAATCAAGAATTGGTTTCCTTCCCTTCACATAGGCATTATCTCCAAAGCCATAGGTCAGTTTCTATTTTCCATTGAGAACAAGAGGTCTGTTGGGGCACTATCATCTTTAACCAGATTGTTGCGCATAATACTTCAGAGAAGGTGAATCATCATATTGGATTTCCTTCTTTCATGTTTGAATTGGTGATGAAGCAAAGTCCTTGGCTGGAGGCAAGTCAAAATGATCTTTCTGGAGCCCCTAAGCTCATCTATACCGATCCCAAGCTGATATTGAGGGGGACCATGCCGCTCTAGATGTTCAAGAAGATGTTCCAACATCTGTCTCGCTTGCAGGTACATCCTATATCTCCTCTTCAATGAAGGAAAAGATCATCAGGAATCTTGAACTCGAGATCAAGTTCAAGAGATCGCAAGGATCACCAAGTCCAGAAGGCAGCTAAGCAACCTGCTTTGAGACATCAAGTACTCGATTGAAGTAGAAGTTCAAGAAGTAGTACAAGCTCAGGATCAAGAAGGAGATCAAGACTAAAGCCGCTGCGTCATGAAGAATGTAATTTTTTTTTCTGTCTTTTTCAATACTTTCATCTTGTTTTACTCTCAACCTAGACTGATGTATTTATGTGACTTGTCTTTGAAACACTCTGCGAAGTGTATTTTGTTTATTTTGCCAAAAATTCCAAGGGTGAGATTGTTGGATCCTCTGTAGCATAGTTCTATGTTTGGCAAAACAAATTGTAACAGTTGTTCATGTCAAAGTTTCAAGAAGTTGTTCAAGCTACTTAAAGAATTGGGGTACTAATGTTATTGTCCTACCGCGCGAAAACATAAATGATGCATTTTGTTTAGTTCCGATTTTTATGGACGTATGAGATCAGATTTGCTAGGAAAATCCAACTTACCAGATTTCGCGAGAGATTAGAAAATGTATCATATATAAACCACCTAGTGTTTCTTGCGATCACTTTACTTTTATGTTCGGCCAATTATACACAGCCATATCTTTATGAACGTTTCTTTGCTTTGGAGATCTTCATCGACAATGAACTCAAAGAACCTTGCAACTTCTGTACCACCGTACTAAGTGTGTGAGAGCGTGTTTTTTACATTGACGTGCTTGTCAATATTTGAGACAGGATTGAGTGAAAGTGAGAATGAGTCTCAGATATGCGGGGAGCTCATATTGCAAGAATCCGTTGGAGAAAAGTCAAAGATGAATGTGTTTGCGAATGAGTGTTTTATCAAACTTAATATTCTTGTACCTGAGTAGGTGCTATTTCACCGAACATGGTCACCCATTCCTTATGTTCTTTATAACTTTCAGTTATTGTGTGATTGATTATTGATTTAATTAATCCAGATAAGATCAGTCAGTTGTTCAACTAGCAGTCACAACAACTAAGTTGAACAAACATCTAACACCACGTTAAGTAATTTCAATTAGCTAGCTCCACCATTAATAAAAGTCAACTGAATAATAGTTTACACATTATTTAAGGGCACTCTAAACCCTCTAACTATATGAAACTTAGTGCTTTATGAATCTAGCTTCCCCAGTTTTTTATTTCTCATATTTTGATTAATGTGCTTAATAAATCTATGCGTATATACAAACACATATATGTATTGTTTTCATAATATTGTAATTGTTGATAATTACTGTTAAATATGATTTTAGGACTTTATCAATCTCTGATTTGATTTTTCATGGACGTAACAATTTCCCTTGGATATGTGTACTCTCAGTTGAATGTTAGTTACTCGTCGGGTTTAACTAGGCAATAAGATTATAAAAAAAATTGAAGACAACACATGCTAACATAAGATCACCTAATGAAATTTGTAAATTATAAGTTTTTCATCTCACTATCAAAGGGGTATTAATCAACAACAAAAAAATGATTATGAATCATTAAAAAAATGTTCACTATATTGAGGTATGTTAAGAATCTCATATTAATGTAATGAAAAAAAAACCTTTACCAGGTCATTGACTCATGTTCGTTGTTGAAGAATGTTTAATACTAGAGATATATAATAAGTTATTTGCATATATTATATACAAAATCCATTTACTAATTATTTTCCTATTCAAATCATCAATATCTCAATGAAATCAATATAAATTGTTTGCCATAGTTAGTTTTGACAAGTAAGAAAGAGTATCTCCAAAGTGCCTTTCCATGTTTTAGTTATCTTAAATAAAAGATTATTTTAGAGAGTAATTTTTTTGTCATCTCACTTCAATCACACTCACTACTTTAACTAATATACTAACATTCATTATAGTTAAAATAATGAATGTCAACTAAAATAGAGAGTATGTTTAGAGTGAGATGAAAAAAAAAACTCTCCAAGATAATTTTTGAGTTACAATAATTAAAACGTAGTTAAATATAAGAAACATTCTTTGGTAGATCTAGATTTTTTCTTACACGTTATTTTATTATGTTTATTTTGCCAATATCTTTAATTACTCTTTACTTCGAGGTCCTTTATACAGCTAATACTATAATACACAACGGTAACGATAAGATTCTCCGCGTGTAGAAAATAGAAACAATAATAAAAATTGCAATATTAAAAGTCAATTAAAAGGGCTTGTGATGTGATGTCATAGATCCACCTATACAAAACTAGTAAGTAACAATCGATAGAATCAAGAATATTAGCACATTTTGGTTCAATAAATTTTATTTATAACTGCTTATTTTATGAGCAAAGTAGACAAATTCTAACTAAAGACCACAAAATTATTGTATAACAACACTATGATGACATACATATACATAAAGTCACATGGATATTGCAATTGTATCTATTTATTTATAATTTTTGCGTTGTTTGCGAACCCATATTTTTTTGGGGAGAATTTGCGAGCCTATATATAAATATTGCATTTGTTAGGACATACATACATAAAAATTTATTTATGTACTCGATAGCTTGACTATAGTGCATTTGTTATTTTTTTTATGGGATTACGAATAATGCAATTAATGTAATGTATGCATTGATCTCCCAACCATCATTTTTTTTTTTTGCTTAAACATGCAATTGACATGCATGAGGGTGGATACATTAATATTAAAAAAATTCAACATTATTATTTTTATAATAAACATTCAGCATTATTAACACTTGACATCATTATATATGCTGATCACATTTTGTATGCATGCTCACCCAACAACTATTGAATTGAAGAATGTCAACTATGTGTTATTTTCGAATAATAATCATAAATATTAACGATAATTTTTATGTGGGAATAATTTGATTAAATTGTGTAAAAAATAATATTAAAACAAATTATAATAATAAAAAGAATAGGCATACAAATAGTGCAGCAACACAACCGAAAAAAAATCTTAATCAAAGCAGAATACATTTGAAAAATAAAACATTAATTTTGGTACAAGTGGTGCTCTTAAAACTTATGTTGATCTCTCAAAAGTGGTATAAAGAATGAGTAAGCTTTCTCTCAAGCTACAAGAGTAACAAGATGGCACGTGCTTCAAATTCCGACTCCAAAGAACTAGCTACAACCATTGCCACAACCATTCAAACTATAATGCTAATAAGCTCATTTCATACTCAGTTAATTATTACATAGTTGATTTCCATCTATTTGGGCATTGGAGCTTATACTGGTTAAATAAACCCGAGCTAAGGTTTTTACCCAATTTGGTTAAGTCTTCAACTTTGTGTAAAGCTTTTTCAAGTAAATTTTTCATTGGCATTTTCGTTAATTTCAAACAAGAAGAGCTAGTCTTTTGCAACAAATTTCAGTGAGAGGGCTAAAGAAAAAAAATAAGAACGAAACCTACCGATCAGAACTTCGGAGAGAAGAGAAGACCGTAGATCAAAGACTAGTCAAACCAAGAGAAAACATGTTTCAAATCGCTAAAACGCACACCTCAACGGTTCCAAAATCAAACAAAAAGTAGTAACCGTCCGTCTTTGCGAGAGGAAAGCGGCAGTTACCCAATAACCGTCCAGAACGTGGGATTGATCACCCTACGTTCACTAGAATAACCGTCAGAGCCCACGACCATGTGATGGAGAAAACAACCCCAGACGGGTATAAATAGGAGCTTGCAAAAATCCCTAAGAGACAGAAAATTTTTGAATACTTTTCTTGTTTTCTTCTATTTAGAACCTCTTGTAAACACCGCACTCTTGTATTAGATTCGTCGATATAAAGAGAAAGTCTTGCCTAAATCATATCCGTACTCGGAGTCCACGTACTTGGAGTCTGTGTATTTTCGTAAGATATTGTTGTACTAGTTTTACAGGTCAACAGTTGGCGCTAGAAGGAAGGGAGCAGGACGCCGAAGAATATGGCTAGTTCGTCCACACCTATGAACGCTTTCTCCAACCAGGAAACGGAGATAGAGCACCATAATCGCACCTTGCCTCTCACCTTGGAAGAGATAGCTGAACTTCTTCCGGATCCCAGCCTCGAAGAATAGTTCAGACAGATGCAAGAGCGTCTTTCAGTTCTAGAGGCAAGTAACAAAGAGTTGAAGAGGAGGTTGTAGGCAAGGAAAGTCACACTACGAAGTGCGGTAGTGATCCCAGATGAAGAACCCTTGCACCGATCAGGGAAAGAACCCGTTGGGCAGGATCCGCAGGTTAAGAAACCTCGGAAACATGCTAAAGATCGGTATGAGAGGATGGAAGATGATTCTGATTTCGAGAAGGAGCAGTCCAGTCAGGAAAAGATTCTTGAACGGTACCAGCCCACTATGGATAAAAGTCATTCAAACGCTTTCAAAAATAGCATAGGAAGCTTGGAAACTGAAGACAGCACGAGTACCAACAAAACAAATTTCAAAAGATTGGAGCGTCGAATTGAGGAGGTGGCTCTTGGCCAGAAGGAGTCTACCTCAAAAGTTGGAGAGGCTGTCTCCCCTTTCACGACACGAGTGTTAGAACACCCGTTGCCTGATCGCTTCAGGATGCCAAGCATCCCAGTGTACGATGGCAAGACCGACCCGGGAGACCATCTAGACACTTTCTCTTCTTGGATGTTGTTGCAAGGAGCAGGACCAGAAGTTATGTGCAGGGCGTTCTCTATCACTCTAACAGGCTCAGCCAAAAGATGGTATAGAAAGCTAAAGCCAAACTCTATAGGATCCTGGAAGCAGTTATCCAGGAAATTCATGGAACAGTTTGTCGGCTCCAGCTCGGGGAAAACTCCCAAGGAAAGACTGCTAGCGGTGAGACAAGCCCATGATGAGTCATTAAAGGATTTTATTAATCGCTACTCGGAGCAAGCTCTTCAGGTTGACGATCTGAATGAAGATTTTAAGCTCTTCGGGATCTCCTCCGGCGTCCGAACTGAGTCAGAGTTCTGGTGGTCACTTCAGAAGACTAGTCCAAAGGACTACAACGATTTCCTGAAGAGAGCTCAGAAATATATCAACGCGGAGGAAGCAAGGTTGGCGGAAAGAAAAGCAAAACCACCAAAGAGTTACCGAGAAGAGCACAGGGAGCGGCAGTCTGAAGATAACCGCCCACCAAAGAAAAGCCAGTCTGGAGCAGGACCCCTGAAGCCTTTTTCCAGTAAGTTTGATAAGTATCATAAACTCAATACCCCGATAGAGGAGATATTTAGTCTTACGCAGGATAAAGAGGATTTCCCTAAGTCAAGACCGATCAAGAAAGATATCTCAAAAAGAGATAAAACAAAATACTGCGCTTTCCATGCGGATATTGGTCATCGCACTGCTGATTGTTTCAACCTCAAAGAAGCTATAGAGGCTTTGATCCGAAGAGGAGCATTGAAGAAATTCAAGGCCGAGCAAGGGATTCAAGAGGATCAGAAAGGCGAAGCATATGCTGAAATCTCGCTCATAGTCGGAGGACCCCATGTGGGAGGAAATTCAAGGAGCGCTCGAAAGAGCTATGTAAGAGAGGCCTACGCGGGACCCCGACAGATCTTGTTTACAGCCGAACGAAGGCCTAACAAGATAGCCAAGCCTAGCACAGAGCCAATCACCTTTACAGCAGAAGATGCTCGGTGGGTAATGTTCCCTCATAACGATCCGCTAGTCATATCAGCTCTCATCGGAAACAGGAATGTACACCGAATACTAGTGGATACCGGGAGTGCTGTTGATGTGCTCTACGAAGACACATTCAACAAAATGGGCCTTAAGCAAGACTCACTAGCTCCTTCCCCTGAAAATCTCTATGGCTTCACAGGAGACTCAATCCAGCCCAAGGGAATAATCTCAATCCTAATAACGGTGGGAGAGAACCCAAGAAGTAAAACCACTAACACTCCATGGGTAGTAGTTCTAGGAAAATCTTCGTTCAATGTGATCATTGGCAGGCCGACTTTGCAATCCCTCGGAGCCATCGCGACGGTGGAGTATTTGAAGATGAAGTTCCCTACCGAGCACGGAGTTGGTGAAGTAGTAGGAACTCAGGCTATCGCAAGAAGCTGTTATGCAAATTATCTCAAAGAGAGTCAGGACAAAGATGTCCACAAAGTAATGATGATCGACTCAGACTTCGACCCACGCCTTCCAAGTCGAGAAGAAATTGGCCCAGGAGATGAAGTTGAGGAGATCACTCCGGATCCGAAACAACTTGAGAAGAAGCTCAAGATTGGAAAATATCTTGAATCAGGTACCAAAAATAATTTAATTTCTCTTTTGTCTAATAGCTTAGACGTATTTGCCTGGTCACAGTCCGACATGACATGGATAGATCCTCAAGTAGCATGTCATAGGTTAAATATAGATCCTAAGGAAAAACCTATTAAACAAAAGAGGAGAGCCTTAAACTCCGAAAGGTATATAGCTTTAAAAGAAGAGGTGGACAAGCTAATCTCTAACGGGTCGATAAAATAAACTAAATACCCAAAATGGGTAGCCAATCCCGTCCTGGTCAAGAAACCTAACGAGAAATGGAGAACTTGTGTAGATTTTACAAATCTGAACAAGACTTGCCCAAAGGATAGTTTCCCAATGCCGAGAATAGATCAATTAGTAGACGCCACAGCAGGTCATGAAATGTTAATCTTCATGGATGCTTACTCTGGGTATAATCAAATCCCCATGTACGGTCCCGACCAAGATCACACGGCATTTATAACTGACCGAGGGCTATACTGCTACACAGTAATGCCCTTTGGATTAAAAAATGCGGGAGCAACATACCAGAGATTAGTAAATCGTATGTTCGCCGAATTACTCGGAATCACGATGGAAGCATACATTGATGATTTACTGGTTAAAAGCCGAAAAATAAACAAACATACGGATGATCTTAGAAGATCATTCGGAATTTTAAGACAATATCGCATGAAACTTAATCCTCTAAAATGTACTTTTGGTGTCTCTGCAGGAAGATTCTTAGGTTTCATCATTCATGAACGAGGCATCGAAGTGAATCCAGAGAAGATCACCGCCTTAATGAACATGACACCGCCGCGAAACATAAAAGAAGTACAGAAGTTGACAGGGTGCATAGCTGCTTTGAGCCGTTTTATTTCAAGATCAACCGATCGAAGCATTAACTTCTTTAATGCGCTCAGAGGCTCCAAAGAATTTGAATGGACCAAGCAATGCAATGAGAGTTTCGAGTCTCTGAAGGAGCACTTGGCATGGCCTCCTACTTTAAGAAAAGTATAGGAAGGAGAGCCCCTGTAAATTTACTTAGCCGTATCGGAGCACGCAGTCAGCTCATCATTAATCAAGAATGAGGGAAAACACCAGGTCCCGGTTTATTATACTTCGCGACGTCTCAACGAGGCGGAAGGAAGATACCCGGAGCTCGAGAAGCTAGCCTTCGCCCTCATCACCGCATCTCGGAAGCTGAAACACTATTTCCTCGCGCATCCGATTACAGTTCTTACCAATTTCCCGCTCCGCCAGGTGCTGCAAAAACCCGATGTGTCCGGAAGATTAATGAAATGGTCAATCGAGTTGACACAATACGATATACGCTATAGCCCCCGACCAGCAATCAAAGGACAAGCAGTTGCTGACTTCATTGCAGAATTCACGTACAGACCGATTGATTTCCCGGTTTGGGACATGTACGTAGATGGAGCAGTCAACGAAAAAAGGGTCCGGAGTCGGGATTGCGCTATCCAGTCCAGAAGGAGACAATGTAAAATTTGCTCTAAAATTCGATTTCAATGCTTCAAACAATGAAGCTGAGTACGAAGCTATGATACATGGGCTCCAAATAGCAAAAGATTTAGAAATCAAAAAGCTCAAAGTATATTCGGATTCTCAGTTAATTGTTAATCAAATGAAATTTGAATTTCAGGCAAAAGGCGAAAATATGTCGCTATATGCCGAGAAAGCCAGAAACTTGGCAAGCGAATTCGAACTTTGCGAAATCACCCAAGTCCCCAGAGCCATGAATGAAGAGGCTGATGCACTAGCGAAGTTTGCCACCCAAGGATCCGACTCGGAGTCAATCCCAGTAATCAAGATTGGGCAGCCTAGCATCGAGCAGACCCCCCATGTGCTTCAGATCAATCATTGAAAGTCATGGCAAACTCCGATTAGGGAGTATTTGCAGCATGGAGCTCTGCCCAAAGATAAAAATGAGGCTAGAAGCTTGAAATTCAGAGCTGCTCGGTATTTCCTAGAAGGCCAAAATCTCTACAAAATAGGATTTTCTCAGGCTCTCCTTAAATGTCTAGACGAAGACGAAGCTGAATACACTCTCAAAGAGTACACGAAGGGATATGCGGAAGTCACATCGGATGCGAGGCGTTGGCACAAAAGATCATCCGGCAGGGACTCTACTGGCCGACACTGAAAGCTAACGCTCGACACATGACACAAAGATGCATCAAGTGCCAGAAGTTCTCTAACATCCCGAGGCTCCCTCCTAATCCGCTCATCTCCCTCTCATGCCCGATTCCATTCGCAGAATGGGGAATAGATTTAATCGGAGCATTACCGACAGGCCGAGGTGGATGCAGGTACGCGATTGTAGCCATCGATTATTTTTCAAAATGGGTCGAAGCCGAACCCTTGAATAAAATAACTGCTCATGCAATTGAGAAATTTGTATGGAAAAATATTATCACTCGGTTTGGGATACCAGTCAAAATCATATCCGACCACGGAACTCAATTTGACTGCGATTCTTTCAAAAAATTTTGTGAAAAGTATGGCATTAACAAAGTTTTTTCTACTCGAGTCAGACCACAGTCCAACGGATTGGTGGAGGCCGTCAACAAAACCATAAAACACGGCGCCTAAAAACAAAGTTAGACGAACAAAAGTCGGAGTGGGTGGACATGCTCCAAGAAGTCCTCTGGTCATACAGAACCACCAAACACTCCGCAACTGGCGAAACGCCTTTCTCTCTCACATATGGTTCCAACGCGGTTATCCCGACCGACGTTATGATACCAACAGTGAGAAGAGAAAACTATTCTACAGAGGTAAACAACGAAATTTTAAGAATTAATCTAGACTTGCTAGAAGAAAAAAGAGAAAAAGCCAGATTAAGAAATCTTGCTAACCAACAAAAAGTGACTCGGTATTTCAACAGGAAAGTCCGACTAAGATCATTCAAAGTTGGCGATAAAGTCCTCAGAAGAGTTTTTCTCCACAACAAAATCCACCAAGAAGGAGCCTTCCACGCGAATTGGGAAGGACCCTACATTATCCAAGAAGACTTCGGGAACTGGGCATACCGATTACAACCGTTGAGCGGTGATATGGAGAAGAACCCTTGGAATGCCGAGCACCTTCGCCAATTCTTTGTTTAAACGTTTCTGTTTTAAAAATTCAAAAAGCGGCTTGGTCGCAAATACTTGTGATTTTTAGAAGTAATTATCCCTTGTTTACTCATATTATTCTACTCGGTGCTTAGTAACATGGTTTTAACACATTCACGGCAAAATAAACTAGGCGGCATGATAATTGATAAACAGTTTCTTAAAATGTTTTCTTCTTTAGAAAACTTAAAACCGGTGAAACTATTGTTTTAAATACTTTTTACTTAGTTATACTTTATTTTGCCAAGTTCAGAAAACTAAGATAAATTAACTCCGGCCACAGATCAATTGTTCAAGACCCAAACGGGTTACAAAAAAAGAAGAAAAAAATTACATATTAAAAGGATCCGACCACGGATCAATTGTTCAAGACCCAAACGGGTTACAAAAAAAAAGGAAGAAAAGAAAAATAAAACTCCTTGTCCTAATCGCCTCCTCCCTCTAGATCGTCGCTAGCTCTTGATTCCGAATCCTCATCAAGATCTGTAGTATCCAAAGTAGGATTCTTCGGGCCGAGGATCCGAACAGCTTCGTTTATCCCAGTGGTATAAAGATCATCGCGCATGTTGCGATAATCCTCGGAAGCTTTGTACTCTTCCACCGCCACCAAGCGAGCAGCCTCGAGATCTGCTTGAAATTTCTGCGTAAGCTCTGACCGAACCTTCGCCACTTCGTCCCTAGCCGCGTTCCTCTCCTTGAGAAAACGATCGTTCCGTTGCCTCAAAGATGTGAGCTCGGAGCCTAGTAATCCAACGAGGCCGACAACACCAACAAAGCTGTGTGGTGATAAAAAAGGTCAGCTACAAAATATTTTAAGGAAATGAAAGAGATACCGACTAGATAAGTAAAAACGTACCGAAATCACGGAGTCGGTGACTTGGTTAAGCCTCTCCAAAGGCTCAGACCCGAGAACCGCCTGGACCTTCTCGGTAGGAAGATGCTCGTGAAGGAAGGTGACGATCAGAGTCAGGTGGTCGGATGCGGAAGAAGGCTCAATCAGATTTTTTCCCGGGGAAGAGCTCGGAGGTTCCGAGACCTTTGAAGAAGACGGAGTCACCCGCTTACCCGCATCGGAGGCCTTGGAAGCCTCAGCCTCCGAAATGTCAAAGATCTCGGAGTGAAGTGGCCGCTCGTCCTCGGGATACTGTGGAAGGGAACCTGGAATCAAACATAGAATATATGAGGAAACCAGAACAAAAAATCTGGTCCGACTTATCAAACAAGAATTTTGAACCAGAGTCACACCCAGTTCCGAGAACGAAGCTCTTATGGGGCACCTATCGTAGAAGGCGTTCCCCTCAACCCAAAAGAAATAATCCTTCCAATTTTTCTGGCTGGAAGGAAGACGAGTAACCACTCTAGACTGTTCGTCATGGGCCCGAGCATAATAATAACCGTGTTGCCCCGGAGCCGACTTAAGCGAATAATATTACGAAAAATCTTGTAAAGTGACGGGGCGATCATAAATTTTCGCCCATAGCACAGCCATCCCAACAAAAATTTTATACACATTGGGGACAAGCTGAGTATGAGAACAACCCAGATCAGAAACAAACTGAGATATGAGAGGATGCATCGGCAATCCTCCGATCACATTCAAGATAGCCTTATTGAACGCTATCTTCCCGGCAGGAGGCTGATCAGCCCTCTCATTTTCTAAAGGTGCCGAGATGATGATCCCTTCTGCGATCTCAAATTCCTCCCTCAGGTCTTGTATATATTTCTCGGTAACCCGAGAGGTCCAAACTTTGGCCGAAAACTGGCCTTCTTTCCGTTCAAACACCAGGGCCTCATCTTCCTCCTCCGGAAGATCTACCCCAAAAGTCCTCCCGCTCGGACCTGGAGCGCTTTGAGAATACTCTTGCGAAATGGAAGGGCTCATCGTCTCTCGGGACTCCGACTCGCTTCCCCTCGAAGAAGCAGACGAGGACGATATCTCCAAAACCATGGTCTCCCTACACGACAGGGAAGACGAGTCAAAAACCCTTTCGTCGTTATCAACCCCCTCAGACTCGAGAATAGAATACACGCATGATTCCTCGTAAGCAACTACGGGACGGTCCCATCCGATCTCTGGGACATGATACCAAACGCGACTTCTGAGGAAGGGAAATGTGGTCCCATCCAATAAGATAACGTTATCAGGATCAGGCTCCGATCGCCGAACAACACGAGGGTCGTAACTCAGGTCAGGACGTGCAAGTCCTCCCATGTCCCTAAGGAAGTTGAGATACTATGATCCCCGAAGTCCGAAGGGTCCGAATACGAGAAACAATATGAAGAAAAAGGCAGACCGTAGAGTAACAACCATAGGCATGAAAATATCAGATTAATGCTGACGAAATCTTACCCGTGAGATTGAAGGTCGAGAGATCTGGACAACAGACGAGAAGAATTGGGAGCACAGTCCGAATAGGCAGATCAAGTCGAGAATTCGCTGAGAGTAAAATTTAGAAGAAAATGTGGAATGAATCCAAAAACTTAGGAAAAGCCTTATATAAAGGCGACATAAACGGCTCAGATTAAGCGTGTCCAAGAAGCCACTCGAATCTGACCGTCAAAACGAAGCGACGAAGCGATTCAAAACGATCAAACCAAACGACGTCGTAAGACACCGCGAACTAAAAGAGAATGTAGGGTTTGTACTCGGAAGATAAGCAAAGATGAACACAGCCTCTCAAACCGCCGAAATAGTTCCTTACCATTTTTGCCAAAAATATTAAGTAACTGAAGGGCTGCTGTTACGGGATAATTTGCTCAAACACCGAGCATAGTTGTCGGAACCCCGAGCAGAACACAGAATCCAGCACCGAACTCAGGTAAAATAGACCTAAGAGTTAACTATTGAAAAGGAACGACCCGTTCATAAAATAAGAACGACACCTACCGATCAGAACTTCGGAGAGAAGAGAAGACCGTAGGTCAAAGACTAGTCAAACCAAGAGAAAACATGTTTCAAATCGCTAAAACGCACACCTCAACGGTTCCAAAATCAAACAAAAAGTAGTAACCGTCCGTCTTTGCGAGAGGAAAGCGACAGTTACCCAAAAACCGTCCAGAACGTGGGATTGATCACCCAACGTTCACTAGAATAACCGTCAGAGCCCACGACCATGTGATGGAGAAAACAACCCCAGACGGGTATAAATAGGAGCTTGCAAAAATCCTGAAGAGACAGAAATTTTTTGAATACTTTTCTTGTTTTCTTCTATTTAGAACCTCTTGTAAACACCGCACTCTTGTATTAGATTCGTCGATATAAAGAGAAAGTCTTGCCTAAATCATATCCGGAGTCCTCGTACTCGAAGTCTGTGTATTTTCGTAAAATATTGTTGTACTAGTTTTACAGGTCAACAATAATGATAAAAAAAAATACTCGAAATGATATATATTATTTTTGCAGGAGATTTTTGTTAAGAAAAAACGTGATAAAAGTCCATACTTAGTCCCTAAAAAAAAAGTCCATACTTAGGATGAGTAAATAACAATCAGTTTATTCATCTATTATACCTAGTTCAAAATAAAATTTCCATAAATTATTATTGTTTTATTATTATTTAAGTTTCTAACTCATTAGCATTAACATAAGCTATAACCTTTATGGTCTAAAAGGAATACCAACTGGTATAGTTAGTGACAATGTCGTATACATAAGAATCTGCATCATGTTTCCCACTAAGAAATTTTTGTCCTTATTTTCGCTGATTATTTTTCTAATCCATTCACATTACATGTGATCTCACGTGGCCACTTTCATATATAAAAAAAGTCCGAATTCGTTTCCTTTTTATGTTTTAAAGCACAATTCCCTAACTTACTACCTTCTCAACTAAAAACAGAAAGAAAGAAGAAGTTATATGTGTCCGTGATACACGTATACATGTCTCGCAATGAAAACGACGTACATTTCATGCTTCATCCATTTCAAATTTATTTTTAAAGGAGAAAAACAAATCTCAAGGATTTAGTTGAAGTTTCACATTCCTAGTCTAGCATCTTGAGTCACACATTTGTAGTATCAATATAATAGTTTTTTTTTTTTTTTTTTTTTTTTTTTTTTTTTTTTTTTTTTTTTTTTTTCCGTGCAATTTATTTGTTAATTTCCTTAAAGAATAAACTCATACAAGTGGACTTAATGGTGAAGGGAGACATGTGAAACTTCCAGAGTTCTACTTATTATTTAGAGATTTGTAACTAAATAGATCATTTTAAACATGTGATTTTGGATCTAGCCTATATTTGACAATTTTTAAGAATATAATCAAATGGCTTATGTGATAATAATTAAGGTCTGATTTGCCTTTATTTATTAACAAATTCGTCACTTTCTCTCTCCTATTTTTTTCAAATAATTTTTTTGTATCAAAACTTCAAAAATTCGTATCTTTCTCATACGAACTCGAAATTGAGTGATTTCAGATCCTACAAATTCGTGGCGTCGAGATCTTCAAAAATAGACCCATTGTGTTTGATGAAAAATTATATTTATGTCGATAATTTCAAAAAATTTCAATTATTTCCATATTTAAGGCAGTAACATGATTTTTATATATTTATGGTATTAAACATGATTTTTCATCAAACACAATAGATCTATTTTTGAAGATCTCGACGTCACGAATCCGTATGATTTAGAATCACTCAATTTCGAGTTCATATGAGATATATATGATTTTTTTTGAAGTTTTTATGTAAAAAAAATGTTGAAAAAAGTAGGAGAGAAAATGACGAATTTGTCAATAAATAATGGCAAATCAGACTTTAATTATTGTCACATACACTTGTTGGCTATTTTCCTAAAAGTTGTGAAACATAGGCTAAAAACAAATTTCATAGTTTCATTTTGGCTATTTTGCTACACTTCCCTGTTATTTAATCTTTTAAAATATATTTCAAAAGAAACGAACTAGTCCAATATATAAATTATATCATCAACTAATATAAATGGCACCAATATAAATATATAATTATTCAAATATTTAAGTATAATATAGAATGATGTATTACTTAATTCTTAGTTTGAACTTTTTTTTAATATTAAATGATTAAACTATAATTTTAAGTAAAAGTGAAAAAGTTGAATGACATATTTCAAAAGTCTCGACAATCTGTATTGTGTATTGTACTGTTACAGCTTAATTGTAATTTTTTAAATTTTGGTATTGTTAATCATAATTTACGAGCCCTAGAAAGTTTATAAAAATTTAATTATATTATATCTTTGATCTATTATTTAAGTTTAATAAATTTATTAATAAATTAAGATATATACGTTTTTTTTAAATATATATATATATATATATATATATATATATATATATATATACATACACGTTTCTACTTATATTTCATTTAAATAATGCATGAAGCTTGGAATAATTCACTCATAACTTCCTTTGAATATTAGTTAGAATGAATGGATCAAATAATTACTTTCTACTTGAATTTTCATTCAAATAATGCATGACGCTTGAAATAATTCACTCATAACTCCTTTTGAAAATTAGCTAGAATAATGACCGGATCGAATAATCCCTTTGTTTCTACTTGAATTTTCTTTCAAATCATGCTTGAAGCTTGGAATAATTCACTCATAGCTCCCTTTGAAAATAACTTAAAATGATTGGATCGAATAATCACTTTCCAAATATATATTTACCTACTTTGGAATCATTAGTTAGAAATCAATAATATCATAAGCGGAGGTAAGTGAAAACTAGGGGCATATCCGTCCTGAACTTTTAACGTCATCAAATATAATGGCCCCGCTTGACATAGCTTTGTTTTAAAAAAAAGTGCTTTTAGCTGTTTTTTTTTCAAAAACTGAAATGTGTTTGGTAAACTGTTTATAAAACAGTTGTTGCTGATAACAAAAATTGATTTAACGTTTGGTAAAATAAATATATTATAGTAAAAAGACTAAAATAGACATGTTCTTAAAAATTAAATAATAATTATTAATATGTTTATTTATATGCATATATGAAACATATTTTTTTCTAAAAAAAATCAAAAAGAAAAAAGATAACATAACAAGACAAACTACTATTGGACTTCAACGGCCAACGAAATTCCAATAAAATGCACAAATCATTTTTGAACAAGTTTCACTCTCAGATAGAAACACTTTGTACGAGTATATTACGGTAATTTGTATAGCAAACTTAAAAACACCTTTTCCAAAAGTTAAGAATCCTTGCTTTTCCATCTTATGTACAAAAACTAAAATCGCTTTTGAAGTTTTTTTTGTAAAAACAGTTTTGTCAAACACCGGATAAGTAGTTTAGTTTTTTCTAAAAACAAAAACAGGGCATTTTAATCTCAACCAAACACAGTCAATATTGCTAAAATGATGTTATAAATTTATAATGTCATTTTATAAGCGATATTAATAGCCATTTGCTCTGAGCAGCGTGGCGTAGCGTCGGGTCAATTTTTTAAAAAATAAGAAAAAATAATTATAATTTCGAGTTTTTTTAGTTCATTATTGGATCCTTCTTTATTTGAAAAATATCAGAAAATTTTCTAAGGGGCACTTTTATTTCCATATATGGGATACAAATATTATGGTTATCGGAAAATAATTAATACTTGTTTGGGTTGTAAACGAAGACAAAAGAAATTTCCTCGGATTGGAAAATATCTCATATCCAATGGAGTATCAGCATTCCTAATATTGATATATTTCTAAAAAATAAACAAAATAAAACAAATAAAAGGAATAGGAATAGGAATAGGAATATGATTAGGCATAAGAAAGCGACAAATAAAACAAAGGAGAGAGAAAAACTCATGAAAGTGTATAGATTTTCTATATAAACCCATCAACTTCACTTCTTTGAGACTCACACAACTACCTCTCTCTCTCTCTCTCTCTCTCTCTCTCTCTCTCTCTCTGATTTCGCTTTCTGTCTTCGTTTCGTAGTCACGGGTAATTTCAATTATACACTCTTTATTTGTTTTTTTTTTCCCAATAAAATGGTCACATCTTCATATTATATAATATATATTTAGCGCCCGTACCTATAGTTTAGGCTGGGCTCTTGTGACTGATTGATTGATTTGATGGACCAGAATTTTGGGCAATCGAAGTTCCGAATATTTGACTGACTGTTTAGGTTGGACTTGTGACAGAAATGGCGAACCGGAATCTGGAGAAGTTGGCTTCGATCGACGCTCAGCTTCGGCTTCTGGTTCCAGGGAAAGTGAGCGAAGACGATAAGCTTATCGAGTACGACGCTTTGCTTTTGGATCGCTTTCTCGATATTCTTCAGGATTTGCACGGTGAAGATCTCAAGGAAACTGTGAGTCTCTTTGCTTTCTCCGTTTATTTGTTTTTTTTATTCTTTTGATTTTTGCTTCGACTGTTTGCGATCGACTGGTTTCCAATTTGTTATATTTTATTTAATTCTACTTATGATTTTAGTGTAGACCTTGAAGTTGATTCCGGCGGTTTTAGGTTTTGGCTATTTCATAAGCAGAATCTCATATTTATTTTATTTTATAGAAAGAATGAAAAACACTCTTTTGTTGGTGATTTGCTTTTCTGAGTTCTGACTTGTCTTCGATTGGGGCTTGAAACTTTTTTTTATGACTGAAACTGATGAGGTTTTTTCGACGTTCAAACACTCGGTGAATGCCTTAATCTCAGTTTTGTTGGAAAACCCTAGGAAATTAATTGCTCAAGTCTTACTCTTGTGATTGCGTTAATTTTAATACGGCTTTTATGAACAAAACAAGATTATGCGTCTGAATTCTTTTAATGTCGATTCCTAAAACAGGTTCAAGAGTGTTATGAGCTTTCTGCTGAGTACGAAGGAAAGCACGACCCGAAGAAGCTCGAGGAACTCGGGAACGTCCTGACGAGCCTGGATCCCGGTGACTCCATTGTCATAGCCAAGTCCTTCTCTCACATGCTCAACTTGGCCAACTTGGCCGAGGAAGTCCAGATCGCTCATCGCAGACGCAACAAGTTCAAGAAAGGAGATTTTGTCGACGAGAATTCCGCGACCACCGAGTCCGACATCGAAGAAACTCTGAAGAGGCTCGTGGGCGATCTGAACAAATCCCCTCAAGAAGTCTTCGATGCCCTGAAGAATCAGACCGTGGATCTCGTCCTGACTGCTCATCCCACTCAGTCGGTCCGTAGATCTTTGCTTCAGAAGCACGGAAGGTTTGTTTGTTCTCCATCCGCTTACACTTGTATCTAAAATTCCATTTATATCATTGTTAATATATATATTGTTGTGATCTGTCAGGATTCGGAATTGCTTGGCGCAGCTATATGCCAAGGATATTACTCCCGATGATAAACAAGAGCTCGATGAGGCACTTCAGCGAGAGGTAGTAATACTAATAATAACCGATAATATCATGCCATTTTATAAGCTATTCCTTTTTGAAGTCTGTTTTTCACAAATCTTTCCATGTGTAGATTCAAGCTGCGTTCCGTACTGATGAGATCCGAAGGACTCCTCCGACTCCTCAAGATGAGATGAGGGCTGGGATGAGTTACTTCCATGAGACCATCTGGAAGGGCGTCCCAAAGTTTCTCCGGCGTGTAGACACCGCTCTGAAGAACATTGGGATTAATGAGCGCGTTCCTTATAACGCCCCTCTCATCCAATTCTCCTCTTGGATGGGTGGCGATCGCGATGGTAAGGATTCTCGTCCCCGCCCATATTAAATGATGTGTAGGACCCACACCTTTTTTTGGAAAATACAAATTATTTCAAAAGAGATACTCGAACCCGCGGCCTTTTTGGTGTGTGCGGAGATGTTTTTATCTAAATCTATTGTTTTGGGCTCAAAATATGATTTTGTTTGTGATTCAGGTAATCCGAGGGTGACTCCAGAGGTCACTAGGGATGTTTGCTTGTTGGCTAGAATGATGGCATCTAACTTGTACTATTCGCAAATCGAGGACCTTATGTTTGAGGTAATTGATATTCGATAAACAGACATTATCTTTTCCTTGTAATATATAAACCTCTATGTACGATTATGTTTGAAACTTGACTATATGGTGTTCCTTTTTTTATTTTTCCTAGCTGTCTATGTGGCGGTGCAATGATGAACTTCGTGTTCGGGCCGATGTAGTCCACAGCTCATCTAAGAGAGATGCGAAACACTACATTGGTAATTACATAATCAATTGATTTTCCATTTATTCATGTGTCAACACTTCAGAGTCACGGTTATTTTTTAATTTTATTAATTTTTGTTTTTCCTTTTTTAAAGCATGACAGTTTGTAATTGATTACCTAAAACAGTACTAAATTGCAATTTCTATTTGATTCAGAGTTCTGGAAACAAATTCCTGTAAGTGAGCCATACCGTGTTATACTTGGCGATGTAAGGGACAAGCTTTACCAAACCCGCGAACGCTCGCGTCACTTGTTAGCCAACGGATACTCAGACATCCCTGAAGACGCAACTTTCACCAATCTCGAAGACGTAATCATTTCACTTTATTTTAATTTTTTTTATTATGAAATGTCTTGATTCAGTCACTGATGGGTTTTTCTTCTTCTTCATGATCTTGTGTAGTTTTTGGAGCCACTCGAGCTTTGCTACAGATCTCTCTGCGCCTGTGGCGACCGAGCCATCGCCGACGGGTCGCTCCTTGACTTCCTGAGGCAAGTCTCGACCTTCGGCCTCTCCCTCGTGAGGCTCGACATAAGGCAGGAGTCCGACCGCCACACGGACGTAATGGACGCCATCACAAAACACCTCGAGATCGGCTCGTACCGAGACTGGTCCGAGGAGAAGCGCCAAGACTGGCTCTTATCCGAACTTAGCGGAAAACGGCCCCTCTTCGGCTCCGACCTCCCCAAGACCGAGGAGATCGCCGACGTCCTCGACACATTCCGTGTCATCGCCGAGCTTCCCTCCGACAACTTCGGAGCCTACATCATCTCCATGGCCACCGCTCCCTCGGACGTCCTTGCCGTCGAGCTCCTCCAGAGAGAGCTCCACGTGAAGAAGCCTTTAAGGGTGGTCCCGCTCTTTGAGAAGCTCGACGATCTCGAGGCCGCCCCGGCGGCCTTGGCCCGCCTATTCTCCGTCGACTGGTACAGAGACCGGATCAACGGGAAACAGGAAGTCATGATCGGGTACTCTGACTCGGGGAAAGACGCTGGCCGATTCTCAGCGGCGTGGCAGCTCTACAAAGCCCAAGAGGAGCTCATCAAGGTGGCGAAAGAGTACGGCGTGAAGCTCACGATGTTCCACGGGCGGGGCGGGACTGTCGGGCGTGGAGGCGGGCCGACCCACTTGGCCATCCTGTCTCAGCCGCCGGACACGATCCACGGGTCGCTCCGAGTGACGGTCCAGGGAGAGGTGATAGAGCAGTCTTTCGGGGAAGAGCATCTGTGTTTCAGGACGCTGCAGCGTTTCACGGCCGCCACGCTCGAGCACGGGATGAGGCCGCCGGTGTCGCCCAAGCCCGAGTGGAGGGCGCTCATGGACGAGATGGCCGTCGTCGCCACCGAAGAGTACCGATCCATCGTCTTCCAAGAGCCTCGCTTTGTCGAGTATTTCCGCCTGGTAAGAACGAAAAAAAAACCTCGTCCTCTTTCGTGAAAAATCGATGAAAGTATACAAAAATATATGATCTATTTGCTAGAATCGGGTATTCCAATAGATATAAGAATATGAATATATATAATTTATCTTTTATAACTCCGTAAAGAATTCTCAAAGCTCTTGAGGAGCCTTGCAGTATTTCCGCTTGGTATGAATGGGAAACCTGTCGTCTTTTGGCAAAATTTGATTAGTAAATATATATATATATATATATATATATATGACTTCTACTACAAGATTTCGATCTATTTATAGAAGAATTGTGATTTTAATGTTTATGAATACTGGTTCGTGTTTTGAAAACTAAAACTTATTTAGGAAATTACTTTAGTCCTAAATGTTTATGAATTCTTTGAAGGAAAAACCATGGCCGCTTTTGGCAAATTCGTTAAATTAAACAAAATATTTGATTCAACAGCCTTTTAAGTGATAGGAATTTAGCCTTATAATGACTTAATACAGAAGTTGGATATATTTACAAAAGAATCAGATTCTTTCAACAACTATAGCAATATAATATTTGAGAATAGTGGTGGTTTCATTTCATCACCCATATATATTTTTCTTCTTCTTCCTCGTCTTGTGTTATGAATTCTTAATGCTCTTTTCGGGGATTGATTGATGATTATAGGCTACTCCGGAGCTGGAGTACGGTCGGATGAACATCGGAAGTCGGCCGTCAAAGAGAAAGCCGAGCGGTGGAATCGAGTCTCTGAGAGCGATCCCATGGATCTTTGCGTGGACTCAGACGAGGTTCCACCTGCCGGTGTGGTTGGGTTTTGGATCGGCCTTCAAGCACATCATCCAGAAGGACGTGAGGAATCTCCACATGCTTCAAGAGATGTACAACGCTTGGCCTTTCTTCCGAGTCACCATCGACCTCGTTGAAATGGTGTTCGCCAAGGGAGACCCGGGTATCGCCGCCCTCTACGACAAACTCCTCGTCTCCGAAGACCTCTGGTCCTTCGGAGAGCGTCTCAGGACCAACTTCGAAGAAACCAAGAGCCTTCTTCTCAAGGTAATAATAATAATAATAATAAGAAATTATTTATATGACGGTAAACCACAAGAGTGTCCTCGCTTCTCATTTTCCTTCATGGTAATACCCTAACATCTTTAAAAATTGTGCAAAATTATAGTTTCACTATTTAACTTGTGTAAATTCACACCCTCTTATATCAATTTTCTGCAATAGAATACCCTCGATGTTTAACTTTGCAAAATAATGCATTCACATTGCAATTTTATGCCTGACATTTTGAATTTCTGCAAATGTAACCCCATTCTGTAGTTTTCACACCGAGTAAAAATACTCCTTTGCAAGCAATTGAAGAAAAACGCAATTAGCTGTGCAGTAATTGTTATTCTCTTGAGTATTGAAATCGTTTGACGAAGAGTAACATTTTCGTAAAAACATTATAAGAGGCCTGTGGTTTCTGAATTTAGGGTGTTGAAATTGCAGATTGCAGGGCACAAGGATCTTCTGGAGGGAGACCCGCACTTGAGGCAGAGGCTGAGACTGCGTGACTCGTACATCACGACCCTGAATGTGTGCCAAGCCTACACTCTGAAGAGGATCCGAGACCCGACCTATCACGTGACGGTGCGACCACACCTCTCAAAGGAGATCATGGAGACGGCCAACAAGTCAGCGGAGGAGCTCGTTCAGCTCAACCCCACCAGCGACTACGCTCCCGGACTCGAAGACACTCTCATCCTCACCATGAAGGGTGTCGCCGCCGGATTGCAGAACACCGGTTAACCCCCCATTCACCCCCGCCCAACACATGCCCTTTTAAATATATATATGTATCATTTCTGCTTTGTTTTGTAGACAGATTGGTTTAGCTGGCCAATAATAATAATATTAAGAAGTAATAATGAAACCATGATAAGTTATAACTTATGTTTCGATGTGGATGTTTCCGATCATTTTGCCGTAAAGGTCAAGTTTTGGCGACCTGATTGAGCTGTATGATCAGTTTGCTCGGATCTCTGAGGAGGCCGGCTGTTTTGATCACAGGAAGATGTTTATTTATCAATGGAAATGGAACCCTTATAAATTTGTGTTTTATTGTTCTTGTGTTGAATCATATTAGATTTTTTTTTTCTTCTTCTTTTCTTTCGTAATTTGAACTCTTTTGGAGTGGATGCGAGAATTCTCAGCATGCATCTGTTTAAGTTTGAACTTACATAATAAATATCTGGTTTGGTTTTTAATCTCTTTAAGTTTGGTTTCTTTTGCTAGTCAGCCTGTTTACTTTTCACTGTTGTGTGCTTGTCCACCGATGTCCATTTAAGATTTCAGGCACATAATATATATGTAAAGAAGATGTTGGGTTGGTCACCGGCCCCAAGCTTTCGAGATCCCGCCGCGGCGCTTAATCTGCGGTATTAAGTTTGAGGAGTTGGTCCTCCAGTTGGAGGTTGAAAGTTATTTTGTGGCTAGTTGTTCGGGTGACTATTCATGATGTCATCCTTGGTTATGTAGGAGTTTATCTCCAATTGCGAGATAAGGAGATGTTTCGGCAGTAGGTTAAATTCCGTGATTAGATATCGATGGCTTTTAGGCGACACAATTTGCGGTTGGTTTGATCGGCTTAGTGATATTAAATTTATTATGAAATTCTGTTTCTTTGTATTTGGCTCATTAGTAGGTTTTATGAATGAATGGATTTTCTTTTATTCAGAAAAAAAAAATCTGCTTTTATTTTTTATTTTATACATTCTGAGGTTTCCTTGAGAGTTAACAAATCATGTATAAATGGTGAATCAATTAGATGTATGTGAGAAAATGAAATTTTCCTTTGTGAACTCAAAACCAATAAGGCATTTAGAAATCTGAATAAATCCAACTATTTAGAAAAAGGTATTACCGGCGTACCTAATAATAAATACATAATGCTTACCTAAATCATTTTTTCCAAAGACATGAAGACTAATTATTTGCTTTTAGTGCACTGTAACTAAAATATCACGAAGGGCTAATATATAACAAACACAAAAAATTAATTATGAAAGAATGATAAACATTAAAGAACAAATGGCGGCATGATATGTTTTCTAATTAGTTAATAATAATAAAAAAATAATTGAGCATTAGCCGATGCTCAATTTATTATGAAGCTCGCGCTGCCAAAATGGCGTGGGCAACAATCGACGCTCTCAGTATTTTGTCACACAAGCAAAAACACTTGTTGGAGGTGCTCTAGTTGCTCAACTCAAGAAAAATGTAAACAAAAATTCACGTCGAAGTTAAAAAATTATCCTTGTGCTTAATTGTTCAATAAAATTGATCACTTATAGTGAAAAAAATTTCTGTTATTATTCTTATAATTTTTTTAAATAATTATTTTCATGGCACTCCCTCTTAATATTATATATATATATATTAGGGATGGCAAATTCGTGTTCGTGTCGTAATCGTGTCGTGTTTATCGTGTTTTTTAAAATATGCAATAGAACCAAATCCGACCATTTATTAATCGTGTTTGAAACTTAGATCCAAATCCGACCATTTATTTTTTTACAAAACCATAACCATTTAAATTAAACCATTTATTAATCGTGTTAAATGGTTAATTTAATCGTGTTTTAATCGGTTTTACTCATTTAGACAAATTAATTACATCTACATTAATTACATCGAGAAAAATGCGTTCTTCATTGCTCGAGCACTCCTTCCATGGCATTTTGATGGAAGAGTAAACACCTACCATTGACACCATTAAAAATACAAATTTCAACAAACATAGGCTAACAGAATATGATGCTAAGATGGACATGATAGAAAGATCTAATCTCTACACAAGTCAAAACTATTGACGCTAATAAAAGAATCATATGGATTTCGATAAACCTTGATTAACACAAAAAAATGAAAAACAAACATCTAGGATGAATTGACCCTCTGCAACCTCATATTGATTTAACATATATTTCTCAACTTCCCTACCCTCTAAAAACCATTTAGCCCAAAAATACCGCTTTCTTATTTTCGGTAATATGAATTCAAGGAAGATAAAAATGTCACAGCCAAACCTAGTACACTGTAATCCTAACACATAAACCAAAAAATAATTTAAACATAAGGATTGATGAATTACCAATGATACACCACCAGAACCCAACTCGGACATGGTATTGACATTTACTTCAGCAACTAGCAGTCCTGTTGCAACCTGCAGAGTTCTTATTACTTCTTTCAAACTTAACTCATTTATGTACACACATACTCAACAAAAATATCTAAGATTTATGCCAAAGTTTTTCCATTTGTGAATATCAAACAACAATGACGGATGATTCATTAGATAAATTCAAAGCCGGCAGTATTTATTCGCTGCGAGTTGAAAATCTAACCAGATTGTTTGTTTTCAGAAAGTTCCTATGAAAATTAAGACATACAATTACGAGACCTGATCGTACCATGTAAGCCCAGCAGAAGATGCACGTAACTGCAGATGCGAGAAATCCAGATTCTTGAGTCACAGCTGGTATCGCAAGAATACCAGCACCGATCTATATGTTGCCGCCGATATCGGTCTTGACGAGGACCATGGCCGCTCCGAACTTGTCTGAAATTGAAATCACAGACATGAAGAAAGAAAAAAAAATACCTGTGCAAGGAAGCCTCTGATCGCTGGTTCAATCACTAATCCAAGTCCCCATGTTGTGCTCATCTATAAAGTAAATTGTCTTAGTAATAACACTGTGAATTAAGTTTTTTTAAAGAATAAAATAAACACATGGGGACAACGGTTCTTACTATAGACATTGCCAATGCTTGATACTCTCTGCGGCAAATTTCTGAAGCATATGCCTAGAAGAATAATTTAAATCTATTAGAGGATGTAAAATGGCATATCAAATTGTATTTAATTGATTAATCCATTTTAATTTAAGGGCTTACCCTAACTGGGTACTGAAGAACACTATTGAAACACACAGGCAAAGACAAATGAGAAGAAATTCAAGAATCCATACGCCTAATGAAGAATATAAAGAATCAATATTGATTCACGCATTTTATCAAACAGTTGGAGCCATCTCCAGAAATAAAAAGAACCCAAACACGTTAAATAGCGGTGACGGGAATACAGTGGGGAATAAGAGAGACATACCGCAGAGAGGGAAATGGCAAATGGAGGCGAGGCGAGTGAGGGCGCCCTGAGAAACGGACAAAGGTCTGAATGGTGAAGGCAAACGGTAGAAAGAATGATTTTTGCAAAATGAAAAGAAAATAATCGTGCTGATACTTGATATATATGACCTACTATATATAGTCAATGTGAAATATACTTGGTCAATATCAAAATTTTGAGGGAAATTTTGTGGTTTTTGATCGAAAATTTTGGAGGGAAATTTTGTATTAATGAATGTTACGAACTATGAGAGAGAGAAAGAGAGAGATCCTAATTTAGATTTTGGGGGGAATATGAAAACTTTTGTTTTTTAGGCTTCTCTATATAATAAAAATATTTTAAAATTAAAATCAACTTCTCTGTATAATAAATTAAAATAAAAGATCATATAAAATACTACAATTGAAATTTAATGTTTTTAATTATGGCTTGATAAGTAAAATAAATTTGAGCATCACTCTTTAAAATTAAATTATAGCCAATTTAACTTAAATAAAAATATATAAATGTTAAAACCAATTAATTAGATTGGTCTATATTTGTTATTTTATCGATGATAATACAACTATATAATTCAAAGATTATGACTCGTGAAATCAACTGGTTATGACTCTTTAAATTAAATATAAAATTGAATGTTGTTGATGTGAGAAATCACACCAAAGCAGTTACGACAAATTTATGAATGGAAATAGGTCGATTTAGATTTGTAGATGGGCCTCAATTCTCCGTAACAAGACCAAATTGAAACTCTTGACAAATTAGACAATAAACAAGGACGAAAAGCATAATATTTAGTAAGCTCGGGGCTGTTTGTATTATGATCGCTCAAAAACAGTACAACGATGTTAACTTGAAGATAAGAATCGAAAGATCGAAAAGAAAGTAACGTGCCCGACATGGGCTTGATCGTCTTATATTTATAGTGTGGAGGTGAGATTGTGAGCTCCGGATTGTAGGGGACACGTCGTGTGTCAGTTGGGACTTACTACTGCGTCTTGGGACACCAGTTTTTGGAAACCTATTCGTATGAGGAGCAGTTACGGATCGACCGGGCTAACGAGCTTCGTATCTCCGGGTCTTTGGGGAGCGGTTATCTCGAGCTGACATTTGAATCTTCTGACGGGTTGACGTAATTCGTGAACCTGTTAACAACAAATACATGGGCTTGGGCCCAATTTTCTTGTACAGAGCCAAACCCCTCTTTTGTTAGACTGTGGACGAAGTCTAACATCAACAAATATCATTATTTAAAATTGAATAAAATTGATTATAAGTATTAAAAGTTATATAAAATTTGATGCTAAAACTATATAACATTACATTTGATATATAATTATGTATTGATAATAGATAAAAACATAATAATGTCAAAAGTAATTGTCAATCTTAGTTTGTATCTACGATATTTTTTATTTCAAAATTAATTGACGATTAACCAAACAACTATATGATTGCAAGGTTGTTCCTCTTATATTGTGATTGTTCGTAATTATTCTATATAATCTGATGGATTAAAAAACTATTTGTTGTTCTACATGAATAGTTCGGTTTAACTATTTTCATAACTATTTACATCACTCTTATATATAGTAATAATTTTACATAAATAATATTAATCGTGTTTAAATTGGGTCGTAATCGTGCTATTACTCGTAATCGTTTTAGTTGGATCATATTCGTGCGGGTCGTAATCGTGTTTCGTGTCGACCATTTAATAATCGTGTTAATTGGATTTTAATCGTGTTACCGTAATCGTGTCGTTTTGATCCATTATTTAATCGTGTTAGCGTGTTCGACCCAATTAAGAACCGACCCATTTATTGAAATCCAAATCCGCTTTAAATCGTGTCGTAACCGTTTCGTGTTTCGTGTCCGGACCAAATTGCCATCCCTAATATATATATTTGAATTAAAAAAAATCACAACCATTAAATTTAATTAGGCACTTGAGCAAAAACTTCCTCTCATAAGTCAAGACGAAGGATAGAGTTCTAACTTGCATCAACATCAATAAACAAGTTTTTTTTTTTTTTTTAAAACAAATTCGCAAACCAACGCATTACAAAAGTCTAGGCGCATAAAACAACCTCACTCCAACAAAAACAAGAAAGTACACAAAAAATATCCTCAATAATAAGATCCACATTGGTTGTTAGAACCGTCTTCGTCTTGAAGAGATTGACCGTCACCTCACAATCCGATTGAATCACCACCTTCTTGACCCCTTCATCTAGAGCCTTCCGGAGCCCATGCACCCAAACTGCCATACCTTCCGTCACCAAAAGACTAAAACACCGAGCTAGAGGAACACAAAAGACAATGAGAACTATACTGCATCTTGTTCCATTAGTTTCAATAGCCGCATCCACACTCACGGCCATCGAGAAAGGGAAAGTGAGGGCCGTTGACGTCTTGAGAGGCCACAAGCGTGCCAGAAGTCGTCGAGGAGCCCAATGGCCCCATTCACTAGCTCGACCGCCGTTCCCATCAGAGTGTTGTTGCGCCGATTCTAAGCACTCCACATGATTACCACAAACAACTTGAAATCTTATAGAGGTAGAATACACACTTCACATGAATAAAGAGGTTAATAGTCTCTCCATTAAAATCACTCTTAATCATCTTTCACCATCCAAGCGCCTTGATTATTTTCTCTACACTCTCGAGAGCAAAAAGGATCAATATACATTCCACCACAACGAGTCTCACAAGCCACCCTATAACCACTTCCGACCAAGTCTCCCTCTTGGTTTATATATCGTCAAAGTTATTTAAGATGGAAAAGTTCACGACTAGGCATGAGAACTACTTTATTTTATATTTTTTTAGTATTTTGCTTCAGAAAGAAGAAAGGAACATTTACATAGAAAAAGTAAAATAATAAAAGTTTGAAAAAGTAACATAAAAACCCATTTCACTTCGAAACAAGCACACACTCGAAGAAGAGAGCTTTTTCAGAGAGAGAGTTGATCGTCAACAATATGGCTCTATCCACTCGGCAGAGACGCCCTGTGCTTTCCGATCCGACTCCATTGCCGTCGACCTCCTCTTCGTCGTACTCGAAGGTCGACAAGCATGGGAAATCGGAGACCAAAGAGGAATCGGACAAAGGTTTGAGCTGGTTTATGCCCATATTCGCTCTCGGAGTGTTGAGATACATGAGCGCTTCGTCGAACATCATTCATGACTGCGACGAGGTCTTCAATTACTGGGAGCCTCTTCACTTCCTTCTCTACAAATCCGGTTTCCAAACTTGGGAATACAGGTTCGTTTCGATCCATACAAGAATAAAGATTAGGTTTCTAGGTCTAATCCTGAAATGAAAAGATTAGGTCTAGACCTAGTTTTATGCTGTTGGAAATTCTATAATCTTCGTTGATGTTTCTAAACCAAGATTTTTTCGAGGGGTTTTAGTTGAATGCAGAGTTATAACACAGAGGTTGTTGCTAGTTTAAGATTGAGTAAGTTTAATGATAATCCATACGAGCATTTATACTTATTTCTCGGTTCATTTAGTCATTAGTCGACAACGTAAATTAGGTTATACGTAACTAGAGCTCCGATTAGCTACAGATACATTGCCGGGGATTTTGACAGTTATCCATTTGTTTCGCTTTCAGTTCTCAGTTTGCTCTCCGATCGTATGTTTACATTCTCTTCCATGAATTGATCGCCCGACCAGCTTCGTGGCTGTTCGCAGAGGATAAAGTAAGATTCTTGGAGGCTTTTAAGAGTTAAAATTTATTTTCTTGTGATTATCTTCACTTGATATAAACTTGAATCGAATACCTCTTCATTGCAGGTAAGAGTGTTCTATTCCGTGAGATTCTTTCTCGGATTCCTCTCCGTTGCCACTGAAACCATCTTGGTCGTAGCGCTCTCAAGGAAGTACGGAAAAAGACTCGGTTCATACGCTCTTGCGATGCTGTGCTTGACCAGTGGATGTTATTTTGCAAGCACTAGTGAGTTAGTTCAATCATTACCCCGATTTGATTGTTTTGTTCTGAATTATGGTATTGATTTCGTACTCTTTTCAGGTTTTTTGCCGAGTTCGTTCTCTATGTATGCGATATCTCTTTCGTCGGGTTTATATCTTCTCGAAAAGCCTGCAATGGCGGTTGCGGTTGCTGTTGTTGGGGTCGTTCTTGGTTGGCCTTTCTCGATCTTGGCCTTTTTGCCGGTGACAATCTTCTCTTTGAAGAAAAAATTCAAGCAAGCCTTTATAGCTGGGACTGTCACATCAGTTGTTCTTCTCGTAAGTGTGCATTATTATTCATAACTTTTATTATTGGGTTTTTTTTTTTGTAAATAGTCCTCGAGCTAGTATGCGAGTGGCATTTTGGTCACTAAACTAATTATTTGGAGCAAAATGGTCTTCAAAGTATTGATTTGATTTGATTTTATATTCGAGGCCTTTTCATTAAAAAAATTAACTTTTTTATTAGATTTAAACCAATAAAACAATGAAAGCATATTTACATATTTTAGTTAAAACGTTTATTTTTATTTTTTTATATATATAAAACCGTGGTGTCTGGGTTAGACCCAAGCAAAATCCATGATTGCCGACAGGAAGACTACCCCAGTGGCCCCAATGGTTGCATCATTATCTTACTCTAATTTCCAGAAACTGTTTCAAGTTTTATTCAGTGTTGATAGGGACAGAATATAATATAATTAATTTTATAACTTATAATATTAGCAAGTTACTTAAGTTTGTAATTATTTTGAAGTTAGGTGTTGAATTTCATTTAAAAGAAGTCTTTTTTTTAGAAGAGGACTAAAACGCTACACAATCAATAGTTTGGGGATCATTTTACTCCAAAAATTAGTGTAGGGACCAAATTGCACTCGCATACTTCAGGGACTATTGCTGATTAAAAAAAAAAAATCCTTTCTTTTTCCACATCCAATTTATGCACTTTGTGACGTTCAGCGGTGGGATTTTTTCTAGGCTTTTTCACTTCTTGTTGACTGGTCATACTACGGAAAATGGACATCGTCTGTGTTAAACTTGTTGATGTACAACGTTGCCGGGGGCGGCGAGAGCCATTTATACGGAACCGAAGGAGCGCTTTATTATCTGAAGAATGGATTTAACAACTTCAACGTCAGTTTTGTTCTCGCGTTGCTGTTTCTTGCTGTGTTGCCGGTCGTACGCAAAAAGTTTGCCCCGGACCTGCTCGTAGTTGTGTCACCGGTCTATATTTGGTTGGCATTCATGTCTTTGCAGCCGCATAAAGAGGAAAGGTTAGACGATTCTTTCGATATTTGACCCTAAAGCACTGGTCGTATATATATATATAAAGTTCGAAGAGAAAATTGTCAAGACGAAAAATAAGTGGCTAAAGTGTCACTATCCAAACAGCACACGAGGACATGGATACCAAACTTTTTTTCCCGAGCAATTTTTTATGAATTCATGTATGTCTCGCGACTGTGAAAAGGCGAGTATGTCATTGCAAAAATATGTTACCATCTAATGTATCAACAAAACATAATTTTACAAAGAAAACTTGCGTCCGAAAATAACTGTTTCTTTTTTTCTTCAACATGTAGGAAATTAAAAAAAAGTAGGGCTAAAAGTTTAACCACCCAAATAGTATAAGGGCCATAGATGCCAAATAGCCTAGTATGTATCGGATATAAGGAATTTGTGCTGACCATGAACTATGTGATGTTCATATGTAATTCTCCTTTTCGTCTGTGGATATTCTGAATCTGAGCTTGAGCAGAAGTAACATATATAATTCTCACGGCTTCCTAGGTTCCTTTATCCCATATATCCGCTTATTTGCATTGCCGCTTCAGCGGTCATCGAGAGCTTCCCTGACTTCTTCAGAGACAAATACGACCCGAATCGGAGATCTCTGTTGGTTGTGGTAAAGTAAAACACCCCAAAAGCCTCAATTCCACTTTATCGGGGAAAAAAAAAATTCTATCTTGTTCTTGATCCCCGTTGCTTGTGCCCACAGATCGCGAAGATCCTCAGACCCATCTTCCTCGGTCTCATTCTCTGCGCCTCCCACGCTCGGACATTTTCTCTCATCAATGGCTATTCTGCTCCGCTGGAAATTTACAAGCTTTTGGAGCACCATGAAGACATAGGAACAGGTGATGATATAACCCTAATTCCTTACATATATGGCTGGTTTGTCCAAATAGCTCATGGACTGTTACGCAGTTTGGTATTTTGGTCCCAAAACCGTTTTTCTTAGTAAAATAGCCTTGAAAATTGTTGATTTTAAAACATATAAACAGATTACTGATAATACTATGAATCATGGAACCTTTAATAAAAGTAAAACAATTTGGGTTGTTAGACTAAGATTGTATTTATATGAATTTTTTGAAATTATGAACAGGTTATAAATATGTAAATATGTTTTAAGATTAGGTGTTGGATTTTGTTGAGAATTCTTTTGAAAAATATTTTTAGGATATGACTAGAGGACCTGGTACAAAATCAATAGTTTGAGAACTATTTTGCTCATATAATTAGTTTAAGAACCAATATCTCACACGCATACTATAATAGGAACCATTTTTGACGCGCATAATATAATTGTATGCGAGGTTCAAATGATTGAGGGCAAGTTGTTACTAGCGTAAGAGCTCAGGGGTGGTTATGTATTTTATCCTTAAATTATTTTTTATTTATTTTTTTTATTTTTTTGCAGGTGCCACGCTGTGCGTGGGAAGTGAATGGCACCGATACCCATCATCATTTTTCGTTCCCGATTACATCGGAGAAGTACGATGGATCGACGATGGATTCAGGGGACTCCTTCCCTTCCCATTCAACTCCACTCTAGGCGGGACTGCATCGGCTCCGCATTACTTTAACAACAAAAACAAAGCATCAGATGAGCAATATGTAAAATCAATAATAAACCCTTCAATTCTTTACTTTATTTTTCCACACAGTGTCAAACTCTTTTACTTACAATCGCCGTTTTGTTCTCAATTTAAGCTTCGAGACGTTGAAAACTGCACATTACTTGTGGAGTTGCATCTCCGGCGGCCGTACCCTCATCGTGGAAGTGACATGTCGACCTGGGAGGTTTGAAAAATAGATTATTTATTATATTTCAAGAAAATAAACTTGCTTGTGAAGTTATTGAAATGTATCTACACATTGAACGTTGTTAGGTCATCGGGGCATTGCCGTATCTGGACAGAGAGCTTTCACCGCCATTGTACCGCTCGTTTTTCATCCCTTACCTTTGGCAGACCCAGAATATTTTTGGAATGTACAAGCTGCTTCGAAGGGTACCGAAATGATATGGCGATGTAAATTACTATTAACCCTCTAACTCTCTTATCATTATCAAATTTTGGACAGGCTCAGATTCTGTTTAGAGTAGTAGACGGATTGAATCCGGAACTCTTCAATAGAGCTATTTTTTCCTTGCAGAAATCGGACACTTAAGTATAATCCGATTATGAAATTGTTAGAAGTTGCTTGATTTATTGTCTACATAAACTATTTGCAGGTTCTTCTTAGAGTTGTGGGACGACCCCATTGAGGAAATCAATTTCTAATTTTGAAATTAAAATTTCTAAGTATAATCCGGAATAATGTTGATTTTTATTAATGTGGGTGTTCAAAATTAGAGCATTATTTAAAAAAAAAATTAAAATTAATTGAATGTCGATATAATAATGAGATTTGTAACATAATAGTCGGAGGATCTTTTAAAATAATAGTTAAACTATAAACTCATTTAGGCAAATAGATAATTGTTAATTAAAGTTACCAAATTGTTATTTTTCCCAATTCACATTTGATTCACCACCACCGTTGCAATTCTTGCCCCAACCTTCACCGTTCCTCCGGTCACGGTCTCCGCCGGATGGTCCCACGGCGAGGACTCGGATCTTGCTCCACGTAACGTTCTCTCTAAGTCGTGTAACGAAACTCGAGTTTTGATACGTCTGGTTCAGGTTTTGATCGGAGATCGCAAAGGTATTAAGTGTGATAGTTAACCTGATTAACTGTGAACTCACTAATCCGCTTGTAATTAGTATCCCGCTAAATGGCGGTAAACTTATAACAAGCGGAAATTTCCGCTTGTAAAAAATTAATCCGCTTGTTAATAAATACAAGTATCCACTTCTACTGTTAGAAGCGGAAAAATTCACTTGTAATGAAAAAATAGTCATTATAAGCGCCAACTTACAAGCGGACTTTTCCACTTCACAAACCGCTTGTAATGATGCATTACAAGCAGATCTGGGATCTTTTCAAGTGGAAATTTTCGCTTGTAAAAGACTGTTTGCCCTAGTGGGTTAATTAGATTAAAGATTAACTGTGACGATCCACTAGCAGAAGCGATCTCAAACAGCTGCGAGTCCCAGTGGTTGCGCCGATCCGGCCGCTCGAACTTTGACGCGAGGTTTTTGCGTATTAATTATGATAGTTACTCTGATTAACTATGAATGTTAATATGATTAACTATGACTATCCTCCTTCAGAAACGATCTCGAACACCGACGAGTCCCAGCGGTTGCACTGATCCAACCGCTCAAACCTCGACACGAGGTTTCTGTTTAACTGTGAAGGTTAATCTGATTAACTGAAGCTCAAGAAAGGGAAGGACTCTGCTGCTGTTGCGAGGAAATGGGACGGGAAAGGAAAAGGGAATGGGAACGACTTCGACTCGGACGACGAATCCGGTTTGCTCCACCATTCCAATTACATCTACGGCCACACGATGACTATGAAAACTCTCTGCCTTCGGCACACTTTCGTCTTCGGATACTCTCCATCGGTCACGCGAGTTAGGGTTTACAGTTATACGGTGATGTAAAATGTATGTTGGTTTTTTATAAGAATATTTTGGGTATTTTGTTTGGACGGGGTAAAATAGAAATAATGTAATGTTTTGCTTGAATTGGCTATTTATTTAAATAAATTAATATTTGAGCTAATTTTTTTTTAAAAGAGGTAGATTATTTGAGCTATTATCTTAGCTCGCCCTTTAATAATTTGGGTCATAGTGGTTTTTGTTTTATTATTTTATTTTCATTTTTAGGTTTGCATGTGACAATGTTCGTTTTTGGATGATTGGCTAAAGTACTGTAATATATGTATTAAATATTGTGGAAAATATTAGAACAATATCGTTCGTTGATTGGTAAGTGTGGGTGTAGCGTACCTTTAGTAGCATAAAATATATTTTGTAGATCTGATAAAAAAAATTATATATATATATACACACACACCCACTTTGTAGATACGCAAATCTTTGAGTAAAATGTTAATATAAAATATCATGTATGGAAATATGGAATAAGTGGTCTGATGAAAAAAATAAACAAATGTATGGAATAAGTGATAACCTTCTGGCTATGTTATGTCGTGTAAATCACGTGTTTCAATTATGGCTCTGGGATAAACTTATTTTTGTGCGACAATATTTGGGCTATTATGAAGTATGAGACTAGCCATATATATTAATTTTTTAATATAAATAAAGCGTGACTTCAATAGGAATTAAAGTTGTTTTTTTTTTTTTTGAGAAGAAAGCTCCGAGTCAATACAACATTAGACTTTCTCGAAACAATGAACAAAAAGAACTTAGATCGAAAAAGATATATCGTTAACGCGAACGGTAACGTCAAATACAAGTGATAGCCCAATTTGTGCACGAGCTGCACGATAAGAATAGAGCAATCAAGCTCTTTAAAAAAAAAACCCTTTAAGGAAAGTGGAGAAATCCAACCAACCGCGGTCCACTGATCATCTTGAAGAACGGTCTTTAGGCTGTATAGACAAAAGTCTAACAGATATCCACAAGCGGGATGGTGGACGACGGCTATTCCGACTCCAAAAGTCCAAAAGAGATAAAAGCATAAATAAAACCGAAAAATAAACAAAGTACCACAAGATTTAAAAAACTAGAAAAAAAAAGTAAACCTCTAAACAAAACCCTCTCAGCCCCACCCAAACCACCACCATCCAAATGATGGTACTGATGAACAGATCGAAGCTTCGGTCGATGGGATACACCACCACCACCACCACCACTAGGAACAGCTCCACAACGGCGGCCAAAGGGCATAGGATCCGCACTTTCCGAGACGTCGTCGTTGTCGGAGAACTAAGAGGGAGGAGCACGATTTTCAGGCCGTTGGATCCCGCCAAAACATCGTAGCCTCCTCCGACGAGGGTGGATCTCACAGTCGGAGTCTACACGAAGAGGATGACGTCCTTTTGCCCGTTATCAGAGGGGGTTCCATCATGTCAAATAAAGTCCACAACACACTGCCGCCAGTCAAAGTGCAGACTCCAAAGAAGCTCACCGGAGAACCTCAAAAAAGAGGGAGAGCAAGGAAAAAGAAGGGCCATGTGAAGGAAACAAAAAAGTTAAACGCAAAAAAAAAAAAGACGGGCTTCCCCCCCGGCCGCAGCTTCGCTGGCCAAGAACAGAGTACGTTCCCGATTTCAATACGATTACATTTTATTTTTTACCTTTACCGAACAAATCGCGTGAATATCAAATGAAATACAACAATTTTAGCAAGGTTCGTCCACGGAGAGTGAGTCAGGGCCTAAGATCAGGCCGAAAGGTGTAGTCGATGGACAACATGTGAATATTCATGTACTACCCCTTGTTGGTCTTGAGGGACGGGGGGAGGGGGGATGAAATTCTGATTAGTCACAAAGACAAGATCGCACACAATGTGATAACTTGCTTGAACACAGATAATGGATAAACAACAAAGCAGTGCAAAAATAAAAGACGCACAATATGGTTACCCAGTTTGGTGCAACAACATCTATATCTAGGGGCACTCTGCCAGTGGAAAAGATTTTACTATATAGTAGTCAATAGTACAAGCAAGGTCTTATATGATTACAACACAAAATCAAAGCCTTAGAACCTATTACCACAAGTGAATACCTAGACCAGAGACTCCTCTGAATTTGAGATCCTCCTCAATTCCACTCTTCGAGCAAACGCCTATGCTCGGAAGACTTCAGTCTTCAATCGCACGTGAGTCTTCAATCACGTAAACACAGAACCCAAATCACTCAAATACTTAGTCTTCTCGAATAGTATTTGATGAATAACACCGCGTTTATCAATACACAAAGTCTCCCAGTCCACTAGTCTTGCACGTATTTTGATAAACCGTCAAGGCTGCTAAGGGGGTAGCGCGGGGCTTTTATAGCAGCTGTACAATCCTGAAAGTGTTCCTAGGGTTTCCTTACCCATAATCGCAAGAATATTGCACAATAAAGACAACAGCAAGACAATCTGACAAAACCGGAAACTTGTCAGAAATAAAGTCTGCGCACAGGAGGAATGATGTCTTACCAGAAGCAGGAGCATGAAGACCGACATCTTTCCTTACAACTTGCACTAAAAAATAAAGCCAACATATAGCGTAACAACATGGGAGTTTGGTAATACCCTAAATTTAGAGAGAAGACATTGTTTTAGAGAGAGAAGGGGTTTCTCGAAAGAAATCAGTTTGCTTATTCATTATGTTTGTTAATATTTTTCTTCAGTTTTGGGGTCTTTTTTTTTCTCTCTCTCTCTCTCTCTCTCTCTCTCTCTCTCTATATATATATATATATATATATATATATATATATATATATAAACATAAACTAGAAGAAATAGTAGTTTGTAATGCCATAATTAACGGCCTTGGTAACGACATAAAATTGTAAATTTGTTCCATATCAAGTTTTTTTTAGTTCTATTGCGGTTCGGGAACAATGGAATATAAATTCAGTTCCATAATTTTTTTTTAGGGAAAGAAGAATTTTATTAACTTCGAAACAGTAGCGGCAAAATCAGCCATTAACAAAGGTTTGATACAATCAGGAGGCTCTGAAATCCAAGTATTAGAGAAGGAAGAAGAGACCAGCAGCTGCAAGGCAAAGTGCCACTGTATTTCCTTGTCATTTTACGAAACTAAAGGTGAAAGAAGCCTGATTGTTCAGCCTTTTTATGTTCACACCCCAAAATTCAGTTTCATATTGTTTTGGGAACTTTATAAAAAAAATTCTACAAACTCTTCAAGTTTTTATATAAATTGAGCAATATTAGAACAGAGGTTATGTTTTGATTTTAGTTATTTTCGAAATAAAATATTCAATATCGGATGGATCTGATTTTCGAACAAACAATTCCAACCGGAATAAGTTTCTATAGAACGTGTAAAATGTGATATGCAAACTCAATAGTTGCTAGTTTTAACTTTCATTTCTAGATATAAAACACTATTCGTAGTCAAATTTTCGCAAATGATTCACAACTATTTCCATGGATTTTGTGCCGCCATGTGAACAGTTCATATTTGGTTACTTTGGTACTAAAATTTGGGGAGTAGAGAATGATATAAAGACTCCATCCAATAATTTAGTACCTTATATGTTTATAAATTACCTATGATTTTTTTTGTTATGGGTTCTATGAAAGCAACAATACACGATTTCTAATACCCCAACTTGTTTGGGGCAAGTGATAATACCACTTCTTTTCTTACGGGTAGGACGTGAGATTGATTCCCACGAGTAGCATTGTCGATATTTATTTAATTTTCTGGTGTGTTAATTTGTATGGTAGCATAATAGATTTTTATATTTTTTTGGCCTCTCATATTTTTATATATATGCTCTTGTATCATTGGCTAATAGTGCCTCCCCTAAAAAAAATACACGACTTCTATTAATAATGGAGATTCTAAAAACATGTAAATGATGGTTCAAACCCCCATAAAAAAAATATAAACGAAGGCAGTCGAAACATACTAATGTCATTTTAATTAACATTTTTTTTAAGTAGCCTTCAAATTGATGTGATAAACGAGATCAACCATTTTTTACTTAATATGCCTTTATTAATTGAATAATCAGCTTTAATTAAAAAAAACTCGTCATATTCGATTTTATTAATTTCACTAGTACAAAAAAGACCTTTGGGTGCGACTTTTTTCGCACCCAAAAGTCAATTTCCGCACCCAAAGATACCTTTGGGTGCGACTTTGGGTGCGACTTTTCCGCACCTGAAAGTCCGCACCTAAAGGCCTTAGGTGCGAAAAGTCGCACCCAAAAGTCATGACTTTCGGGTGCGACATTTAGGTGCGACTTTTCGCACCTAAAGTCACACCTAAAATGTCATAAAAATCCATTGAAAAGGTGGGTAAAAGAGCATCGGGTGCGACAAAGTCGCACCCGATAGTCAAAAGTCGCACCCGATAGTCAGTTTTGGGGGAAAAATAGTACTTTAGACGTCGCTCTATTATAAAGTGACTTTAAATCTTTGAAAAATGTAATTGTTAACTGTGATTTAGTTGTCATCTGATTTGAAAGTGACCTTGATTCTTAATTTATTTATAAAATAAAAAGCAATTAAATGACATTACTTGATTTAATTTAATGAAACCTGTTATAAGCAATTAAAAATAAAAGGCTGAATGAAACTTGTTATATTGAATTGCTTAATTGAAAAATAAAAATTATACCTAAATGGTCCATAATACACATAATACACAGAATAAAAAAATTGTTATAGCAATTCACAAGTTCAAGTGATTGGTCTCGTTAATAAGAATCAAGAGAGGCGAGGATGGGAGTGGCGACCTCAAGAGAGGCGAGATCGTGGGAACGGCCAAAGTGTCGGCTGAATTCGGAATGCTGGAACAGGTTGAACTGGGAGTGGTGGCATATGGAGGCATTGAAGAGCTGTTCTCGAACGGGGACGCCGGACGTTGCCACGGCCCAGCAAGGACGGAGGACTTCCATGGACCCGCTCACGACCGTCTGCTCGGCCTCGTTGCCTCCTACAACCTGGAAGGGAAAATTCAATGACGGTTTGTATGATTTCAGCGCTTTAATATCTAGGTGTTATTCGCTCCCTTGTGTTTTCTGGCTCTGCCATCTCCATGAAAGAAAAATAAATAACAGGCATGTCCTATGGCTGTTGTATGACACTAATTAATTACAGCAACTTATAATAAATTGGGATTTCAGATACTTCTTGATAGGAATGTTCTGTTGGTTTTCTGGAATTACATTTTTGAAATATATCATGATAACTTATTAAATATATCTAAAATGGATATATGAGACTGAAGTAACTTACCAAAATGTATCATGTTGACTCCAAAAAGCCACTATATACTTAGGTTCATTTTATTGGGTTGTAAGATTTGGAGTCTTGTATGGGATGATATCAGGCGAGAAAGCACTTACTTGAACATGATCTAACACTCCATCACCATTAACATCAGCATGGAGGCCACCTTCTTGAAGGTGAAGCTGGAAAGACAAATATATTTAAAGAAAATTACATAAATCCCATACAAAGGCTTGAGAATCATCTCCATGATTATTTTCGTGGCATTCATTAAAATATAGAATTTACACTAACTATCAAGTTCATTATCATGCAGTTGGCAGCATTAAAAACTAGGGTTTAGTCTCTAGGTTCCCGCTTGACCCCACGACATTTGGGAACTGGAACTAGCAATCGCTTGGTTGGTACCTTTAGAAGGGATTGAACCAAGGGCTCTTAGAAATAAACCAAGGGTCTGGCTACTAGAGCAACTCTTAGATTTAGCAGCAATTTTTGCATTGGAGAATTCTGCTTACCTTACAAAGAGTGCGGCCGGTAGCCAAATGGACTGCTTCAATACCTTCCTTGAGATGAGCTACAACGACATTAGGGAGCCACCACAGCTGAGTGTAGTTTGTTATTGTGGGAACATAAGACATTGGCTGCGACAAACGAAAATGGAGTATGAGAAGGCATATTCGTGATGTTGTAAGACCTTCATCCTTGAAAAATCTCACCTTCTTAAGTTTTGATGAACCAGCACGCTCTGTTACTTTACCGATCAAGTTTGGAATTTTCTTGGTTGAATCCTTCCCCGGGGGATGGTTTTCCTCGGGCTCGTGAATAGGTAGAGTGACACTCTTTCCAGGCATTTTTTTTCGAAGTTTTCCTTTTATGCCGCCTAAAATGTGCTAGCTTCAACAACGTATACTCTCTCCTATCCTGAATAAATAATAAAATGTAACAATTTGCTTGCTGCAACGAGAAAGGGTAAAAATGAAATGAAATGAAATGGGAAGTTCATATCATAATGTTACATACCCAGTGATGTGGCATGACTCCTAGAATCGACTCCCTGAAATCCCTGCACTCAAACTACAACCCAAGGTATTTCATGGAGCTGATCTAGAAACGGTTATCTTTTTAATACTAAGATTTTAAATCCGGAAAAAGACATCCAAAGGCTTCAAAACAAATCAACGCTAAAATTATGTTGGTGTAGAGGCTAAATTCTAGAGCTGGATATGTCTTTGCATGTCGGAGCATAAAAAAAAAAAAAAAAAAAAAAAACAATGTCCTCAAAACTTATTTCTGGGAAGACATGCAAACCTCCAACTCGAAATCAACCATGGGTTCTTGAGAATTGATTGATAAAAAATTATTGGTGTGTTATGCACCACATATTATGTAAAAGCAACACGTGGTTTAGGGAATTGCTTTTATTTTCGACTGTCAACACGCACCTCTCCTGGATGACGGCTATTCAAAGCTTGAGCATCGAGCTTGTAGTTATATTGTGGAATCATTCGTGAGGCTTCTGATTTATGTTCTTCAGTATGCTAAAAAAAAAAAAAAAGAGATGTGAAGATTTTGAAAATGCAGCAACACTTTCCAGAGTCAAGCACAACGACAACGTTCTGTGCATCAAATTATTATGAATACAATCACTAATTTTATAGGCTCATACACGAATGAAATGGTTTTGAGAGTTTTTTATATGCTGAAGGTTCCAAGCAAAACAGTCAGAAACATGGTTCTTTTGGGAAACTTAAGTTTTGTGATTATCTAGCTATCTTGTACATCATTGAGAACAGAACATGGAACATATTCATAGTTTTAAATCACAAAGCCCCAATTTCCAAATCAATAACCCTAGTTTCCATCAAATTCGGCCAAAAGCAAAATAAATTCAAACAAAAACAATTCCATTTCACCAATTCGAGTACTAGCAATCCAAACCGAGCTCAAACCACCTCAACAACACATCAATTCAACAAGAATCATCACTGGAATAAGAAGACCCCAATTTGAATCTCGAACCCTAATTTTCAAAATTAATTTCGGGGGAAGAGGATTCCTCACCTTCTTTCGTGAAATCAATCTCTTTGGTGCTCTCCCTCTCGTTCTCCGGCGTCTCTTCTCGGTCGGCGTGCTCGGCGGCTAACCGCGGTCATGCGCGAGCGGTGCTCGGTCTCGGTGGCTGCTGTCGGCCGCGTGTCCTCTCCCTCGGTCGCTCTCATTCTCAGTCTCGCTCTCTCGCTGCCCCTCAATCTCTCTTTCTCTCTCTCGGCCGCTCAGCCCCCTTTTCCTTTCTCTTCTTCTCTTTCCTTTCCCTTCTTCTTCTAATGGGATAGAATTCGGCAGAGCTAAAAAGAGGGAACGAAATTTTAGAAGTGAAATAATTAAGAGGGAACAAAATCCCACTAAATTTTTAGACCAAATGTTTTGGACTTTTGGGTGCGACTTTTCGCACCAAAATTTAAAAAAAATCAGCGAAATTTTTTGGTTACTTCAGTGACATTTGGGTGCGAAAGGTCGCACCCGAAAGTAATTTTTGGTGCGACTTTTAAGTGCGAAAAGTCGCACCCAAAAGTCATCCGCACCGAAAGACTGTATTTGTAGTAGTGTTTTAAGATATGATTATCCATTAAAAATTAATTATTTTATTCCAATTTTTTAAATTTTATCTTTTTTCGTCACTCGTTTACTTCTCTCTCGTAACTCTCTCATTCTCACACTCTCTCTCTCACTAGAGTTTCATTTTTTTTATTCTCTTCAAAACGTCAAAGGTTCATATCTCCGTCACGTGAAGTCGGAATTGAGCGATTTCAAGTTCTATGAATTTGTGGCAACACGATCTTGAAGAGTATCTTATGTGTACATTTCTCTATTGAGGAATGCTATTTATAGATTGACGGTGGCTCTTCCTTCTCGCATTTCTCGGGGACATGTGGGCAAATTGCACTAGTACAAAAAAGACTTTTAGGTGCGAATTTTTTCGCACCAAAAAATACCTTTAGGTGTGACTTTGGGTGCGACTTTTCCGCACCCGAAAGTCTGCACCTAAAGGTCTTGGGTGCGAAAATTCGCACCCAAAAGTCATAACTTTCGGGTGCGACTTTTCGCACCCAATTATGACTGAAATTTTTTGAGGAATGGTCTTGAAGCTTTTGAGGAAATGATCGCCGAGAAGCTCCGGCCGAGCTGATGACGAGCTGATGGGCTTTGAAGCTCCGACCGGTAAGCTCAGGCGGCTATGAGGAGCAAAGAGAGATAGTTAGATGGAGAGAGAGAAAGAGAAAGTGAGAGAGTTCAGAGAAGGACAGAGAACGAGAGAAGGATGGAGAGATAGATTGAGAGAGAGAGGCAGTAAGAGGGAGACTTTACCGGGTGGCTGTGAAGCTCGAAATGACGCTGTGAAGCTTGGACCGGCGATGTGAAGCTTGTACCACCGAATCTGAGAGGGAAACACAGTGAGAGAGAGAGAGAGAGTGAGCTGAAGAGAGAGACGGAGAGAAGGACAGAGAGATTTAGAGAGAAATATTGAGAGGAGGACTTACCGACCGGTGATGAGCTCAAGCGGCAATGAGGAGCGAGAAGATATTGTGAGCTAGAGAGAGAGAGAATGTGAGAGAGACAGTAGGATAGAGAGAGAGGGAAAATGAGAGAAGACTTACCGGTCGGAGAGGCTGTCGGACCGGGGCGGAACGACCGGAGTGAGAGCGTGAGAGAGATAGAAGAGGGAATGAATTTAGGTGAGAGGTCAGACTGCAATTTTTTTTATATGCTGACCTAGAATTTGGATGCGACTTTGTTGCACCCAATAGATCTTTTGGGTGTGAATTTGTCGCACCCAATATTTTTGACCGGTCCAAATTTATACAAAAGGGGGGAAAAAGACCGCTTAAAACATTTGGACTTTTAGGTGCGACAAAGTCGCACCGAAAAGTCAACCTTGATTTTTAGGTGCGAGTTTGTCGCACCCAAAGGTTTTGATGAACTTTTGGGTGCGACTTTTCGCACCCAAATTTAAAAAAATCAGCAAAAAATTTTAGTTGCTTCAACGTCTTTTGGGTGTGACTTTTCGCACCCGAAAGTCTTTTTTGGTGCGACTTTTAGGTGCAAAAAGTCGCACCCAAAAGTCATCCGCACCGAAAAGCTGTATTTGTAGTAGTGTTGGGCTGGTCTTGTCATGACGCAAGTGCTGCTGGATCTGGGATATGGGCGAAGAGGTTGGAGGAGTTCCTGGTTATAAGTGAAGACTACTTCTTCCGGGATGAATAAGTGATGACTTCATCTTCGATCTCTATGCGAACTGGTCTCACCATAAAATTGGGCTTTGGGCTAATACGAAATTGAGTGTTTTAAGCCATTATTGGGCTTTTAGGCCAATTGTAATTGGTTTACAGGTAAGATGATCGATTCCTATACCCACAATTATCGGTAATAGTTATTAATAAATTTGTTGGATTCTTATTTTGATTCATGAATCACGTATAGTTAATAACCATTAATAATTTTTAATAAACTGTTTTTGAAATGAAAATAGCAACGATACAAAGTCCAAGCAAGAGAGCATTCAAGGACTATTATGTTTTTACTTTTTAGTCATGTTGAAACTCATCGGGTTATATGGTCCTCTTACGTAAAATTGGAAAACTCAAAAGTTATGATATACACAGATTTGTATTTGAGTTTTCTATACTTTGTATTCTCTCTCTCAAGATATAATAGTGAATTTTTGAGATAATGACTTGAATTTGTAAAACAAATGCCCAAAAAGTTAAGATGTTAGATTTTTGCACTCATGATAGAAATAGCCAAGAAAATGATTAAAAAAGTTATGGAAATAATTTTTTTAATATAAACATTCTATTTGAGATAGACTGAAAAGTTTGAGTACATTTTGAGAAGGTTCGGACCACTTTAAGAGAAAATAGATTTTTTCGAACACAAGATTCAAGAAATCACGAATAATTAGCAAACAAGCTCGAAAATTATGAAACTTTCCGGATGTATTATATGTATTAAATAATTTTCTTGCACAATTCACAAGGAGTATAGGCAAAACTGTCAAATTTTCAATAAAATGACTAAAGTGCAATTTTCGAAGGGGTATTTCTGAAAATTCCGTGACTCATCAGAAGTGCATCTTGAGTAGTTTTATGTGTTGTTAAAATAAAAATGGGGGTCCCAATAGAATTTTTGAAGAATTGAGGACTACAAAGAATAGTTACCAAAACTTTTGGATAAAAGTTAAGTTTCCTCTCTCTTTCCTTCATTTCACTCCTGAGATTCAGTTTAGAAGAGAGAGAGAGAGAGAGAGAGAGAGAGAGAGAGAGAGATACAAGTTTTAATGGGAAAAAAGCAAAGATTTGCAAGGAATCTCAAAGAAAATCTCTCAAGTCAAAATAAAGACTCGTCGTTCTTTTTCTCTTCCTATGTTTTGTTAAAAATTAAAAGAGAATATGATCGATCAAGAAAAGAGATTGAGAGAGAGTTGAGAGAAGGAAACACAATTCTGTTTGGCTAAAATGATCGATGAGATCCTCATTAGCACAATTGGGTATATATCAATACATTGATTTAGCTAACTGTGGTTAACTATACTCTACATAATAAACTCTAGCTAACTGAACTGTACGCGTCAGCAGCGGTTACAACTAACTTAAGCCCAATTCATTGAGCTAGATTTTATGCATTAAGCTTAGCTTCCGGTGCACGTAAGCTCTGCTTGCTTATCTTTACATGCCCCCTTGAATTGGACAGCCATCTCTGAGGCATAGTCTACTGCAAATGAGTGTAAACCGGCTCTCAGGGAGTGGTTTGGTGAGAAGATCAACGAGTTGGCCTTCGATGGGTATATAACGTACTTCAATGAGTTTGCTTGCAACGAGATCGCAAATGAAGTAAATATCAATCTCAATGTGCTTCGTACGTTTGTGAAACACAGGGTTAGAGGCAAGTACGCCAGCACCATAGTTATCATACCATATAACAACAATTAAAGACAAGAGAGGGACGTTCAGTTCAGTCAAGATCGAGCTGAGCCACTGAATCTCAACTGCAGTTTGAGCCACTAAATCTCAGTTGCAGCTGAGGCACTGTACTTGAGCTAGAGACAACCTTCTGTTTTTGAGCAGATCATATAACCAAGTTCCCATTAAGTCGCACTATGTAGCCTGATGTAGACAACCAGTCGCCGGGACAGCTGGTCCAATCAGCATCATAGAAGGCTTTGATGTGAAGCTGATCAGTGGTGTGAAAGGTGAGGCCATGCGAGATAGTGGCTGAAATAACAAAGGAATCGCTTGCAAGCCTTCCAATGACAGTTGTTCGGAGATTGCAAGAATTGGCTAAGCTTTTTTTACACCAAAGGCCAAGTCTGGTCTTGTCAGGGTCAGATATTGCAAACCACCAAAAGACTCTGATAGTCTGTAGGTGAGTCACACAGAAGACTCCCATCAACATCAATCAAAGGACTTGTTGAGATCATGGGAGTGCTGGCATCAAGCAGATTGGCTTTGACAATAAAATCATGAGCGTACTTTGTGAGTCTAATGACAAGCTCATCTCTAGCGGACTCAAAACCAAGGAATTGATTCTAGCTGCCTAAAGATCCCAAAGACTTCAATGCAAAAGCTGTTAGAAATATTGCCCTATGAAAGATAATAAAATAAACATGAATGGCTGAACCTCATGGAAGTGGTTAATAGCTTCTGTGCTGCCTCCGGTCTTAAGATCAACAAGAATAAAAGCAATTGTTTAGGTATCAATCTAGCTCATGCGGAATCAGAGGCCATTGCTACTTCTTTGGGGTGTCCCGAAGGAAATTGGCCTATCTCTTATTTGGGCATGCCCCTTGGGGACAATCCAAGAAGGAAGGCTTTCTAGGACCCAGTGTTAGATAAAATCTCGAAGAGACTCGATGGGTGGAAGAAAGCTTTTCTCTCGAAAGGCGGTAAATTAACTCTTATTCAAGCTATCTGCTCTCGCTACTTACTACATGTCCATCTTCAAAATGCCAATTGGCGTGGAGAATGAAATAAAGAAGAAAATGCGACCTTTTTAATGGGAGAATTTTGATGGGTCTAAAAACCGAGGAGGAGTGGCTTGGGATGTTTGTTGTGTTGGAATCGATCTAGGGTTTAAGAAAATAATTAACGCTTCAGTAAGCGGCGGAATTTTAAAAATTTTCTTTTACAAGTAAAACCAGTTTTTACTAACCTAGACAAAAGAGCAAGTACACGTAATTAAAAACTATTATGAGCTAAGAAGTTTACTAACCTTTCTTGAAGCTTGATATTTGAGAAGCTCTTAGAAAGTTGCAACGCTCGTCTCCCCTCGCAGCACGTCCCTCTTTCTTTCCTCGGCACCTCGAGCAACCACGAAAGTTTCTATCACTAAATCACTCGAGAGAAAAGGAATTAGTGAGTGGGCACTTTTAAACACTACGACTTAAGAACGAGTCTTGAAGTCGCAGAGCTAAACACTAGGTCAAATGAGGACCTAGGTGCCAAAACAAAAATCGAAAATAAACTAGAGAGAGAGAGAGAGGAAGGGGCGGCCAAGTCTAGAGAGAGAAGCTCTCAATCTCTAAAACTTTGGATGAATGAAATGTGTGGAATGAGGCTCCTATTTATAGGAGAGGTCTCACCTTCAATAAGGTAGTTTCCTCTTCTATAGAATATCACATATTCATGAGCAAATATTGCCCATTTCCCTCTTATTCCACACGGCCAAGGCAGCATTCTAGAAGGATTGGATTTGTTTCCTTTTTTGTTCCTTGCCTTGCCTTTCTCTTACTTGGCCGATTCCCTTAGTGCATCTACATGCAAATTTGTTTCCTCTTTTTCTTTTGGCAAGTATCTAAATACATTTATGCACAAAATAAACTCTCTTTCTCTTAGGTATTTGGGCGCCCATATTTTCTCTAGAAGGAGCTTCTAGAAGCTTCTTCATTTGTTCATAACAACATGAGAAAGGCCCATTAAGAATTTTCAATAAAATTCTTATGAAATGAAATTAATCCACAAGGCCCAATGATCAAGTCATGGCCGAGTATTATTAAGTCATCAAATGAACTTGTCAAAAAATTTATTGACATTCATTTCATCCTTTGTCTCAAAAGACAAAAATACCCTTTTGACTATTTTCGTTCTCGTTTTGACTTAGCTTCCAGTTTAACTATTCCTATCGATGTGATTCGTGACAGTGACCTCATGGACCCAAATGAACAAAGGTTGAGCTAAACACTTGGACTCAAAAGTTCACAAACCTTTTCCAAGTTTAGCTTAATGCCAACTGACTCCACTAAAGAGCTGACACTGAAAATCTCTCGGTTCAAATGAATTTATTTTCTACTCAAGAATTCACCTAATTATAATGAGCGGATGCACTGAATATTATCTATGCTACCCTTCATGAATGTCATCAGCTAGTCGGGATTTACTAAATTACCATTTTACCCTTCTAGCTGTTATTTCCTCTACTCCTTTGTCGCTTGTGAATAAGTTAGAAACAATGTATTGACGAGGAGCTAACAAGTCACATTGTTTCATCCAAAAAAGTCAAGACTCAATTTGGACACTGGCCAGTTCATTTATTCACACTCCAAGGAACAAAGCATGAGGTGACATACATTGCATTTAAGCAATCTTGTACATGAATTCCATATCTATGAGAACTTCACAAAGTTACTCATGACATTCTCACAACTTAGTACTTCACCAATAGGCCCTGTTCGGAATCACATAGTGAGTCCAAACTCTGACTTTCTCAAATGAGAATACTAAGGTGTGAAATGACATGTCTCATTTCAGGATTAAGGTAAACATGATGCAATTCATACATAGTGACTTCGAGACATAAGAGGTTAAATGGTTTGTTCTTATCTTGTCTCTAGAAGTGCACTGGTCAATTCAGTATCTTCGGAAGATACCTAGAAGAACTATAGAGTCTCCAACTCTCAATGCCCCATAACCAGACATCATAGATTCTCCTAACAATCATAGTGAGGTCAATAGTCCTTTGACCCTTAGATTGCGAATATATCGTTTTAAGCAAACTATGAAGAGTTTGTTCATGCAAATCTACATTTGTCTCTTCGTAAGTTGTTTAGTTTGTTTTATGGACTAAAGACTAAGGTTTTATCATAAAGCTTCAAACAAAGAAAGAATGAATGAACGTTTCAACTTTTTATTAATGAATAAGCAATTACAAGCAAGAGTCTTCGTAAGACTATATGACATCAAATGTACATAAATAGACACTACTACTCTTCTTGTGGGCACCATTGACAACATGTTGTAGACCCAAGGATAAAGGGGGGCTCAAAATTGGAAGAGTGGTGGATAAAAACACTTCTCTCTTGGCTAAATGGCTTTGGCATTTCTCGTTGGAGAAAGAGGCGCTTTGGCACAAAGTTAATAAGGCTGTTTACGGGGTTCATATGAACGGGTGGGACGCGGAGGATGCTTGCTGCAGTACCTTCAAAAGTCCTTGGCGGTCGGTCTGTTCGGTCCAAGATCAGTTCTTCTCTAGATGTGGTTGGAAAGTGCAAGATGGCTCAGTGGTTAGATTGTGGGAAGATGAATGGGTGGAAGGCGGTATCTTTTTAGAAAGATTTCCAGGGCTTGCCTATCTTTGTCAGCTAAAATCGGCTAAAGTGAATAAGTTTTCCATTTTTTCCAATGAGTTCTCTGGAAAAGTTGATTGGGATTTAAAATTTCTACGGAGCCTCTCGGGCAAGGAAGCAAATGAATACGCGGAGTTAAGTCATCTCTTGGAACCGATCTCCTTATGGAATGGTTTCGAAGACTGAAGAAAATGGCTCAACGACTCTGGTTATTTCTCTACGAAGTCTATGTATTCAGATTTGGCTTCCTCCTTACTCTCTCCTGCAGTGCCCATGGTTGATGAAATTTGGAAGGCGAAAGTCCCTAAAAAGGTTCAATTATTTTGATGGAGATTGGTTCTTGTCAAGGTAAACACGATAGATCTTGTCCAAAGGAGCAACCCTCACTAGACCCTCATCCCAAGTTGCTGTTCCTTTTGTAGAAGCGCATCGGAAGACATTCAACATCTTTTTTTGAAGTGCCCCTGTTCCTTCCTCGTCTGGGAGCGGGTTTTCAAGAATTTTTTGCTCGACAACCATCGGCCTACAACCATGACCGAATTATTTTCTCCGCCCGCTGCGCTCAACCGGAATTCTAAATGGATGATTACTAACAAGATAGCTAGATTGGCCGCTGTATGGTGTATTTGGGGCAAAAGAAACAAGATCATTTTCGAGGAAGAGGAATGGAACTTCGGGGCGGTGATGGAAATCATAAATCTTTGTATTGCTCTTTGGTTACATGTTAATCGTAAAGATTTTAACGATTTCTCTTTCTCTATTTTGTTGAGGGATTGAGTTTCTGCTTTTTTTACCTTTCTCTTTTTGGTTCGGCGGTTTTCATGGTTGTTGTTTAGGCCTCTCTGGTTTTTTTTCCCTCTGTTTTGCTCTTCCTCGCATTGGATTTATCCAGTTATTAATAAAATTTGCTGTTTCTATTAACAAAAATAAGCATGAATGATTATTGAATATAATAGAAGACTTACTTTATTAGTATTATTGATTAATGAGTTATTTTCTAGTTAGAATCAATACCTCCGTATTGAATTGAATTACATGCTAGGCATCAAAGTTCGGGCGGTGGTCGATGATTGATCCATGCCTGAATAGCTGGATCTAAAATCACATATATGAAACACAAGTGAAACATTGATCACTTGGGGAGAGCATTCTGCACATTCGGTATGTGTGCGATCCAGACAGACTTTAGTTGTTGATGTGTCGTTTAAACATTGTTACGACACATTAACGGGGTCGTTATAATGGTCATAGTGAGACTTAATCTAAATCTTGAAGTGGCCACAGACTTCTAGGTCGTATTATCGGGTTATTTGACTCATTCGTGAATGGCTACAGATAGATGCCCTAATACTTATGCCTTGGGAATTCGGGATATGATATGAGCGAAAAATCATTCACAGATACAGAATCCAGCCTTTCTGAAAGAAGGTCAATGTTCACTCACATAAGTATGTACAAAAGAATCTTTCAATAGAGAAGCAACAATGCTTATTATCCTATCAACATTTTCGACTTCAGCTTGTTCCTCTTGGTATTCTTTGTTAATGTTAACCTTGTTTTTTCTTTCCAATATTTAAGCGGATCGTTGGAAAGTATGTTCAACATAGTAATATGTATCAAGAAAAATATAATGGAATAATTGACATTTCTCGATACGAGTTGAACCGGAGGATTGAGCTCATGTACTGATTATATCAATGGACGCTCATATACATCGAGTAAAATATAATTATAGTAATAAAAAGAGTGCAGTCTAGGCTCATCTTGTGGTGTAAGACCGAGATTGACGAATCAAATGAATAAGATAAAATAGAGATTTCGTTTATTTTTTCAGATTCCTAATAGCTTCACTTACTATGTCCATAGTCCCCAAGGTAACTCTGATAAGATGGATAGAGATGCTCGTACTAATTAGATAATTGATTACACTCTCACTATTGCAACTTGGTTGAAATTTCTTTTGCATCCGTAATAAAATACTTTACGAATAAGTTATTAATTGTTTAAGTAACTTCGGAATATCACTTAGATTTAAATGGGCTTGTAAAAGAGCAGTTTAAATCAGCCCACAAGGCCCAATAGGGCTTGTCGTAGGTGTTTACATCATGATACATGGGTCTTGGGTTTGTTTAATCATAGCCCAATAGGATCGAGGCTTTTCTCTAATAGAAAATAAAAATATTATATATTTAATATGATCCGATTTGGTGAGTATTTAGTGTAGTAATTATTTATGGAAGTATCATGGAGATATTCTCTGCTATTTATTTTATGGAATAGTATATCCTATTCTGAGAAACAAATAATATATTAATTATGTTATTTATTGAGAGTATTATGGAGATATTCTATACTATCCTATTTATAGAATAATATCTCTTATTGTGAGAAATAAATAATATATTAATGATGCTATTTATTAAGAGTATCATGAATATATTCTATATTAATAAGTTACCTGATTAATGTTGGAATTGATCTAGGGTTAAGAAAAGATTTAACGCTTCGAGCAAGCGGCGAAAAATAAAAATTTTCTTTTAAACAAGTAAAACGATTTTACTAACCTAGACAAAGAGCAAGCACATGTTATTATTAAAACTATCTAAAAGCGATTACACGTTTACTAACCTTTATGAATCTTGATCGTTGAGAAGCTTGTGGAGGTTGAATCGCTCGTCTCCCCACGCAGCTCGCATTTCTTCGTTCTTCGGGAACTCGAGTAACCACGAAAGTTTCTATCACATAAATCACTCGAGGTAAGAAGGAATTAGTGTGTGGGTACTTTTAAACACAACGACTCAAGAACAAGTCTTAGAGTCGAAGAACTAAAATACTAGATCAAATGTGGACCTAGGTGCCAAAACAAAAACGAAAGGAGCTAGAGAGAGAGAGAGAGAGATGGGCGGCCACAATGTCTAGATAGAGAAGCTCTCAATCTCTAAATTATGTAGGATGAGAAACAATGAGAATGAGGGCCCTATTATAGGAGAGGAATTACCTTCAACAAGGTAGTTTCATCTTCTATAGAATATCACATATTCATGAGCAAATATTGCCTCTTTCTCCTTCCATTTGGACGTGCAACCTCTTGATGCAAGTCCTTGGATTTGTTTCCTCTTTTATTTTGCTTCTCCCTTGCCTATTGTTGCTGCCCACCCTAGTTTTCTCATAGAGGAAATTTGTTTCATCTTTTTCTTTTGACAAGTATTTTCATACATCAATGCACAAAATTGGTCTCTCTTTCTTTGCTATGTTGGACGGCCAAAAGGGCTTCTAGAAGGTGTTTCTAGATTTTTCTTCAGTTGTTCATGACAACATAAGAAAAGCCCATTAAGAATTTTCAAGTAAAATTCCATGAAATGAAATTAATCCTTAAAGCCCAAATACTTAGACTTGGCCGTGTGGATTAATCGCTTGTCATCATATGACAATGTCAAAAAACTTATTTATTGACATTCATTTCATCACATGTCCAAAAAGACAAAAATACCCTTTAGACAATTTTCGTAAAACTTGTCTAGTTCTTGTTTTGACTTAGCTTCTAGTTTAACTATTCCTACTCGATATGATTTGTGATAGTGACCTCATGGATCCAAATGAGAACTTCACAAAGTTACTCATGAAATCTTCATAACTTAGTACTTCACCAATAGGTCATGTTCAGAATCACATAGTAAACTCGAACTCTGACTTTCTCAAATGAGAATACGTAAGCTATGAAATGACATGTCTCATTTCAAGATTGAGGTAAGCATGATGCAATTCATAAGTAGTGACTTCGAGACATAAGAGGTTAAATGCTTTGTTATTATTCAGTCTCTAGAAGTGCACTGGTAAATTCAGTACCTTCAGAAGGTACCTAGAAGAACTATAGAGTCTCCAACTATCAATGCTCTATAACCAGACATCATAGATTCTCCTAACAATCGTACTGAGATCAATAGTCCTTTGATCCTTAGATTGCGAATATATTGTTTTAAGCAAACCATGAAGAGTTTGTTCATGCAAATCTACATTTGTCTCTTCATATGTTGTCAGGTTTGTTTTAAAGACTAAAGACTATAGATTATCATAAAGCTTTCAAACAGACAAGGAAGAATGAATGAACGTTTCAACTTTTATTAATGATTCAACAGTTACAAGCAAGAGTCTTCGTGAGACTTTATTACATCAAATGTACATAAGTAAAGACTACTACTCTTCTTGTGGGCACCATTGACAACGTGGATCATCGCAGCCCTCGTTGCGTCGCGGACCGGGAAATGGCTGCTCACGCGATTTGGTTTTGCACGAAAAGCAAGATGCTTTTGAAGAAAACGGGTCCATGGTGATATCACACTTTTCTTTTGCTCATCAAAGCGAGTCTCAGTGAGCATAATTTTAACATCTTCATCGTGCTAGCTTGGAACTCGTGGAATCAACGAACAACACGGTGCACACCAACGGCCAGCGTGATCCGAATGCGGTGGTAAATCTGACTTTGCAACTTCTCGAAAACTTCCGAGCGTGCAACGCCAGTTCCCAAGACCCCCTCGCTGCCAAGGCCGAGCATGTCTTCAAAGTGGCGCCCCCATGCAACAAGTGTCATGGCAATGAATACCGATGCGGCTTTCTCCCAGGATAGCAACGTCAGTGACTTTGGTGGCATTTTCAAGACGTGCACGGGACGAGTCACGAGCTCTTTTATCAGCCAAGGAATGGGGTTCATCTCTCCTTTTGTGGCTGAAGTGGTGGCTGTGAAACTAAGTCTTATGGTGGCGCTTTCACTCGAATCATAGACTTGCATGTCTAGGCTGATTGTGAGTCAACTCCAAAGTTGCTCGCTGCTCCTGCGCTCCCGACTACTGAGGCAAGTTTGGTGCTTGAAGAGATTCGCTGCTTAGCCTATTCTTTCTCTTTCTTTTCGGTGATTCATACACCCAGATCTTGTAATTTGCCAGTCCATAAACTAGCAAAATATGCCACTCTTTTTTATAGGCCTGTTTTATGGCCCGACTCTGCTCCTCCCGATCTGTAGGAAAGTATTTTGATTGATACGCTCTTAATATATATATATATATATATATATATATATATATATATATATATATTTCATGCGACTAATTTTCTCTAAAACAATGTGCACTATAATTAATAATACAATAATGAAAAAAACTAACATCACTTTTTTACACGATTAAATTGCAAGTATTACATATAAACGACCAATTTTGTTTAAACATAGTTCATGCATGCCCACATGTAGGTACACGCATTCATTAAGACAATCTATCACCTCTCTCTTTTCAATAATTGCCATTTCTTTGTCCTAAACAATTTATGCATGAACATGTATAGTAGTTGTTCTAATTATTCTTGGCAAAAAAACTTAACATGAATGTATGAACATTAATGTCACAACAAACTAAAGTTTAAAGGAAATAAAAAACACATGCTCTTTAAAAGATATGATAATTATAAATGATACCAAATTTGTACCACGGTGCGGACAACGACTCGACAACAAATCAGAGTTACTATATAAAATGGTGACAAATCTTCAAGTCCTGTCACTATCACAAACGCTATCTTTCCCATCGCTACAAAAGTAAAGTATCTTTTATACAGTCCATGATCCATTATTATAGAATAATTTACAAATAATTAGAAATATAATCAAAGTAACTAAAGCATATAAAATTGAATAGTTATACGAACTATATCATTTAACCATTTGAGATTGCAAAAATTTTGACGATTAGAAAAATTTAGCGAAATAGACAATTTGTGTGATGTAACAATGAAATTTATTTCTCAATATCTCAATATTAAATTTTAAGCTAGATCGTTGACTTTCTCTCTATCTCATTAAAAAAAATGCACCATAAACAACATGTGCTTTTATTTTATTTTATTTTTAAGTAACAGCATGTGCTTTTATATTATAAGAGAGTTAAACATATAAATTGTGTTGTATTAATATATATATATGTATATATCAATATTTGAATAATTATATTATAATTTATTTTTTCATAAACTATACCGAGTACAAAAAAAAAATTAAAGGAATTTATTTCTACAACTATATAACAACCGCCCAAATCAGGACAGAAAGAAACTTGGCGGCAAATAAGAAAAAAAATGACAATCAGTAGTTCTTGTTGCTTCATAGTTCAAAACCCTCTGCTAAACTATGACCACCACAACAGAGTGCTCTCGAAGCAAAGCTTCACCGTTAAAGCCTCCTCTTCCGGCACCGGCCTCATCATCACCGGTCCCTCGGAGCTCTCAGGCCACGTCAGCATCAGCGGATCCAAGAACGCCGCGCTTCCTATCCTCGCCGCCACGCTCTGCTGCTCCGGCGAGTCTCGAATCACCAACCTCCCAAATCTCTCCGACACTCGTGACATGGCCTCCGTCCTCCGGTCCCTCGGAGCCGCCGTGACGGAGGAGTCCGGCGAGACCGCCGCCGTGGTTGTCTCCGCCGATCAAATCACCTCGGTCGAACCGGATCCGGAAATCGTCGGGAAAATCAGAGGCGGTTTCTTCGTTCTCGGTCCGGTCCTCGCGCGGTTTGGCGAGGCCGCAGTGGCTCTCCCCGGCGGTTGCGACATCGGATCTCGTCCCGTGGATTTGTACCTCCGCGGTCTCGCCGCTCTCGGCGCCATTGTAGACCAAAGGTTCGGATTTCGGTACAATTAGGATTTAGAACTAATGTCGCATTTCAACTGTAACAAAATCGAAGCATTTCTCTTTTTGTTGTTGTTGTTGTTGCAGAGACGGAAAAGTCCAAGCTTACGCCGGAAACGGAAAAGGATTGGTCGGAGGTCGGTTCCGCCTCGATTTCCCGAGCGTCGGAGCAACCGAAACCCTAATGATGGCGGCGAGCTTGGCCGACGGAGTGACCGTGCTTTCAAATGCAGCGAAAGTAAGTCCTTGATCTTCAAATGTGCGTTACTGTACGGACGCACCGATTGTTTGAGCTTTTTTTTTTTCTCCGGCCAATAGGAGCCGGAGGTGGTGGAGCTTGCACGGTTTCTGTCGGAGTGCGGAGCCGGAATCTCCGGAGCCGGGACGGAGACGATCATTGTTGAAGGAAAGCCGAGGCTTCGGGGCTGTGAATGGCGGATCGTACCGGACCGGATTGAGGCTGGAACGTTCATGATCGCCGCCGCAATTACACGATCCAGCTTCACGATATCTCCGGTTGTCCCCTCCGACGTGGCGGCTCTGACCAATAAACTCACCGCCGCCGGTTGCCGGATCAAAATCCTGTCTCACGATTCAATGGAAGTGAGTTTTCTTGTTCATTGTCGATTAAGTTTTGGTGTTAAGCTAAATAAAGAACTAATATGAGGATATCAGTTTTTAGGTTTGAAGTACACTATCTCGTACAGAATTGCAATATTAGAGTAACAAAGGCACATTTCATGAAAATATATTTTCTAAAGGATCCTAATGTCTCAAAATAGTTGATTTTTATTTAAATTAGATTTGCGTCCGTCATTAAGACAAAACTACATGTCTCACGACAAAAAACATAGAGCGATATACAACGTTGTAGAGCATCTTTGAGCGTTGTAGAACATTCTTTTTAAGAGCAAAATGATCCAAAATGTCAAGATACGATAAAACTTCAACTGGCGAGCCTCTTCATGATCTCTTTTTCCCCCCTGAAATAGGCTCTTCGCTAATTAAGACAAATCAGAACGTCTGGTTTATGATTTTTTTTGTAACATTCGAACTAATAAAAATGTACAAATATATGTATATATGTCATATGCTGATATTGTTATAGAATAGCTGTTAAAGTGTCCAAAACAATACTTAGTGATGTTTTTGTCTAAATCCTCCTTATTAGTGATATTTACAACGGGTGTTCAGGTCTCGGGATTGAACACAAATGGAGCGAATTTGAGAGGGTTTGACGTAAGGACTGGGCCGTTCCCGAGCTTCCCGACGGATCTCCAGCCTCAGACCATGGCTTTGCTAGCCACTTGCGACGGCTCAAGCATTATCGAGGAGTCCATCTTCGAAAAACGCATGGCTCATGGTTTGAACCCCAAAACCCCTCCAACTCGGATTTCAATTTCCTATTTGTAATCTCTAAAAAAAATAAAAAATCTTCCAACAGCCAAGGAATTGAGTAAGCTCGGGGCGAGGATAGAGGTATGTGGTAGCACAGCTTTGGTGTTCGGGAAAGACAAAGGAAGGTTTGTTTTTGAATTTTCAGGGTACTTTCGATTGGTTTCGAGGCCTATAAAGTTTAAACGAGTACATTGACAAAATTAATGGGTTTTGGCTTGAAAATGAGTGAGCCCAACCCCACGTAAAATCACGAGTTACTTGTCTCATTGTGAATTAGTTATAAGATGCAATACTATGATACTTAATACTATCATTTATTTAGAGGTCGGGTTGTTTTGCAGTTATTTGACAGGTTATTCTGTGGCTGCAAAAGACTTGAGGGGCGGGGCGGCTTTGGTTTTAGCGGGGCTCGCTGCTTCGGGTACCACAGTGATTAGTGGTTCCGTGCATATCGATCGCGGCTACGAGAATTTAGACGCCAAGCTTCGCAGCCTCGGAGCCGATGTCAAAATAGTAATGCCCGTTCCGGTCTAAAAAAGAGTTAGATACGGTATTTTCTGCTCCGGAAAATTGCCATTTTTTTTTTCTCGCTTATTCGGCAGTAACACTGTTGGTAGATCAGGGAATTTCTTTTGCATAGAATTTTATCTCTGTACGTATATGTATGTATAATGTTCACTTACTTTTGCTTCTTGCATGGGAAAACGAATTAATTAAATTTAAAAAATAAAGCAACATTTGCTTAAATGCACGATCATAGTGCAGTCGGATTGCCTGACGGTGGTGGAAGCTTGCAAGAATAAGACTCTCGGGCCTCGGTACGATCATTGATGACATGTTTGGAATCGGATGATATGGCAATTTATTAAATTTGTGCAACAAGGAAATAGACGAAAAAAAAGGATGATGTTATCTAATTACAAAAATATTTTATGCATGGAATTTTTATCCAAAAATAGATTGAAGTTACAAGTAAACTGAAACATATTAAAAAAACAGAATTCGAAACCAAAGTATCACCTATCAATAAGTACATGAGCTATAGAGAGAAACAAAAGGAGGAAAAAAAAAAACTTTTAGTATACAGAGTTAAATTGTTTTTATTCTTTTCTATTTTAACTATATTTTCTTACCTAGCATTTCCCTTTATATATGCAATAAATTTCTAAAGGGTATATGATGAGATTGAACGGAATGGATGTGAACATTTCACGATCCATCAACTTCTATATATATGTTCAAATAACTGTACAAAATCCGAGCAAAATGGTATATCAGGCAACAATGTTTCCAGTTTCTGTAATTGGTATTTAGTATCATTACACATTTAATTAGTCTGTCAGTTTTAGTATAAAAACATTATTAATGTTATTATGAATATGAAAAATCGAAGTTTAAAAATAGCGAAATATCTTTTGATGTAATTATTTGGACACAATCAATTATACACGCGAGTATACCAATGGAAAATAGTAAAAAAGACAAAAAAAAAAAAAAAAAAAAAACCCGAAAGGTTAATTATTATCAAATTAGCAGAGGCATTGTTCTTGTAAATTTTCAAGAAATCCTTTTAGCTGTAAACCAAATTTATCGTTAAAAGAGAAGTTATAACTCACAAGTCATAACACAACAAAGAAGGTAATATATGTGCAAATGACATAAAAGCCACTGAATAAATTTGTGAATCGAAGCCTACCGTTCTCACTTTTTCTCTTTTTAGTGGGAGAAAAAGAAAGACTCTCTCTCTAAAAGCTAAACCCTCATTTTTGTGCTTGCGTAATTTTCAATCGACCCAACAATGGCTAACAGTAATCTCCCTCGAAGGATCATCAAGGTTTGTCTTCTTCACGATCTATCGGTACCTCGATTGAAATTCCATTCGATCGCTGAGCTTTAGTACCTGAATCTCTAACCGCCAATTTTCCGTGACTTTATTTTTCTTGTTCGGCTTCTAGCTTGTCTGAATTTTAGTTTCGACTGATTATTTGCTTGAACTACCGATCTTCTCTATCTAAAACTTAGCTTGTGGTTTCTAGGGTTTTTCATGCTTGTGATTGATTTAGTCCGTTTGATCATTGATTTTTTTTGGTGATCATACAGGAAACTCAGCGTCTGTTGAGTGAACCTGGTAAGTCATCGAGTCTCTACCGTCGTTTGTTTTGCTTCAATCGAAATTTATGGAAATCAATGAAATGAGTGAAGTTTGATGTGTTTTGGTCAAGATATGATACAATTGTGCTATTGTGATTGGATATTGCTGATACTTCATGTTATGATCTGCGTCAGCTCCGGGGATTAGTGCCTCGCCATCTGAAGACAATATGCGATACTTCAACGTCATGATTCTCGGCCCAACACAGTCTCCGTACGAGGGTAAATATATTTTATTTGTAGTCTTTTGCTTCATCCTAATATTATATCGTGTTCTATGCTTATTTATGAAATGTAAGAAAACGATTTCGGTTTAGGATAACTTAGGCAATTCTGTTCTCAAGCCTTATCAGTCTTTAATAACTTCTTTTCATACAAAAAAGAGTTGTTTGGTTTTGAACATGAAATTCACAGAAAGATTCAGATTTAGTTCCTTCTTGTGGTTTTAGTCTGACTTAGGATGTTGGGTTGAACATAACTATGCTTTGTCCAAAATATCAGGTGTGAATACGGTTGCTTGTTGTCTTTCAAAATTTTTGTTCAGATATTTTTTTCTTCTCTTTTCTAGAATGAATTTTGATTTCAGGTCTCTTTTTTTTTTTTTTTTTTTTTTTTTTTCTTCCGTGCTGTAAGATGTTTCCATGTGTTAAATTAACAAGCTTAGTAGAATTGCCACGCTAGTCGACAAACTAGAGCTAGCGGCTTTACTTTTTCGGTTGTGATTTTTCCCCCTTATTGCGGACGGTGGACGTAAGGCATACATGTAACATGCGAGACATATAGTCCATTTCTAGACATTTTTTCATCAATTTGAAAACATAATTTATATTGGTGCCGCCGTTATGCCTAGTAAAATCTTCCTAATACACCTTTTCCATATAAATAACATTATTGGTTGTATTTTTATGCATATTTTTAATTCATTAAATTCATGGCTTGTTGAGCCTTTTCCAAGTTTCACAAAAGAAGCGGGGTGACGTAATCTTTACATGTATGATGTCCTTTCTAAGCTGTGGTGTACAAAGTTGTATATGGGAATATCATTTGGAAATGAGTGTATTTGATAAAAAAAAATGGTTTTAAAACGTTGATAAAGATGGATCCTATTTGGAAACTTGATAAAGTTTTTAATTTTTTTTTTCGCACTTATTCACATTTGTAAACGTTGTGGACTGGTCCATGTAAATACTTAGTTTTACTAATGAGTTAACGACAAGAAGAGATAGCTTCCTCCGCACAAAAAAAAAGTTACGGGTTTGATTTCTCTATTTAAAAGAAAACTTGTCGAGTTCTTTCTGTGGGATATTTCTGCATTAATGTGATATGTGGTTATTCTATTATTTATAGATGGCGGAAGGCTAGTTCTTCACCTATTTTTTTATTTTATTTTTTATTTTTTGGCAAATATATCAGACTTGTAGTTTCTTTTAACTTTTAAATTAGCTAGTCTGTAGTTTAGGACATCATCGGTTTAGATGTTAATTTTTCTTTAATTCTTGTATGCAGGAGGAGTTTTCAAGTTGGAACTGTTTTTGCCTGAAGAATATCCAATGGCTGCTCCGAAGGTACTTTTGACTTGCTTATATTGATATATGGAGTCGTAGTTCTCTATATATTTTCTCCCCTAATGAAGAAGCCTTAATAATTTGTTCCTACAAGTGATTGTTATTATAGGGTTTAAAAAAAAAACATTGATTATTATTGGCAAGTCTTGCATTGCTTTGAGGTTAAATCTCATGAACAAACAATTGAAATACGTAATTTGTATTTTGTAATGGCCGTTTCAAGCCTACATTAACTCTTTTTATTTTCTGTTTCTGAGGTGTAGTTATGGGATCTGCAAGGTGGATAGTATTGTTTAATGTGAACTTAGTGCTGATTTGCACTTGCAGTTTGATTTACTTCAATTTTCACCCGTTTCATAATTTAAAAAAGAAAACCCAGTTGTGACTTGTGAGGTTGGTTGATCCTTGAAGTCTGAGAACTTGAGTCCCACTATCATATTATGTTGTGAAATCACCACATCAGACTTCATGTCAGTTAGATAAAGTTTCTCACTTCATCTAAAGAGCATATCCTGTTTTCTGATTAATTACATCAGTGATGGTGATTTATCTTGAATCTTGGTGTCTTAATCATCTGTGTCGCATTTTCTTCTAGATCAGTTTGCTAATCTTGTATGGGCTTGATGGATTCATGTTTTATTTTTCCCTGCAACAGGTCCGATTTCTTACCAAGATATACCATCCTAACATCGATAAGGTAATCAAATAATCTCTAAATTTTTCATTTTCTGTTGTTTCTTTCTCGGCCTCCTTCCAAATAAATTTATATGGTTTCCTTTTCTTTTTCGAATTTCGTGATGCAGCTCGGCAGGATTTGCCTTGACATTTTGAAAGACAAATGGAGTCCCGCTCTTCAGATTCGAACTGTACTATTAAGGTATCTTTTACTGCTTTCAAGATATCAAATTTTGAATGTGTCATCTTTGCAAAGTTTTCCGTCTTATATTTTTTTTCTTATTCTTGATGGTAGTATTCAAGCGCTTCTGAGTGCACCTAATCCCGACGATCCCCTCTCTGAAACCATTGCTAAGCACTGGAAGACCAATGAAGTTGAGGCCGTTGAAACAGGTATCAGTGTCGTACAATATTTTCGCTTTATAATCACTTGCCTTGATGTATTTTTCTGTATTATAAAAATCAAGGTGTTCTTAATATAATTAGTTTTTTTTTGGGGGGGGGTGGGGGTTGGATTTGTGCAGCAAAGGAATGGACCCGATTGTATGCAAGCGGTGCGTGAAGAAACAAACGGTTAGAAGATCATTCTTGTATCAAAGTAACATTGTTGCAATGTCTGTGTCATTATGTTTCCAATTCAAATAGAAAAATTTGGAGGTTTGAATGCTTGAAAAAAGAAGTGGTGTACTTGTTATAATTGTTGTCATTGTTGTCTTCATTTAGAATCCTTGTCGTACGGTTAGATGAGATGAATTGTTCTTACTGATCTGCTCACGTGTATGTGTGGGCGTATATGAATATCAATATGGTTATCAGTAGCTCATAATTTGAATGTTGGCTATTACATGTTTGTGGATTCTTGACAAATGAATGATAGAAAAGCTATTGTATTCCTAGCAGTGGGTTGAGAAAGGGAAAAAAAAAGTCACAGCCGAGCATTTTCTTTGGCACCCGGGAATTTTTTTTTTTTTTTTTTCGTTTTTTAATATCCCAGTCTTCATATATATATTTTGATAAACACAAAAAAGCGCTGGAGAAAGCACTATTCAAAATCATTATTTACTGCTGATTTAATCAAAGTTTTTGAAGTTTAAAGATTGATTTTCTTGGAGAATATTGAAAGTTTTTTAGTTATGTTATTTGATGTTTTTAGTTTATGTTGAGAAGTTGTACTGGTAAGCCAGAATCGTGGTGATCAGCTGTGTTTAGTCAAAATAGGCGTTTATGTGATCTCATTAGTGTTCCCTCAACCCTCTCAATAAAACCTAATACCTTTAAACAACATGAATAGAATCCTCAAAATTTTCGAGTCTACTAATTCTCCTACTTCAAATGACTTTGTTGAAACCAGTGATGGAGATATAAATACAACAGAAATAAATATTGCTCATATAGAAAATCATTTACATAATTGGAGCATCCCTTAAACAGATATTAAGACTATTTATCAAAGCCATTATGATGATTTAAATAATGAAAACTTTTAATTTTAAACAAAATTATTCAATCGAGCAAACAGAGCAGACTATTGCTTGAAATCATGAGCGTGAAACATTGCATTTATTTTTTCGTTATGCCAATATATATGCATGTAGGCATGGTTCAAGTTAACTGTTAAGCCACTTTTTAGAATAAGATTAGATATTCTAGTATTTATGTGCGTATGTGATTGCACGTCATTTTAATTTTAAGAATTATCTATTAGCAATGATGGAGTCTAACCTTGCTAATGGTCCAGTTTATTTCAACTGTTACCCAAACTTTTCTGTTTCGCTATTTGATTAAAATATTCTTGATACTTTAACTTTAAACATTAAATAACAAAAATACGAACTTCGCTACTAACTCTTGATCTATTGTAGTCATTTATCATATATACTACAAAGTAATGACTACTACTCTTAATCCAAAATCTAAGCATAGTTTAACTAGAAATAAAACTATAATTTTTTAAGCTAATACTCAACATTTTAAAATTAGTACTCCTAAAGGATTAAAATGAAACTAATTAAGTCAAGCAGGGTCATGAGAGCTGTTTGATATATGTCAGCCAAAGTCCCAAGTACTTACAGAATCCTCCTCTACAATCTTCGAGCAGACCGATGGATCTGTTCAGATAATGTTTGATTAAAACCAAGTCAACGAGTTAATTATTACTAGAAGACCTTCGGTAAGTTCTGCTCCTTCTAGACAATTAGTTTATATTCCTCGTAGGCAACCTAGTCTTACTAGAAGCTTATCTACGCCTAAGAGGATAGATACTGATGCAACATAACGTTTCATATTTTAATGGGCATTTAAAAGGCTTTTTGTAATATGGAGATCATGAATATAAAAGTACCTAGAAAAACTTGAGCTTTTGCTTGAACAAACTTAGCGTTTTCTTTCTTTCCTATATCATTCTACATCATATACATACCTTAGAAACGTAGATTTCACTTCTAATAGACCACAACCTATATGTAATGAAGTAAGAGTTAATTCTCCAAAATCATCAATATCTCCAAATAGGTCTCAAATGGAAACATATGGTAGTTAGTATTAACATGATTACCAGAGAATTTCAAATAAACAAAGAATTATTAAAAACGGATGATTTTGACCCTTTTAATGATACAAAACGAGAATGGTTCCTTAGTAATTTCGAAAGCACTAAAATAGTAGAGATTAGAGAAACATGGTATTCAAATTTAAGAAATCTTAAAGCTAATATTCCTTTCTTCACCTGGATTTCCCATTATTGTGAGACATACAACATAGATTACCCATTCAATTAATTAAATTTCACTTCAAATATTACAAGAGCTTGGAAAACCTTAAATAATGCCGAAGTTATAGATATCCATTCTCCTCTAGATGGTATAACTTTTACTATAAAAACACTCCTATTATAGCTACTCCATTTAATTCCATTACTCAAAACAATACACAAAAGATAGTAAACAATCGACTAAAACAGATGTTAAAAATATAGTATCAAAATAACTATACAAATCAAATTCTTTCTACTATGGCCAACCAGTTGACTCGTGTTGAAGACATAGTTAACATGAAAATTACACCTTCATCTTCTTTTCATGAGGAAGGAAGTACCCAACCATTATTCAAACCCTTTGAATTTCCTAAAACATTACAACCTAAGTTATCAAGCGATAAATTTTCTGATGATTATTTCTTAGAACAAATTCAACAAAACTAGATAAATTAAACTTAGGAGAGTCTAGCCGTAATCCATAAATAAATGTATTAAATCATAATCCTGATAATGAAACTGAGAAAGATAACATTAGTTAAATAGATACCCTTGATCAAATTGACTCAATCGAATAACAATTTCAATATCTCTTTAATAATGAGAATCCCATTATTAACAAAATAAAACATAAACCATTTTCTAGAAAACCACATACTAGGAATTATTACCCTAGACCTACTCCTCTTGATATTCAATACGAAGAAAGATCTCAAAGTCTACATGCCAAATATGATGTCAAGTCCATATATGAATGGAACATAGATGGACTAAGTGAATACTTAGTATTAGGAAGCCTTCAAGAAATGACTATGGCAGCCTGTGCCTATGAATCCAAAAACAATAATGATTTAACCACGGCTAACGTATTAATATCTGGCATTACGGGCCAACTTAAAGGATGGTGGGATTATCATATTTCACCAGAAGTTAATACTTTTATTCTCACAACAAATAATACAGCCATAAAACAAGAAAATGATATAAATATTAAAACTCAAGTAGACGATATAGTTAATACCCTTGTTTTTGCTATAATGAAATTTTTTGTAGGAGACTCGCCTCACTTTCAGGCTAGAGCCTCTGAAATCTTAATCAATCTTAGTTGTCCAACCTTAGCGACTTTAGATGGTGTAAAGATGTATTCCTTACAAAAGTTTATACAAGAAGCGATAGTAATCTTTCCATTTAGAAAGAAAGAATTATAGCAAGCCTACCAAAATTATTTGCTGATAAAGTTAGAATAAAATCAGGTAAGATTATAACAATTCTATTCCTTACGACAACTTAACTTACGACCAATTAATCAACTATATTAATAATGAGGGACTAACTTTATGTACTGATATCAAGTTAAAAGGTAAAATTAAAATAGAAAACAACCAAAATAGAAAAGAGTTAGTAGAATTTTGTGCTCAATATGGTTATGAGAAAATCGAACCTCCTAGTTGACAAATTAAGAAAAGATATTTAAAAAGGCCTAGTAAAAAACCTAAACCAAGTTTTACACTAAAGATACTCCAACTACTTCAAAACAGAGAAGAAATTCAATATTAAGAAAAGAAATTCTTTTCAAATTTATTTTTCCTAATTCAACAAAAAAATTTAATCTATTAAAAGAAAATTGTATGCAACAAATTAATTTGATTTCTAAGAAAGAAAATCATATTACATTTCTAAAACAAGAAGTTAATAATTTAAAGATAGAACAACAACTTTTTAATCTTAATGTTATAAAAAAAATTACAAAAAATAAAAAAAAAATGTTTATTTCAACTGTTTGTTCAACTATTCCTAATGCATTTTGAGCTCGTAAAAAACATGTAGTAAGTCTTCCTTATGAATTAAATTTTTTTGAAAAATATATTCCTACTAAATCTTGATCTATTCACATGAATCAAGAAATGAAATATTTGTATCAAAGAAATAAATTATTTGAAATCAAAGGGACTCATTCGAGATTCAAAGTCTCCGTGGTCTTGTTTGGCCTTTTATGTTATGAATGCTGCCGAATTAGAAAGAGGAGTTCCAAGATTGGTAATCAATTACAAACATCTCAACAAAGTTTTATAGTGGATTAGATATCCATTACTTAATAAAAAAGATCTTATTAAAAAACTTTACGATGCCAAAATATTTTCCAAATTTGATATGAAATCGGGATTCTGGCAAATCCAAATAGAAGAAAAAGACAGATATAAGACTGCTTTAAATATTTCTTTCGGACACTATGAATGGAATGTTATGCCTTTTGGACAAAAAAAAATGCTCCAAGTGAATTTCAAAATAATATGAATGATATTATTGCTTCTATTCAATCTTTTTCTATTGTCTATATAGATGATTTTCTTATTTTCTCTAGTTCATTACATCAACATACATCTCATCTCAAAAAAATTTATAATGTCATAAAAAATAACGGATTAGCCGTTTCTGAAAAATAGATGAAACTTTTTCAAACGCATATAAATTTTTTAGGTCATGACATTCATTTAGGAACTATAAAACCTATCTTTAGAGTCCTAGAGTTTACATAAAAAAATTTAGATGAGATAAAAGATAAGAATCAAATGTAAAGATTTTTTGGGTGCTTAAATTATGTAGGTTATTTTTACAAAGAGCTTAGGATGATATGTCGACCCTTATTCCAAAGGCTTAAGAAACAACCTTGGTCTGACTCTCATACTAAAATAGTCAAGCAAATAAAAGAAAAAATCAAGTATCTTCCTTGTATATCAATACCTCATCCCTCTGCCTCTCTTATAGTCGAGACATATGCTTCTAATAAAGGTATTAGAGGCATACTCAAACAAAAATTACATGGTCAAACACAAGAGTCTCTAGTCTGATATTATTCTTGTAGTTGGAACTCTACTCTATAAAATTATTTACTATAAAAAAAAGAGCTACTAGCCATAGCATTATGTATTAAAAAATTGAGGATGATTTATACATGAAAAAGTTTTTATTAAGAATTCGATATTGATATTAAATTTCTTTGCTAGATGGCAAGTTTTGTTAAGCAATTTTGATTTTGGTATAGAACTTATTAAAGGAATTACTAATTCTCTCCCTGATTTTCTCTTTTGAGAATTTTACAGGAAAAAGAGTATAAATGGATGATTCAAGAAAAAACGATTCAAAAAAAGAATGTTATTCAAAAGGATGCTTCGGTCAGAATGAAGAAGGAATCTTATTCAAATGCACTTACTACTCAAAATAGATTCAATTTACTCAAAGAGTTTCCTACCCCATCTTCTTCTAAATAGTCTTCTTCAAAATCTCCTTTGGTCCAAACTATTAGTCTTCCTTCCATATACTTCAATTAACCTGTTAGTCAGACTATTATTACTCTAGAGTCCCAGTACGGGGATGCACAAAATGTGAATTTTCATGTGAAATCCCAATTTTTTTAGCTTAGTTAAAAAGCTAAAATTTTTGTGTTCGAGTTACGTTAGTTTTTTTTAATAAAGTAGTAGTAAATGATTTATTTATGTGGTAGTTTCTGAAGTTTTACTTTTTTTATGTGTACTTTAGAGTGTTTTTAATTTTATTATGCTTTTTAGATTATAAAATATGGATATAATATATATAAGTTATATAATATTTATAAATTATATATTATAAATAAGTTATTATACATAATTCATATATATATATATATATATTATAGGAAATTTAAGTTAACGTAATAATATATATATATATATATATTACTTTATATTATATAATATTAGATTCTTACGTTATATATATATATATATATATATATATATATATATATATATATATAGACTTATATAAAAGTTACTTAATGTGATCCGTGTAGTTTTAGGTTTAATAATAATAATAATAATAATTAATATATTAATATTAAAAGTAGGATTAGGGTTTGGACTTTTAGGGTTTGGGCTTTTAGGGTTTATTTAAACCCTATTTAAGCATTCCCTCCTCTTTTTTTTAACGCTTCTTCTCTGCTCTCTCTCCCCCACTCCTCTTTGGTTTGAAAAATTCGTAGCTCCTAATAGGTATGCTTTCTTTTCTCTCTGATTCGGATTCCATGAAAACGTTTTCTTAAAACGCTTGTGCTGGTTTCAAAAAAATTGTTTTTGTGAAAATTTGGTTTTGCGTTGATTCTTTTTGGAAACTTTAGGTTTAAATGTCTTCTATCTAAACCTTTAATCGAAAAATATTTTTATCAAATACTGAATATTTTCTGATTATTTTCAAAACGGTGCGCAGACAGTTTTTGACAAAAACTTTAAAGTTAGATCTTAGCACTTCTTTTATTTTTAATAAATAGTTAAAATATTATTTTGGCCGTGATGCCTTTACAAAAAGTGCTCAAAATTACATTTTATAAGTACTTGATTTTTTACAAAAGTTTTTCCAGAGTTTCAGTTTTCTCCGAAACCCTAATAGCCAAGGGTATTTTAGTAATTTCACGTCGGATCTCGTTTTTAAAAATTTCCAGAAACTAAGTCATGTATTAAATCCTTTTCTTACCTGATAAGTAATAGCCAACCTTTTCCGTTTAGGTTCCGAGTCATTAAGAGCATCCTTTTCCTTCGACGGTCTTCGATCGTAATTTCGATATCCAGGTTAGAATAATCTCACTGCAACACGGATTAGTTAAATATATATATATATATATATATATATATATATATATATATAATACGTATTATGTGATATGAAGTATTTATGTATTGTGTGAATTTTTGTGTGTGCGTGTTTGTTCGGAATGTGCTTGTTATGATATGATATGACGATATGTGAGTTTATGTTATTATCTTATGCTGTGTGTTAGAATATCTATAACACGTCTTATGTTTCTAGCTATGTTATCATGTATGTTTTTATCTTATGTCGCTCATGCTTTTAACGTAATAAACACGATTAATAAGTTAAGTAAGCAAGAGAGTCGTACCGCCTCGAATTACGGAGGTACCTAGAGGAATTTCTCGAGCCGAACTACGGGTTCACATAGAGAGTTCCTCATATGTTTATGTATGTGACGGGGCGTACTATGGGAGGTCGCAGCCCCATGGTTCGTTACCAAAGTGTACACTGAAATCGGTACGGCTACTCTAGGGGACCCCCGAACTAAAATACGATAGACTTTTAATAGGGTTTCTCATGTCACAGTTAATACGAATAACCGGTTCATGCATTTTTATTTTTATTGCTTATGTTTTGTGAGTTATAGTTATTCTCGCTGAGCGTTAGCTCACTCTATGTATATACGTCTGTGTTGTAGGTAAACAACATATGAACAAGTGAGGAGGGTGGATCAGCGGCGGCGATAGCGAGAGGGTTGGGTTATGGTTGCCGTTTTCGAAAATAAAAGACTTCCGCTTTGGTTTCAGTTTTTCAATAATCCAAACCCAAGGTTTATTTGTTCATGGTTTAAGTTATGTTTTTCAATTTCGTTAAAGGTTACGACTTTATTTATGATATTTATTTTACGATGGTATTGTGTTGGTTTTATATTTCCATTATGCAACTTCGACTTTTTGGTTGTTTTCGTTCATCAAGTTTTAAATGAAAATTTATTTTTTTTTGTTATGAGTTTTCAAACTTGATATTTTAAGTATGTTAAAAAAAAAAAAAAAAAAAATTTACCTCAAATTTTCTTAAGTTTTAAAAAGTAAGATAAGTAAGACGGTCCGAAAAGTCGGGTCGTCACATTTCAAAATATACTAAAAAAAGTTCCTCCCCGATTGCTTCTTTATATTAAATCATCCCTTCAACGGGGTTTCCATATAACCACTTTTGATACTTATATGTTATTGTACTTAAATTATGTTTAATATGAGTGTTATGGTTAATATGTTTATTTATTTCTTTATCTGTTTGATATGATCTATATTGATATATTGATATTGTAATTTGTGACGTTGCTCACCATCGCGCCTCGTGAACCGGCGACGAGAGGTCGCGGGTCGTGACAGGCTTTGTGGCATAAAGTTTTATGAACATATTCTTATTGATTCAAACTCGATAGACATTAATCATTGTTTTGATCCTACTGATTCTCAAAAAATCAACAATTCGAAATTCAAAATTCTCAAGGTCCTCACTCCTTCATACTGGAATAAAAATATTTATACCCCCAAATATTTTTCATATCTTAGTGTAATGAAACCCTATAATTATCTAGATTATCAAAATGCTTGGTATTATGTTTTCTTTATCCGAGCTTTTTCTCATTCTTGGTTTATTCAATTCTCAAAACAACTCATCGAACCTTTTCCTCTCTGGTTTAAAAAATGGTGGTCTTTCTTTGGACTGGTCACCAATATTTTTTTTTTAGGGAGTCACCAATATTTTTCCACCACATATTCTAGACAGTTTAAATCTTTTTTCTAAATAATTTTCTTGTAATAATAATTTATTATCATTGTCGTAAAAATTAAATGTTCCATGGATTCTTGCATGGACATTTCAAATTAATACTAAAGAAAACAAAGTTCCCTCGCCAGTAAGACAATTTAGATAAAAATGGTGGGACACCTTTAATGTCTGCAAGCCAACACAGAAGCTATGTCTAAATTGCTTTCTTCAAAAATCTAGTACCCAGCTAAGGATCCACGACATTTGGAATTTCTTACTAAAAAAAGCAAGATTCAAGCTTTATTAGCCGGAGCTTCCTCAAAAGAAGACTATGTAAAACTGTTAGAAGATGTCAAGTCTTAATTATCAAGTGAAGACCAAGACAGTCTACCAGAGGAAGACGTAGATGAAGGTTTAAATCCAAAAGAGTTCGGGTTAGATCCGAACGATTTCTTTTGTTCAAATGTAATTATTCAAATTTTGTTTAAATGTAAAATAGTGTATGTCAGGGATAAGATTCCTCTTTATTTAATTTTGTATGTTTGTAAAAAGGTCTAAAGTTGTATAATATGTGTCGAGGATAAGATTCTTCTTTATTTTGTTGTTTGTAATAAAGTCTAAAGTTGTACAGTAGATATGTCGAGGATAAAATCCTCTATTTTGGATTTGAAACACTTTCAAGTCCGAATTTTTTTCTTATTTAAGGAAGTTTGCTCTCAGTTTGAAAGCAAGTTTTCGAACAGAGAAATAGAAGAAGTCTCTCTCTCTCTCTCTCTCTCTCTCTCTCTCTCTCTCTCTCTCTCTCTCTCTCTCTCATGACTAGAAAGCCAAAATCAGGATCTTCTTCAAAGTTATTATCTATCCCATATCTCAACAAACTTATTATAAGCATAACTACTTACAGCATATTTACTCAAACTCTCATCTTCTGTTTGTCCTCAGAATCATCCAAAACCAATATTCATTAAAAAAATGGTGTATATATGTATATATATCAAAATTAAATATTATTACAATAGTGGCGCTTTTATGTTCTTTTAAAAAATTATCTTTTTAAAATATTATACTTAAAATTCAATTGAGACCAAACCGTACACAATTAAAAAAAATGATTGTTTATATAGGTCACTTAAAATATATTATGTTTCGTAATAAAAATGTTTGACATGGTATTTCTGTACTTATTCAAAACAACGTTGTAAAGTGCAAATTATACTTTTAATTAATTGAAGTTGCTGCATTTGATGAGCATCCGAGAAAGGTTAAGCAAATGCTTATTAGTGTAGTATATCCAAAATTATGATTATTTTAAATTAGATTAAAAACAGCCTTGTTTTAAACGTAAATAATTATTTTTAAAAAATAAAATTAGAAACATTAAATAAAATTAGATAGAGGCTAAAACAATAAGCAAAAGAAAAAAAAGACTAAACATCAAGAAAAATAATTGTTTATCACTTAATAACATATATATCTTCGTAGTGAAAACTTTGAACATACTATTCACACGATAAAGCACAAAAAAGCGTTAATATGAAAAAATTGTGGAAATCGCATGTAGCAGTTTGTTTTAAAACCTATCGCAAGAAGTGTGTAAAGTTTTTATCATGAAAATAGTATGATTCAAGTTGTACAGTGTTGGTGTTGGATTTCGTCCAATATGAGCCAAGTGTTGGTATACATGTGGGCCAAGTGTTGCAAGTGTTACAAGTTGTACAGTGTGCCATTCTGAGGAATGTTGCTAGTGTGAAAAGAACGAGCAGTATCTCACAAATTCTCAAGGCCCATCTCGAAATGCTTGTCACATGGGCCTTGAGAATTTGTGAGATACTGCTCGTTCTTTTCACACTAACAACATTCCTCAGAATGCCACCTCGGCAATATTGTGAAGACAGAAAGAAATCGATGAGCTGATATATGTTTTACCTCATGCACAAAGTTCTCAGAAGACTGACAATGTAAACCCCATAAGACTTGATGAGTTCTACAGTCAAGAACGTGGAACAAAGCATGCTCACCTAAAGCGGAACCACGTGGAGGAAATTACAAATTCAAAAGAGACGTTACCTTCTTCTTGCGCTGAAGGATCCACACACATTCATTCTATTATTTTTGTATTATCAATAAAGCTTTGCGCATTATCTTTAGTATGTTTTCCTCTCTTGATTTTGTTAATTCAAATTCATTGACGAGGTTCGAGACCCGTTACTTTTCTCCCCCAACAAATTTAAATAGGCTAGAAATAATTACGTTTTTGACCCCTTGACAAGTGAAGTGAATCCCGCTTCATCATCAATAATCATCTCTCTTAATGTTTACTATTTGAAATTAAAAAACTAATTTTTTAAAAATTTAAAACAACCACACTATTTTGAAAATATTACACTTCAAAAAAAAACTATTCCTATGATTTTCTCTTCATAATTTTGGATTGCCGATGTATACATGTTATATTATAGTTACATATTTATGCATTGATGGGTCTCCTGAAATGCAAGGACGGAGCCAGAGAAGCTCACCATAGGGGGCTAATTTGAAAAAAAAAATTCAAGGAGGACTAATTTGTAACTTTTTATTTTAAAATGAGCCCAAAAGTGCAAAAAAAAAAAAAAATTGGTGGGTGGGTTCCCTCGGCCTACTATAGCTCCCTCCCTGCTGAAATGGTCAATACTTAAAAATATAACTCGTGTATCTATTTGTTGTTTTACTCAATGGTAGAATACTATGTTGAACTGGGGTATTCCACACGATACCCTGCTTCTCATAAATCTGCAGAAGCGATTTTGATATCACCTGCGGTATACTATAAAAACTATGGTACTCATGGAAATACGGCATAAACATTATAAAAATATATATTTGAAAACTAATTATTTCCTCAAATGCAATACGTACACCGTAAATTCCATAAATAATAATTATTATTATTGTCAATATTTAAAAATATAACTCAGGTATCTATTTGTTGTTTTACTCAATGGTAGAATACTATGTTGAATTGGTGTATCGTGTGGAATACCCCAGTTCAACATAGTATACCACGCAGGTGTAAGCGGTGTATTGGTACGAGAGGGTTGAGGAGATCAAAAGCCAATATTCTACATGAGCAAATCCCTAGTTGATGCCGAAACAAGGTATCCCGCAATGGAAAAACTAGCACTGGCTGTTGTCACTTCTGCTAGGAAGGTGAGACTTTATTTCCAGTCACACACCGTCATCGTAATGACAACACAGCCACTGCGAACTTTCCTCCATAGCCCAAATCAGTATGAGAGACTGACCAAATGGGCAGTGGAACTAAATGAGTACGATATCGAGTTCCGAGCAAAACCTGTGCGAAATCACAAGTCCTAGCCGATTTCCTGGTAGAATTGCCACCAGACATGCCTGAGACTAAGCCCGACAACGACATTTGGACTTTAAACGTGGACGGCGCTTCTTCCAAACAGGGATCCAGAGTGGAAATACACATGGTGTCACCCCACGGCGAGGTAATCGAATAATCTTTCCGGCTCGATTTCGTCGCATCAAACAATGAAGCCCAGTATGAAGACCTTATTGCAGGAATGCAACTGGCAAAAGCATGCGGAGCAAAGAAAGTAAGTGCGTAGTGTGATTCGCAACTCGTCGCCAACCAGTTCAGCGGAGAGTTCGAAACACGGGACGAGCGCATGAAATCCTACGTAAAGGTAGTACGAGATTTGGCAAAAAAAACTTAGAAACCTTCGAGCTTACAAGAATCCCCCGAGGGGAAAATTTGTCAACTGATGCCCTGGCAACACTAGCATGAACGTCAAACCCAGGGCTCACCCGAATCATTCCGGTCGAGTCTATTAAGCAACCTTCTATTGCTATTAGTGTGAACACAATAAAAACAATAGAAGTAGGGGAATGAGAGACGATATTCTGAAATACATCACAAGTAGAGATGCACCTAATGACAAATCGAAAAGACGCAAACTGAAACAAATTTACGCCAGATTTTGGATCATCAATGGCGTTCTCTTCAAAAAAAAGCTTCGCTGACCCCTACCTCAGATGCGTGTCCAAAAGCGAAGCAGCCTGCATCATCTTCGAGGTACACGAAGGAGAATGTGGGAACCACGCCGGAGGGAGAGCCCTAGCCATAAAAACAAAAGGCAAAGATATTTATGATCAACCATATGGTCGAAGACTGCGAAAGACACTCCCAGTGCTGCGATAGGTGCCAAAGACATGCCCCAAACATAAAACAACCAGCCGAAGCGCTGTCCTCGGTTTCGTCACCATATATATTCATGAAATGGTCAATGGATATAGTAGGACCTATGCTTACTGTCCCCGGAGGACTCAAATTCTTCTTGGTCATCACCGACTATTTTTCAAAATGGATTGAAGCCGGAGCCTTCTCCTTAATCAAAGACACCGACGTCTAAGCCTTTATCTGGAAGGACATCATATGTCGACACGGGTAGGGATGGCAATTTCGTGTTCGTGTCGTAATCGTGTCGTGTTAATCGTGTTTGCATAAATAATTGTTAGAACCAAATCCGACCATTTATTAATCGTGTTTGAAATCTAGATCCAAATCCGACCGTTTATTTTTTTTACAGATCCATAACCGTTTAAATTAAACCGTTTAATAGTCGTGTTAAATGGGTATTTAACCGTGTTTTAACCGTGTTTAGACATTCGGACTCAATTAATTGCGATATAATTATCAAAAACATAATAGTCATAAGATCATAATTGTCTTATTTCTTTTTGCACTAACTTCCGATACATCGACACTGAGTCACGTGGCTAACTAATACTTTTGTTTTTCTTTTATTCTTTTCTTTATTTTTTCACACAAAAAAATTTGGCAAAATATAAAAAAAAAATGAGGGAAAATAATGAAGGGTAAAAGTAAACAAAATATTAAACTGAAATTTTATGGAGAATATGGAGAGAATGTTATGGAGGGATATCAAATCTAAATATTAGTCTAATTATTTATAGTTCATGAAATAATAATAGAAATTTATAATTATATGATTGTTTTATTTGGATAAAAATTAGATATTAAATTCGAAAACAAATGGAGGTAATAAGTCATTTTACTATAATTGAAATCAAATAAAATTGAATATGATACGTTATTATGAGGCTATAGTTATTGTGATAGTCAAAGTGAAATTGTGATTGTTCGATGTGAATTGAATTGAATTAAATTGAAATCAAATAATATTGAATATGGTATGTTATTATGAAACTATAGTTATTGTGATTGTGAATTGAATTGAATTGAAATCAAATAAATTGAATATGATACGTTATTGTGTGATGATAGTTATTGTGATTGTGAATTGAATTAAAATAAAATAAAATTGAATATGGTACGTTATTATGATATGATAGTTATTGTGATTGTTAATTGTGAATTGTGATTGTTCGATATGAATTGAATTGAAATAAAACAAAATTTGAATATGATACGTTATTATGAGACTATAGTTATTGTGACTGTCAATTTTAAATTGTGATTTTTCAATATGAATTGAATTGAAATCCAATAAAATTGAATATGATACATTATTATAAGATGATAGTTATTATGATTGTGAATTGAAATTATTCCATATGAATTGAATTGAAATAAAATAAAATTGAATATGATACGTTATTATGATATAATAGTTATTGTGATTGTCAATTTTAAATTGTGATTTTTCAATATGAATTGATATGCAATAAAATTGAATATGATACATTATTATGAAACTATTGTTATTGTGTTTGTGATTGTGAATCGTGATTGTTTGATATGAATTGAATTAAAATTGAAATAAAATAAAATTTAATTTAATACGTTATTATGATACTATAGTAATTGTGATTGTTTGATATGAATTGTGATTCTTATTGCTCCGGTTAACTCAATTGGTATACTATTGACTATATGTTATCATACGTGAATTGATATTTATACGAATATACTTTATTTTATTACATCATATTTTATAATATCAATTTTATGTTTATAATTATAATTTTATATTTATAATTATAAATTTATAATTTTACATATATAATATTAATCGTGCTTAAATGGATCGTAATCGTGTTATTACTCGTAATCGTGTTAATTGGATCATATTTGTGCGGGTCGTAATCGTGTTTCGTGTCGACCATTCAATAATCGTGTTAATCGGCTTTTTATCGTGTTACCGTAATCGTGTCGTTTTAAACCATTATTTAATCGTGTTAGCGTGTTCGATCCAATTAAGAACCGATCCATTTATTGAGATCCAAATCCGCTTTAAATCGTGTCGTAACCGTTTCGTGTTTCGTGTCCGGACCAAATTGCCACCCCTAGACACGGGGTCCCCCAAGAGATTGTTGCCCACAACGGCGCGCAATTCATATCGAATAGATTCAGACAATTCTGCTTCAACCAAGGAATTGAACTAAGAATGTCTACGTCCCGATATCCACAAGGTAACGGCCACGCCAAAGCCGCCAACAAAACAATCGTCAGCTTTTTGAAAAATAGGGTCGATGCTAAGAAAGGGCGGTGGCCCGACGAGCTCTCAGGAGCATTTTGGGCCTGCCGCTCCAGTCCAAGGCGTCCTACTGGAGAAACCTCATTCTCTCTAGTACACGGCGTCAAATTAGTAATACCCATTGAGCATGAAGTCCAAACAATCAAGACGATGCACGCACATGGGAACGAGGACGCCAACGAAACAACACTTCTAGATTCTCTCGATCTACTCGAGGAAAAAAGAGATCAAGCCATGATCAGGATGTTACGGTATCATAAAAGCATCGTTAAATACTATAACAAGAATTTACACCATCACCATTTCCTAGTTGGGGCAAATTGGGAAGGACCCTACCGTGTAACAAATGTGGTCCACCCAGGAGTTTATGAACTCGAGACCTTAAGCGAGACACCCGTCCTAAGATCTTGGAACATCATAAACCTAAAAAAAATACTACGTTTGACCATGTAGGCCTAATAATCGAACTACATCCCGACGTGATCCCACTCATTAGGTACGTAGGCAATCTTGTCTTCAAGGTCCAGCCCCCACGATATAAAAATAAGTAAAGACGACTTCACCATCGCCAAATGACGACCTCTTGATTCCGCATCGGCTTCGTCACCAAGAATGCCTTACTGGATCATAAATCTATGCAGGGGACAAGGCCGAGCATTTGACTCCTACGAGCATCGGGGCTCTCAATGCAATATGAGAGTGTTCAAAGGAAACAACTCTACTCCGAGATGCATGGTAAACTGGCACAGGAACATCAAATCGCAACTGGATTCCAGTGGGCGTCGATGTCGTCCAAGTATCCGAATCATTGCTAAAGAAAAGAGACCGTTCGAATACTTTGTAAAACAAGCACATCATTGAGAATAAGAATTTTTGGACCAACACTGATAAAACATGACCAAAATGCTTGAGTAATGCCAAAAAAAATTCCTTTTCAGTCCGATGAAAAAGAAAATCGAGCTGAAATACTTAATAAATTTGTAAAAAAAAATTAAGATCAGATCTTTTCAGTCCGTTGAAAAAGAAAATCAAGCTGAAGTACTTAACGAATTTACTAAAATTTTTGCTTAAAAGGCATCTCAGTTCGACGTGAAAGAAAATCGAGCTGAAATACTTAACAAATTCACAAAAATTCTTGCCTAAAAGCATTTCAGCTCTCAGAAAAATGAAAATCGAGCTGAAATACTTAACGAATTTGTAAATTCCCTGCATGAAATTGGAGCGTTTTCAGTTCGACAACATAGAACATCGAATTGAAGTATTTAGCGATTTTACTGAAGTTGTACCTAAAAACATTTCAGCAAAATAAAACCATAAGTTCCATAAGTGTGATATGGCGATAACATCCCCACGGACGGACTCGCCACATAAAAAAAAAAATTATTACAAACATAAATAAATAGTTTTGCCCAAAAACACCGGGCCCAAAGAGAATTAAAAAATTATTCAGCAAATTATCCTCGACATTACCCGCCAAGATTGAGCTCGACTACGCCAGCATCAAGCCGTGCTGATCAATATCCATCTTCACTGGGGTGGCCTCCGGAACATCATCAGGTGACACTCTCTCTGAGTAAGGAGTAAAGACCACGTCGTCTGCTCCCATGAGCGAAGGAAGAGGCTCTGCTTAAAGCTCAGAAGTAAACTTGGAAATGTCGTCCTGGGCGGCCTCCTTCAGGTTGGCATTAGCGTCCTCGAGGTTGCCCTTCACGACATCCTCAAGAACCCCAGCCAGAGCTCGGCATTGGTCTAGCTTCCGATGGATCCTCGCCCTATTCTAGCGGGCAGCAAGGTGAGTTCGATATTTGGCAACTACGGCCTTATATTTGGTGGTTTCACCTTTCCTTCCCGATCGAGAAGCCTTCTCTTTGATTGCCTGAGCTCTGCGATGAAGTTGAGCGACGTGAGCATTCACCTTATCCAGCTCAGATTTAGCTTGGACCACACTGGCCGAGAGAGTCTGGTTCGCCTCCTCCAGCTAATCAACCTGCCCTTTCAGCTCGTCAATTTGCGCTGAAGCGATGTTGAGCTCACGATCTTTGCCCCCATCTCCAGAGTCATCTCTTTAAACGACTTCTGATCGATGGCCACCTCCCTAAGCTTGTTCTCCCTCTTGGAAAGCTCGGCATCATACTTTGCGATCTTCTCATTTGTCGTAGCAACCTCGGCAGAAAGACTATCCACCTGACAAAGCCGCTTAGCCATCTCCCGGACACTCTTCTCAGCCTTCGGACCTTATGCTCATAGGCGTAGACGCCTTTGTTCATTTCGGCCAAGAGCTGAAATATAAAAAAAAAATAAAAAAATAATAACTCAGCCAAAAACTTAAGAAAAATACATATCTCCTTCCCATATAAAAATAATAATAAAATAACTCACCTTGATGGCAGCGCAAGCCATGTCCCGATAAGCGTTCGATCTCTTCAATGACCTCACCTTGCCAAGAGGCGTGGTGGGACAGCGAATCTAGCGCAGCAGAAAGGCAGACAAGCTCGGGCTCTCGTACAAACCACAATCGCGATCGAAGTGAATCACGACCTGGTTTGTCTTCGAGCTCGACGCCAAGTTAGGTCCAAAGGACGAAGGCCCAGACGAGGTCGTCAAAGTGCCTTTAGGATCGACCGGCTTGGGAGCATCCTCAACAGCGGCAAGCTTAAGAGGTTTAGGGACATCGCTCGTGACTTCTTTGCCTTTCCTTTCCTCTACTCCTTTCTTTCCTTGTTCAACCTTTTTCTTCTCTTCCCCATTTTTCCCTTTCTCTTCATGCTTTTTCTTTTCTTCCCCTTTCTTTCGCTTCTCACTTTTCTTTTTCTCTTTCTCCCCCTGAGCCACCTCAGCCACCTCGACATCAGGGGGTAAGCGTCTTTCCCTTGGGCTTCTTAGCCGAAGCAGACTCCACCTTCGAGCTCGACCCCGACGGATCAGCCTTCCTCTTCACTACAATCTCGGCGGAATCGTCGGGATAGCAGATTCAGGAGCAGCCACCTCAGTCGGCTAAGTCACCTAAACTCCGTCAGCAGCTCGGCCGTCTCCCAGCAAAGTGGGCGGGCTTGGGACCCGAACTTCTTCATCACCCTTGAGCGGTGCCACCTCGGACGTCTTCCCCGAGGAAAAAGAGCCCTCACCTACCTGGGCCATCGAGCCCTTCTGAGTCTTCTTCTTGGCTAACCTGGCCCTTTTCTTCTTGGCCACGTAGTCGATCTCGGCGTCCATATGGCTGCTCACGCTATTTTCCACTAAAAAGAAAATGTGCAAAAATCCGAAAAGATTTTATAAAAAAAATGCAACGTGTGAAGCCTGATTCTTCAATATTAAACAAAAAAAAATATTTGAAATCTTATCAAACTGCAAAGGTCGGATCTGGTTTGATCTCAACCAAAGACCCTTTGTAAAAAACTTGGAAGATTTGAAGGAAGGCCAATACACCGACCAGTCCGGAGTTTGGCTAGCTTATCCTGGAAAGCGTTAGGTGTTGGTGCTCCGAGCTTAGTTGTATAAAAAATATATATATACGTACGGTGAGTAAAGCCAAACGATCGGACTCATCTAGAAAACATTGTTGGCCAGTTAAAGCCCTCCAAATTACCGGGTTTCGATACTCACACCATCCTTAGCCTATCGTGGAAAAAACCACAGAATGTTCATTGACTTCAAAATAAAAATATCTTCTCCCCCAGTGAGTATCTTTTCCTTGAAGATCCTTTATAACACTGCGCCCTGGAGCCTTAGTGAGGTAGAAGGTGGAAGGGGATTGTTTAGAATTTCGCTTGACATAGCCCAGCCGAGCCAGATCGATCACGGCCAGATTGACCATCTCCTTTTTGTCCAGGGTCATCAGCCCGAAGACCGCCCTGAGGAAATTCGGGCACATCTGGGGTATCGAAATTTGGAGAGAATCTAAGTACTCTAGCAAGAGATGAGGGATGGGAAATCTAAGCCCACATTCTCTAAAAACATATTTCATATATACGACAAAAACCCTCAACAAGGGTTGCCGCCGTCGAGATTGGACCCGGCAAAGCAAGGCAAACCTCAATAGGGACATCGAATTCCTCAAAATATTGCTCTATGTCGTGCTGGGTAACAGTCGACGGAGACGTAAGGTCTTGAGAAACCTCATCTAATTTTTTGGGTTTTTTGGGGGTTGACATTATGAGAAATAAGACTACCCAAATATTCTCCAAGAATTTAAACTAGAAAGTTATAAAAACTGTTTTCTTCTTAAGAAACAAAACTAGAAGAAATTCAGAAGATCAGTTTATAAGACTCTCAAAACTGCGAACTCGATATAGATTCTAACTAAGGACGAGCTAAGAGAAACCTCTGAAGTTCTTAGAGAGAGAGAGACGAAGTGAGAGAGAGAAGTAAAAATGAAAATTGACCTGAGAAAATCACCACACGCTGCCAAATAGAAAGTAAAATACTTTACTCCTCTATTTATTAACATTGATTAGCGAGCCAATTGCGTCAATCAGTTATATCCTACTCAAGTGGAAATTTCAACTACTTCTGACGAAAGAAGTCCAAGCGGCGCTCACCCTGACGCCTACACCTGTCCATCATGATCAATCAGCGTGACACGCGTCAAGGGCTACTCAAGTTCCTGGCTCAAATTTGAATTTCAAAATTCAAACCAATAAACTGTCCCCAAGATTAATTCTCGAATTATTTCAAAATTAGTTTATTTAATAAAGCTATTTATTAAATACACTGGGGGACTAATTGTGGGTGTAAGAATTACCCACCTTTCTAAAAATACTTCGAAGAAGCCCAAGCCCAGTGAGCTCGACGAAGACGAGAGAAATCAGCCCAATCCGCTTAAGCCCAGCCCGTCGAAACCGTGTCTGTCGCCTGACAAGACCAAGCACACATCCTGAAACCATCAGCCCAGAAGAAGCGGTTCTCCCCCATTTCCTCACCATCCAGGCACGCGCGGAATAAGATGTCATCTCGAGCTCCTCTTGGCCGACCACGTGTCATTGAGATCGACGACAGAACTTCACCGACCTCAGCTTAAATAAACGAAGATCTTTACTTCTCGCCACACATGATACTTCTTTATTTTTCTGATATTATTGTCTCCATTTCTTCGAGCTCGCCATTGCTTAATTCGAGCTCTATCAGTTTTGTAGCTCGTTGGTTTCTTTCTCTAAAGTCTCTTGTTTCATTTTCTATCTTTATATTTAGTCATTATTTTCGTTGTCAAAGCTTATTTCGATTCGTATACGACGAATTATTGAGATCCACACCAATACAAATAAATACGACATACAAATATATTATATAGTTTCGTGATTATTGAGGGATCGAATCCGAAATCAACAGTTTGTATTAAGCATCTCTTTAGGCCATAGATAGAGCATGTTTTGTGAGATTTACCTGTTTATGGATATCTGGAGACTGGAATGATTCAAACACTAAGCAGTTAGGAAATTATGTCTCTTTCAAGGTAGTCACATAATTGTTTCGACGCTATGTGGTAAAGGTAAAGGAAAGATAATTTGACGTGAGTGAACTTGTGCAAGTACTCTTCACAAATACCTTTTTTTATTTATTTTATAGCAATGCATCTATATAAATTTTACGCGGATGCATAAAAAATACTGATATAAATGTCCTTGAAAAATTTATACACCTCCCCCTTAGTCAGGGCCAGCTCAAGGGGTGGGCGAGTGGGGCAATGGCCCAAGGCCCCCTCTAGGAGCAAGGCCCATTTTTTTTTTTTTTTACTGTTGGTCTTGGACAGATAAAACAATAAGAAAAAGTCTTTGTCATCTTTCACTTTTGGGCCTCCGAATTTTTAAAAACAGGCATCCGGATTTTATATTAAAATCAGGCCTAAGTTAAAGTAAAAAAATAAATATGATAAATAGGCCTTTAATATAAAATTTCTTCTAACGTTATTGGTGTTATTTAGTTTATTTTTGTATAATGTTGTTATCTATCAGTTAAGTTTTTTAAAGTCAAATTAGGCTTCTATATTTAGTTTATTGTCTTTTGTTTTTAAACATACGAATGGATAGATAATTTTTTTTAGTAACAAGCCTACCGTTTTTCATAACTTTCATGGATCAAGAGAAACCAACATTTTTTATATAGTTAAATAAGTGATTCCTTCTATTTTTACCAAGTTATTAAAATTGATTTCATTGAGTTTTAAAAGGCCATAAAAAACAAGTTATTAAAGAGCTGAGAAAAATAAATGAAGACAAATACAACAAAAAGAATTTTCGTTTTTATAATAAAATATTTAGTTGTATCACAAGTTTTCTTAGGAATTTTATTTATCATAATTTTACATTGTGTTGTTTTTTAATTTTGGTCTATTTAAATATTATTATAAAAGGACTCTAAGATCCCCAAGTCAGAACTCATATGTCCCCTATTGTAAAGAAAGTGCAGACATCTAGAAATTGTATAGATGGAACAAAGACGATTATAGCGTTTGGATGACAATTATTGATTACGTCACTTTTGGATAACACTGGTGGAAGCTAATGATGATTAACGGTTTACTTTGAAGGCAAGACTTGATTCCCATTAGAAGTAGAACCCCCGAAAAAGTAGGTTTTTTTATTTTTTTTATTTTTTATATAAAGACATCTATAAGACTATGTTTATTGGTGTAAGATGGTGTATATTGGGTATAAATGGACGGTGTTGCGTCATATAGCCGTAAGCACTTTCACACAAATATAGCCGTAGCATTCTTCAACACTCCATTTTAGTTTTACTTCCTGTTATTTATTTTCAACTGACGCTTCAAATAATGATAAAAATAAAAATAAATTCATACCATAACCCTAAAGATGTATATTATTTAACGTGTAGCCATTAGTTTTTTTCCTTTCCAATTTTACCCTTAAGAGTTTAGATTTATTTAAGAAATTTGTAACTTATTAGGTTATTCCAAACATCAGGTTTGGATATAAGCAATGTTTAGAAACTTAAAAAACAGATGTTTGAGATAATAGGTTAAAATTTTATATGTACCATTTCTCAAATTATATACACTTGCAATAAAATTCACGTGTGAAATTCAAAATATTAATCACAAATAATAATTAGTTTATTCCATTATTTGATTGTAGCAGTTAGTTTATTAACCTCTTATGTCTCTCCACGTTCATTTTTCCATATGATTATCTCTCTCTCTCTCTAAAGCCGTACAAAAAAAAGATCTAACGCAGACTAATCATGATCTAACGGTAGCGGGACGGGACAGAATCCCCGCTACCGTTAGGAACAGTAACGGGAGCGAGACTCCCGTTACTGTTGACGGACGGGACGGGAGTCCCGTTAGCGGGACTAACGGGTGGCGGTGATGCCGTTAGTCCCGTTCGATTTAATTATAGCCGTTTTAAAATGTTACCGTTGTTAATATAGCCGTTACCTTATTTCGGCCACCCCCCTTTTTCTATTTCATTCATAATTTGAAGAAAATTGGTTGCACCTGTCTCAAAACGCCCTCGACCTAAACACCCAATACTCTTTCAATCCAAATTATGTTGCTCCTACTTTCGACCATTCAGAATTCACCGAAATTCTAAACACCCAAGTGCCATACTACCCTCAAATGGATCTCGAGCAAGCCTATCAAGCTCAAATTTCGCCATCCGAAGTGACTTATGAAGCATTTCAAGAATTCGAGCAACATATGCGTGAATGCCAAAATCCAAATGAAGAAGAAGATGACGATGAAACCCAAAATCCAAATGAAGAAGAGGAGGAGGAAGAAGAAGAAAACGTACCACCACTACCTCAACGTCGAAGTCAAGTTCCACCGATCAATCTTTTAGTCATATCGAATCTCAAGGCTTCGTTAGATTCATGAGTTCTATAATTCCAAACGTTTAAATAATGTCTAGGAAAGCCTTGAGATCCGATGTCCTAAAATGGTTTTTAGGAGAAAATGAACAAATGAAAGACACAATATCATCTGGTAGGTATAGCATAGCCTTAACCTCGGATATCTGGACTGGTCAATCAAAGATGGATTTCATGAGTGTTGTAGTGCATAATATAGACGACGATTGGAACCTCAACAAACGTATCATAGACTTTAGGAGGATAGAAGGTTCTCACACTAGTCAAAACATCTTAGACATCATAGCTAGTGTTATAGCTGAGTGGGGTTTGACCGATAGGATTATATCTGTAACCTTAGATAATGCCACAAGCAACAACACCATGATTAGAGACTTAAATGATAGACTTCATTGTGATGATACCCTTTTGCATCAATGATGTACTACCCATATCATAAACCTTATAGTTCAAGTTGGAGCCGCTAGTTATGACCATTCGATCAACAAGATTAGGAATTACATTAGTTGGATAAATAGTTCAACCTCTAGAGTAGACGAGCTTAAGAGACGCCTTAGACACAACGGTCTCCAAGAGCGCACATTTCACCTAGATAACAAAATTAGGTGAAATTCTACATTTCTCATGTTGACCAACTTTTTATCCGAACATTATGTCAATGTTATTGTTTCTTACATTAACAGTGAACATGGCGATGACGCTATCACCGAATATGATATTAGGATGGCTGAATCATTTGTTTCTTTTCTCGACGTTTTTCACAAAGAAACTTGTTATCTCTCTGCTGTTTACACTCCTACTTATTTTTTCGGTCTTCATACTATGACCATAATTGCTATGCATTTTGATAAATATAAAAACGAAACAATTTTTGAAGATTGTATTCAAGCAATGAGAGCCAAGTTTCTAAAATATTGGGGGGCTGGAAAGGTTCCATTATTATACGGTTTTGGAGCCATTCTAGACTGCCGATGTAAAATTGGTGGTTTAAAAAATTTTCATAAGTACATTAGAAACCGTTTCGAGGACCAAGATTACGTTGCACTTGATCTCCCGAGGATTGTGCAAGCTTTTTATGATCTTTTCAGGGTATACGAGGCGAAACTCCTTCCGCAATATCGAGCACAAGCAACTCAATTACTGACGCAGTATCCAAGAAGACACCAATAAACGAATGTCTTCGTCAACGCGCCCGCTTACAATCCATCGCCTCAACAACAAGAAGTTGGGACAAGTCAGACGAGGTCGAGCCCAGCCGATGCACGGTCCCATCCGGAGATCCAAGAGTACGATCGGAACGAGTGGGACAAACCGGATGACGAAGCCATCGACCTATTGGTTTGGTGGAGATAGAATACGAGGAGGTTCTCGGTCTTGTCATCTATGGCACAAGACATCCTCACCATCTCTGTTTCAACCGTGTCATCTGAGGCGGCTTTTAGTAGCGTGGGCCGCATCATCGACGATAGAAGATGTAGCTTGAAACCGGAGATGGTCGAAGCATTGACGTGTGGTAAGGATTGGATTCAACATAGAAATCGAGCACAAGAAACATTCATGTGCTTTGATATTCTTGACGATTTTGAAGTTGATTTTGCAAATGTAAACATCAATGGTTAGACTAACTTGTATAACTAAGGGATATCTCGGCCCTTGTCCGGGATAAATTATTAAATAATTAACGAGAAAATGGGTGCTCTTTTTCCTCGCCGTCGCACTTTTTTAGGGATCGGTGGGGTTTTTTAAGAGGTCCATTTTTAATTTCACATTCTTCTTTATTATTCTTTTCTACCCATTTACTTTAAAATCTTTTCAATTAAGTCATTGTATATAATTATTTAAATTCATTTAAATCATTTTTTTAAATATTTTTTCTTTTTTATTATTACGCCTAACAGGGTCCGAATCCTGTTAGGCGGGACTCCCGTTACCGTCCCCCCGTTTGGCCAAGTAACGGGAGTCCGGGCTTGGCGGGAGCGGGAGTCGCGGTATCTCCCGCCAAGCCAGGTTTAGCGCAGACAACGGGACTCATACATGGCCATCACTGTGTGGCCTTATAAGGATGAAGAGGACCACGCCGCACGACCAGATGTTGGCTATGGAGACGTCGTAGTCTCGCCGCCGCTAACACCTTTCTCTCCATCTCTCTCTCGCTCTCTCGGACGGGGTCAGATCCGTGTAAACTCTCACCACGATCCTTGGAGGATGACACTCGTTTGGCGCCGGAGAACACCGTCCGGAAAGTGGCGCTCTAGGGACATAGATATACGCGACTCCAAGCTGCGTGGTGACATAGAGACGGCGACGACGCGTTGCGATTATTTCCAAAAAAATTCCAATTATTTCCGACTTACATATTGTATCCAAAAATTTCAAGAATGAAAATCGTCCTCTTACGAACAGAATTAGAAACAAAAGTTGAAATAGAAATGGTATACTTTGCTGAAATCTATTCAATTTTTAACAAAAATTTCAAACATAAAAAAAACAATAAATGACACTTACAAACGAGTAACAAGATTTTACAGAGAAAATGAGTACTTAGTCTTCTTCCTTTGTTTTCTCAATTTTCTACGATTTTGGATTATTCTTCTTTTTTTTTTCGTCATAGAATCGCCAAGAGAAAACAAATAGGAAGGAAAGAGATAGGAATTCATTAACACTTGTCATTACTTGCAGAATTTTAATATTTATTTCCGATTTTATTTTGTTCATTATAGCGGGTTGTTTAAGAATATTTAGGTCACATGTATCTGTAAATTTAGACGGTTTGACTATTTTCTAAAATGTTTACAAACGTTTGGCTACAAAAAAAAAATGTATTGTTTTGTTTTTGGGCTATAAATCTATAGCGCCCTTTATTTAATGTATGATTGATTTAAACTAATTATTGGTATAGTGTTTGTTCAATGAAATAGTGTGTTCATGTTATGTTCTGATTTTCTATTTAATTGTGTTTATTAATGAAATTGTATTAATACTTCTAATTGATTTACCGACTTGATCTTTATTATTATGAAAAGTCTACAAGAGTCCTAATTAAATAATAAACAGTTTATAAAGATAAGGTTACAAGTATAAAAAAGGAAGAAGAAAAAAAGTGTATATTTGTAAGCTTAATTTGGTGTTACACATGTCAGTTTGAGAAAAGTTATTATTTGATTCCATATATAAGAAGAAATTACATCAACTAGTAAAATAGTCAAATGACTACCTTCACTTAAAATTATAGCAAAACTATTCAAACAATAGCCCAATTATAAAAGATTAGGCCAGTAACTCAATAGCTCATCTTCTTTTTTAAAAATAGCTCAAGTTTCGTTTTATTAAGAAAATAACTCACTAAACCGAAGTTAATTAAATTAGTTGTTTAGTTAATTTAATTAACTAAACAACTACTTTAATTAACTTCAATCTGGTGGGCTATTTCTCTAATAAAATAAAATTTGGGCTAGATCCTTAAAAGGAGGTAAAAATTAGCTAGTTGCAACATATACTTTTATTATTATTTTTTTTTTTTGGCGATATAGATTGCCTAATCGAAAATTGGTTTGTTAACCAACATGAAGTCTACTCTCCACATGACGTCATGTTTTAACTCGGCTCAGTTCGAGTTGGTTTGGCTCTTTAGTTTTATTTAGTGTTTTCGATTATGTCTTCTCTTAATTTTTTAATCCTATTTTATGCAAAGAGAAATGTACATTTACACGATGGTTAGAAAAGTACGTCAGAATTCGAACACGGTTACGCTATTTTTAGTGATAGGTTTTTCATGTGTCAGTTTAAGTTTTTTGTCAAATAATTATCCATTTTTATTATTAAATTGTATCTAAATGTGGAATACTAAGCCTAAAAGGACAATGTTATCGCTGAAAATTGGAAAATGTTGAAGATTTCGCGCAGTTTGACCCAATGCCGACCAAGTGACCGTGCCCGAGTCGGATTTGTAGAAACTCGAAAATCACGAGCTTCTTCCCCTAGCTCTAGGACGTTCTTCGTTCGTCACAGAGGATTGCTAGTAAGAAGAAGAAGAAGAAGAAGAAAGAAGAAGAAGAAGAAGAAGAAGAAGAAGAAGAAGAAGAAGAAGAAGAAGAAGAATCAGGGAGTAATATCGGTAACTCTGGCATTCGCTTCGATGCTCAACATTAGTCTGATTGCTATGAGTGAGGTGTGGGCGGCGTTATTCGTTGAGAATATTTGAGAGAATCTAGCTCGATCATAGTGAAATCAAGTGCAGAGGGTCCTCGACAGCGTTTTCACTATGAGAGAGAAATAGGTATAGTGATTGTGTTGACAGAGAATTGTATACCTCTTTCCCTATGAGGAAATAGGTATTTATAGTGGTTGGGTGGCTGAAAAAATCTCCAAAAGTCATATTGGGCAAAACTAAGGTGTGTGTGCGATAGGCAGGGTGCGCGCGCGGTTGGTGTTCACACTGGCGCGGCGCACCAAGGTTTTTTTTTGGCATTTTTCATTTTTTCTCGCCTTTTTTCGTGGGCTCGTCTTGAATGGACTTTTTAGCTTTCGTGGGCCCGTATTGGATTTTTTTGTATGCTTTTTTAGGGGTTTGACATAGAGTTTCTTGTAAGTCACAAAAAATTTAATATTTCCGAAAACGACTGACAACATACAATTAATACCATTTTTTTTATTATCCTAATTTTGTGAGAAACGACATCTCTTGTCCCTGAGTTTAGCTGATAAATGATAATGCAACGACATGTCCCTTTACACTTTGTTCAGCAAAAAAAACGTGTAAAAGTTTCCGTTCTTATTTTCAACCGTGATCACGTATGACACTCGACTTTCCTTTTTCCGTATCCTTATTTTATTTATCATTTCTTGTCTCGTCTAATTTTAATATTTATGATGCTTTTATAATAATAATAGTAGATACATTTGGTCAAAGCACCGACACACTGTGTTCTCATTTGAGAGGGCGTGGACGTGGACCAAGACAGTTCGTACATTTACCTCGATCTATATTCTTTAAGATATTATATGAAGTAAAAGATCGGAGCAAAAAAAAAATGAAGTAAAAGATATTTAGACTTTTAATTTTACACTTGCCATAACAAAAGAAAGAAGAAAAACAAACTGAAAACTTCATCTATGAAATATAAAAGTACCGTCAGAATGAGAAGCTACTATGTGACAACAATCAACATAAATGTAAAATGTCCATACATCTGTTTTCATAAATGTAGACTTTGTTGTGTTAAACTTAAAAGTAAAAAAACGCAACAGTAGGAATATGGAAAATGACAAATCTTCGCTACAAAACAGAACTTTTTAATTTCATAACCATTCATTTATATTATCTTCAATGATAAAAGCAATATTAAAATAAAAACGATAAAAGAAAAGTTTAAAAAAAAAAAAATCAAACGTATTTTTTATTCTTTTACTTTGTTCCTCTCTTTTGGCCATCTTCTTCTCTCTTTGTTTTCTTAAAATGCGTGTGTTTGGAACTGTAAAATTATCTAATTTTATTACAATTTTGCATAGTTGTAAATTTGTAATAAATGGATTATGTATATTTAAAATAAATATATACGAAATTGTACTATTCACCACCACAAGCACAAAGCCTCCCATTTTCAGTCACATCAAGCCAAGACATTCGAAGATGACAAGTTTGGATAAAGAAATCAAACCAATAAAAATACTTCCATTTTAAACACTTGTTGAAAGGTTCATTATTATAATGATTGAAAGTGAATCAAAAATATTTATAGAAACAAACAAGCAATCGAGTCTAAAATGATATGTCTTATGTATATAGTTATCTAATCCATCACCTTTTTTTTCTTCTTTCTTTTTGAATTTCCTATATCTATATGTCCCTACCTTCACACCATCAATAATACGCAATTAACTAAAGACATGAAAAGGAAGTGATGATGCATAATGGACGGTACAAGTCATCATCATCAACTAATTTGACACCGACCAGACCCAACTTTTAGACTTTTAAATATTAATTAGGCAGTATTTGTATTTTTCTGTTTCTTTGTGACAACAAATAAACTTAAATGCCCACATGTGCTTTCGGCCATAAAAACCTAAATCAAAATAAATAATAAATAATAAATAAAACCCCACATGTGCATTGTACCCATTTCCCAATATTGAAATTTGAAAGTTATAATCCTGTTTTTTAATCCGCTAAATCAAGTAAGCAAAAAATATTTTACCTTACTATTCAATATGTATACATGTATATATGTATTACATATATATATATATATATATATATATATATATATATATATATATATATATATATATATATGTGCGTGTGTGCGTGTGTGTGTATATATGCGGACTAGAACACAGCAAGACTATTGCCGTAGTTTGCTTTTGGGTGCTCAAAATCATGACTTTTTTATAACTTGCAACTAAACAAACCACAAGCTTAAAGAGTAGAGGGTTGGTACTCTCTCCAAAGACAAAATTTATTACTCTAAGAAACCGGGTAATGAATTATCTCAACGACCACAGTCCAACCCAATTGAATTATACGTACGTACTTCACAAAAGAAAAAAGGAAAATGAAAAAAAGAGACAAAAAATATCATGGCTACCATTTACTAACAATGAAATACTCCTAAAAAAAAAAAAAAAAAAAAAATACTAAACAATGTGGGAGATTGATCCGTCACGAAATCCGGAAAGAGAGAAATATAATTTTTATTATTGATGAAATAAATGGTTTTAAAGGAAATAAACATCAACAATAACAGCATATTCATCCTTTCTTTCACTAACCAAATTTTAGGTACACACCCAACATCCCATCCAATCTCTCTCCCTCATTCATATCTTCTGTTTTTTTCCTTCTTTTTCTTGTATATATCACATATATACATGTACATAAACTTTCTAGTAGCCAGCCATATCTCTCTCTTTCTGTCTATCTCTATATTCCTCTCAATATAGCTTAAGACCCAAGTTAACTCAACTTACTTTCATCTTACTTTTGGTTTCTCTTCTCTTTCGACTCGCGGATTATACGACGACCAGGCTGATCCAAGAGGATATGAAAAATAGAGGAACCAAAATAGGAAGAAAAAAAAAATCAACATAAGGATGAGAAGAAAAGAAAAATGGAACCAGAGAGCCAATGAGGAATGAATGAATAAATAGAAAAATGAACAACTAAGCTATCTCTCTCTGGTCTCTACTGGCAAAATGGCTGTTGCTAAAAATGAGGATTATTTTTCTTTATGTTGGGGGCCTGATTTATGTCACAGGTACCATCATTATCCCTATAATATTCCGAGGAAGGAGGCAAAGAAAAGGGTTGTGGAAGAGTTTAAACAGGGACGGGTTTTTGGGCCAGCAAAGAAGGAAGTCGTGAAAAAAATTACGGCAGTGAATCGGAAAGCCGTAAAGTTCTCAAAGGCTATAATGCCTGACCGAGTGTTCCAACATTTCCCGGCTAGGGCACACGATTTCCTTCACTCGATTACCGTCTTTGTATATCTTGAAGGTCGGTACAATTCTGACATTTTCCGAGCTCGCAACGGCCTGGTTCGCCTCAATGTCAACCTTTGATCATCAAAACCCAATTAACAAATTGATATTCGAAATTTAGATTCCTTGAACAAAGACCAGCGAGTGAGTACGGAAGAAAGCAATTTACCTTGATGAAATTGATGGACGGGTAACGAATGCAAAGAGTGTCGAGGAACGATGATATGTGTTTACATTGCGTGTTGGAGTTGGATTTGAAATGGACTACGGAGACGCCTGTAATTTCGAAATTCGAATAGCAGTTAAGACTATGAAAGCCTGTATGTTTGATTCGTTTATGAGAAAGCAAACTTTTTTTTTCATACCCGGTAAAGAGACTGCGGTTCTGAAGTTTTCGAGACCCGATACTTCTTCAACCCTGCCGCCAAACTTCAGATTACGAATATCTTCTCCACGGGATTTCTTCAATGCCACTTGGGCATGAAACAGAGATTCAGCTACTTCATTGTCGCACGGAAGTTCCTTCCTCAAGATCTCATAGTCTCTAACCGCCTCTTCCCATCTCTCTAGCTGTAAAGAAAAAACTCACAATTTGTGAACATATACATAAGCTTTAAAAAGGGTTTAAGAAGGGTTTGCTCTACAAGCACTTCACCTTGTTGTTTGAGGCGGCCCTTCGGAGCAGTGCTTTTGTGTAATTAGGTTGGACGCTCAATGCTCGGTTGCAATCTTCAATGGACTTTTCCCACATCCCGAGCTTGAACCAACATGCGGCTCGGTTGCAGTACAGAACCGGATTCGAGTCGTCGAGCCTGAGGCCTTCGCCGTAAGCCGAGCAAGCCTCGGTGAACCTCTCTGACTTGAAGAGATCGTTGCCACGCGCCCGAGCTCGTGTCACCAATCGAACGTTGTTGAGAAGCACCGCCACTTCGATGTTCCTCGAATCGATCTGCCCGGCTTTCTCGGCTGCCGTTACTGCGTTCTCAAACCTGCAAAACATTCATATGATTTAGCTAAACTGATGTAGAGATAGTGCTTCAGCTCAACTGATGTATCAATAAAAGAATGAAACTTTTAACGGCATTACAATAAATCTCTCCAATTTTAAGGTTAATTAGCTAAATCACCCTTCCCCGATCGAGGCTGGTTTAATTCACCATGAAGAAGCTTTAAACAATTTATTTGCTCCCCTAAAACCCACCTTCCAAGTGCCATCTCGTATTGGGCACGGACAAAGTGGAGATACGCTTCGGAAAGCATACCAAAAAACTTTACATTGGAACAAGACTTGGAGGGCGATTCAGGCTTGGGGACAGCCAACACGCACAACTCTGCATCGTCGATTTGGTGGAGCTTCAAAAACGCTTCCGCTCTACACATAGAGAGCTGTAAATTCAATTTGAAACAGGCTCAGCAAATCGTTATAGCTATCAGGTCATTTGAGGAATTGAAAAGAAAAAAAAAATAAAATAAAATAAAATCTCAGTAACCTGAGAGCAGTGGTCGGCCCCAGCAGAGACTGCAGCGTCAATCTCGCGAAGCACGTTTCTCCAGTCTCCGATCCGACGGCTATCGGTGCATTTGTTGAGATGTCTCTCTAGTATTTGTAGCTTCTGAAACTCGGTAGAATCTGGGGATGTAAGATGCTTCTTTGAATTCTCAATCTGCCCTAACCTGCACAACAAAGCTTAGTTATAGGTTGGCAATTAAAGAGTCGAAGATCAAAACTTTATTCCAGATCCCAATGCTGCTTTCCAATAAACCAAACACAAGGCGTATAAACAGTCCCACGATGTGAAAGTGAAACTCAACATCTTCAGTCTCTAATGAACAGAGGTCAGAAGCAAAATCAAGATCCGTGGTTATGAAATCGGAGTTCCTAAAACTAACCTGAGGAAGAGATTAGCGAGACGCTGGTGAGCCCTTGCGTAAGAAGGATCAAGCCTCACGGCCTCCTCGCACTCCCTCACCGCCTCCCAAACCCGGCCGAGTCCCGTAAGCGCCGCCGCGCGGTTGCTCCGGTACGCCGCGTTTCCCGGCGAAATGGAAATCGCCCGGTCGTACAACCCTAGAGCCTCCGCAAAGTTTCCCCTCTTATACTGCTCATTCCCAGCCCTCTTCAAATCCTCCGCGCCAACTCCGCCGCCGGAAACTGCGCCTCCTCGGCTCGCCGCCGGAGATACTGGCTCGCATTTTGCCGGCGCCGGTCCTCCACCGCCGCGCATTATGCTTCCGTGGCCGTAGTTCCCCGTGCCGGATCCAAGGACGTCTGTCCGGTGAGTCCGAGAGGCAATGCCGGGCTTGAGGATCTTCCCGGAGGGACAGATATTCCCGGCGGGAAGGACGCTCGGCGCCGGAGAAGTCCCGGAGGAGTCGGATCTCGCTGCGGTACCGGAAGAGAGCTCGCCGGAGTGTCCGGAATCGGATCTCCTCGGAGTCTGAGCCGTTCCGGCCCGGATTCCGGGGCCGGAGGCCGATCCGGAGGAGCTGGAGCTCGAACTGCTCGTGGCGGTGCCGCTTTGGCCGCCGTGGAGACGAGTCCGGAGAGGAGAGACCGGAGAGCCGAGATCGAGCTCTCGGAAATCCGGCTTGTTGGACTCGATGGTCGCGAGCGAGTCGCTGAGTGAGTCCAGACCTAGCGAGTCGCGCTTCTTCGACATCTCCGACGGCGAGCCGAGATAGTAATCGGAGAATCTCGGATTCTAGGTTTAGGTGTCTGAATAGAGTAACGAACTCGTGTAATTAGCAATGCAAGAAGAAAATAAGAAGAGAAGTGACAGTCTGACGAAGAAGAAAGTCTTCTTTTTCTGAAGAAGACATTACAGAGAGAGAAAGAATGAGAGAGAGAGAAAAGGAAAGAAAAGAAAAGAAAAAGAAAAGAGTTGGAGATCTCGTGATTTATAAAAGAAAGAAGCAAAGAATGGAATGTGAGTCAAGTGTGTGAGTGAGTGCTTTTAGAGAGAGAAAGAAACCAAGTCTAGAGAGAGACAGAGACAAGCTCTCATTTACAGACCAAGAAAAAGAAAGAGAGAGAGATTAGAGTTTGTCAAAATAAAATAAAACGAGATTAGAGACAAACGCTTTTATTTTATTCTTTTTTTTTTCTTTTACTATTTTCATCTTCTTCTGCTGCTTCACGAGACGGGTTTCACTTTCACTTCGCTCTCTATTTATTTATTCATTTTCATTCACGTATTTTGTTAATTTTCTCTTTTTTCTTATATTCATTAGGAAATATTATATAAAAAAAAGTAATATATATGAAGGGAAAAAAATTAAAAATTCGCTTCGGTTAACTCCTCACTCCCTTGTCGTGTCGTGTAGTTGCACGCGCTTTCCAGAAAGACTACAATACAACTAAAAGTAGTTTTCAATTAATGCCGATTAATTAAATCTTTTTATTATACCTCCTTTCCTTTTTTTTTTTTTCTTTTTTTTTTGTTTACCTTTTTATTACTTCATTGTCGAATCTCTCTAATTTGTGCTAATATTCGATAGTGGATGAGCTTAATTCGTAAATAATTTACTATGCTTGCCTTCCGTTCGTGGTTTTTGAATGTTGAGCTTAATTCGTAAATAATTTACTATATTTGTCTTGCATTTAAGACTTGTATTTTTATATACATGGTTGACAAAAAGGTTAAAGGTCATTATTCAATTATATGTATTATAATGTCTGTAACTATATTGCACATTAAACTGTTATTCTTCTTCATTTTTTTTTTCCGTGGAAAAACTGTTATTCTTCTTGATTCCTCTACCCAAAAAAAAAAAAAAAAAAAAAAACGGATTATTCTTCTTTCACATGCTATAAAATAGTAAATAACTTAACTTTCAAGTAATTTATTTTTGCAAAAAGTAATTTTCTAGAGGATAATGTTAAACTTGCCAAAAAGTTAAAAATACACACACTGTGTGTATTTGAGAAGCTATATATATAACTTCTCTAAGATTTTAGATTTATTTTATAGAATTACTAATGTTGTAGTTTGAGAATACTTATTTTATAAAATTATTAATGTTGGTTGGTAACAACCCAAACAAAACAACTCAATCATCCAAATTGTTAACGCTATTTTTTTGTTAACACTTAAAACCGTTCGTGGTTTGATCTAGGGCTGGATTTTATGATCGCATATAGGTTAGAATGTGGTGAAGTCTTCTCTTCTTGTCGTTTTTATCCTGTCAATAATTAACCTTTTATGTTTTCTACACTTTTCTCATGTTCGTCTTCTTTATTTTCTTGGCCTTCTTCGGATCTTCGTGTCTTTAGAACTTCTGCATCATTCGCGTTCTTCGTCGAATCCTTGAGTCGTCAACCCTTTGAACTCTTCCCAAACCTTTACGTCATTTGCCATAAACCTTTCTTCGATTCTATGCATTAAACATTTCTTCGAGTCTATGCTTTTAACCCTTGGAACCTATAGTTCTTTGCACTCCTCGCTAAGTCTTCGAATCCATGCACTTTTACCTTGAACATGAGAAACGTAAATCTAGAGGGATGCGAAAGATTTTTCCTCGACGCACGCTCTGGCGCTCAGCATTAGTCGGGTTGTATTATATTTTTTGTGAATGAATTTGTACTCGTCGTTACATTTTATATATATATATATATATATATATAGAGAGAGAGAGAGAGAGAGAGAGAGAGAGTCGTGGTGAGAATTATATAGAGTTTTCTCAAGTCAAGAAGAACTTACCTTGAGAGTGAGCTGAGAGATGAATTTATAGAGCTCTTGGAGGTTATGAAGAGGTCTTATTATGTCTTCGAGACATGTGGACCAAAATATGGACGAGATATGAGGTTAGCGGCCATGGAAAGGAGTTGGAGGCATCATTTTTTAGGTTGGCGGCACCTTGGGTCGGCGACAACTTAGAGTTGCTGGCATGGAGGGGCTGGTGGCACCTTGAAGTTGGCGGCAAAGGCAAGTTGGCGGCAACCCAGATTGGTGGCATGGAGGAGGTTGGTGGCAAGGCTTGTTTAGAGGCCAAAATGAGTTGACGGCAAGGCTTGTTTGATGGTCAAAATGGGTTGAAGGCAAGGCTCATTTGGTGGCCAAAATGAGTTGAAGGAGAAGCTTGTTTTGTGGTCAAAATGGGTTGGTGGCAAGGCATGTTTGATGGCCAAAAGGTGTTGGTGGCAAGACTCATTTGGTAGCCAAAATGAGTTGAAGGCAAAAGTTGTTTAGTGGCCAATTAGGATGGCGGAAAGGCATGTTTGGTGTCCAAAATAGTTTGGCGGCAAGGCTCATTTGATGGCAAAAATAAGTTGAAGGCACAACGTGTTTAGTTGTCAAATTGGGTTGGAAGCAAGGCATGTTTGTACCAAAATGGGTTAGCTGCAAAGCTCATGCGGTGGCCAAAATGAGTTGGCGGCAAGACATGTTTGGTGACCATGTTGGGAATATTGCCCACTTGAAGATAATGAATAAATGATTACTAAATTCGAAAATAAGATTACTCTATTAGCATTATATGATTAGTGGGTTGAGTTCTAAACAATTAGAATCAATAACAACTATCTTCCATAGCCTCCGTATTAAACTGAGTCACGTGCTGGGCACCTGAGTTACGACACAGGTGAAGGCTGATATACGCCTGGAAAGCTATATCTAAAGTCATATATGTGAAACACATAGGTGAAGGCTGATCACTATGTGGGAGCATTCTACACTTATGGTAAGTGTACGACTTGGACAGGTCTTGGTTGTAGATGTGTCGTTTAAGGACCATTACGACATACTAACCGAGGCCGCTATGATGGTCACAGTGAGACTTGATCTGAATCCTGAAGTGATCATGGACACTGGGTCATGTTACTGAGCTCTTTGACTCATTCGCTAAAAGGCTATCCATGCTAATCACAGCTTATGTCTTGGGAGTCTCTCAGAGCATGATTCAAGTGGGAAGTGATTTACAGATACGGAATCCAGCCTTCCTGAAAGAAGGTTAATGTTCACTCACCTAAGGGTTGATTCCAGAACCGATAGATTGCTAGCACTTTCGAAGTAAGTAACGTTCGAAAGAATCTTTCGCTGGGGAAGCAACAATGCTTAGGGCTGATATGTATCCAGAGAAGTATAACGGAAAAATTGACTTCTCTTGACACGGGTTGAACCTGGAGGATCTTGATCACGAACTGACTATATCAGTGGACACTCGTCACGATGAGTAAATATAATTCTAGTATTAAAGGAGAGTTCAGTCTTGGCTTACAAAGTGGAGTATTTGATCAAGATTAGACGAATCGATGGAAAAAGAGAAATGACTATTTCGTCTTTTTCATCGGATTTGTTAAGCTTCTATTACTAGGTCCATAGTCCCCGATTCGGCTCTGATAAAGGCGGATAAGAACTTTCGTATAATAATGTTTCTCATTATTCATCTCACTTGCTGTAATTATGATTGACAACATTAATTCTGGAAAACGGGTATTCGCATAATTAAATAAATATTTATGATAGAATTGTTTATTTATTATTTGATCAAATAAATAAATAATTATTAATTATTTGTTTATTGTTGGACTAAGTAAATAAATGATTAATTGGGTTTTAAGCAATTGGGCCTTGCACACATGGAAAAGTCGAAATAGGGTTTATGGCACTAGGATTTGCGCAAATCTCCTTGTTCGTGTGCTATCAAGTTCGAAAATTTCAAAATTGGTATTTACCAATATTTTCTCTTTAGTTATTTAAATAAAGGGGAGAGAATAATATAAGATATTGTCTTATATTCTCTCCTTATTTAAAGGAAAGTATTTAGGAGAATATATGAGAATATATTTAAAGGAAAATAATATATTCTCCTTTATTCTCTCACTAAATAAAATATTCTCTATTTAAATAGAGAATAATATCCCATAGATATTGATCTGATTGATGACAGAAAAAGTAGGATTCACTTGTTGAGATCCAATGGCCTAGATTTAATCCACTAGTGTGAACACAATAAAAGGAAATAAAATATTCTGGAAGATTTCATGAATATCTCATTTTACTACTATAAATAGGGGTTCATGAGAAGGCAAAAATAAGCAATTAATTTGTGAAAAAATTCGTGCATTCTAGCCTCCCTTGGCCGTGCACTTCTGCCTCTCCCTCCCCTCGGAAATTCGTTTCCATTCTTAGTAAAATAAGAGAGAGATCTCGAAACACCTAGTTTCGTGATCTAGTGAGATAAAGACTGTGCCCACTCATCTTTCTTATTCGTCTCGGAGATTACGTTTCGGAAGACTAAGGTGTCATCCTCGAGTCCTTCATCAAGACGACGCAATGAGTACGCAATTGGTTCAGGGGCGTTCTGTAGCTGAACCGAAAATCAATGTAAGTATTCGTTTTTTTTTAATCGGTTGCTTGATAAATATGCTCTCGTGAATTAAATTAATTAAACATAACTAGATCTTGTTAATTATAACCATAATTTAATTAGCTTATGATCAGCGTAATTAATTATTTTCCGCATTAATATGGTTATATGGGAGAATCATCTCCAACGAGTGGTATCAGAGCGATTGTTCGTGTCTGATACGCGCTTGGTTCCCCAACAGACCAAAATATGTTGAAGAAATGCTTGTTTGATGGCGATAATGGGTTGACGGCAAGGCTTATTTGGTGGCCAAAATGAGTTGAAGGCAAAGCTTATTTTGTTGCAAAAATAGGTTGAACGTTGAAGGCAAGCGTTAGATTGAAGAAAAAACTTGGGTTGAAGGCAAGAGTCAGACTGAACGTGAAACTCTAGTTGATGGCAAACGTCGGGTTGAAGATAAGACTTTGGTTGAAGGCGAAACTCGAGTTGAATGTAAACGTCAAGTTGAATGCAAAACCAAGACTCGGGATGAAGGCAAAAGTTGGTTTGAAGCCAAGAGTCAGGGTTGACTTAAGGTTTTGAGGCATGTCCCAATATTTCCGATATGAGAGTTTGACTCAACAGCTTGACTTGAGATAGTACTTTGCTTGTGGGTTTCAGCTTTATGCATGAGCTTGCCTTGTCGTTTTTTCTCTCAATGTGTCATTTTTACCTTGTGAAAATGACGGCAGATCACAAATCAAACCGCATTATTTTTCAATCCGCCCCATGAAAACCAGAAAATATTCAGGTTATTTTCAACCCAAACCGCAAGTTTACCAGGTTGATTTGGAATATGTGGTCGCGCAAATGAGTTGAACCGAACCAACTCATTAACATTAGTCCTTTAATTTTTTTTTTTAAGATTGCAAATATTTATATGAACTATTATATAATGCGAAAAACGCAACAATATCTATATATTTATAATAATAATAATGTGGCATTTAATTAAATTAGATACATATATTCATTATAATTTATTGAATGAGAGAATATGTAGAGATTTGGTTATTAAGTATATGTACTCTTACTTCTGTTTTAATTATTTCAAAAAAATTGGCTACGTAAGCCACCTAAACTACATGAATAGTAAATTAACCAACATTTGGTAAATACTTTGTAAATAGCCAACTTGCATACGTGGCAGCCTATTAATTGCCTATTTTTTTACATGTTTGCCCTTAATAATTTCGGCCAAGTTTTTAAATTAGGCAGTTATTTTTTTTTTAAATTTGAATCAAATATTCAAACAGATTAGGCAAGTTTTCAAACGTAGAATTTGAATTTTTCAGCAGATTTTGAAAGTTCCAGCCGCATGTTTGTAGTTGATTTGGTTTCTATTTTCGGTTAATAGCATTAAATTACAATCTTTCAATATTTTCCATTTATTGAAAATCTGATATTTATTTTGGCCGCATTTTTCCTTATCCTTTTTTTTGGGCGCCAATTTTACATTCAAATTGTATTCCCTTCAGCGTGTTTGATAATTCCAGATTGTTGAACGTCCAAATTTCTTTTTCACTGTTTTTCATAACCGTATATTCACCATGGCACAAGAGCATATCTATAAATAAGTTTACATTTACAATGTATTTACATTTACTTCATCTCATTCTCTTTTCTGGTTTCAGTGAACGTCCAAATTTCTTTCTCACTGTTTTTCATAACCGTCTATTCACCATGGCACAAGAACATATCTGTAAATAAGCTTACATTTACAATGTATTTACATTTACTTCATCTCCTTCTCTTTTCTGATTTCGGTGTTGCCATTTTTCTTGGCGGGAGACTTTTTGGCCATTTCTTCTTATTTGTGTAAATAATCTCGGTCTGGAAAACCAAAACAATCACGCTTGCAAAATAAATCAAAACTTGAAAAACAATATAGGATAAGAAAAAAATATCAAACACACTTACACTCATAAACACTCTGCATAGAGAAATAAAATCCAAAGACCCATTTTTTTCCTTATTTCCAGATTTTAAACTCATTCGGCCATTAACATCTTTCACTTGAAACAAAATATTCAAAACCATTAACACTTTCACTCGAACTAATTTACACAACCATAAACGACAGTCATTTTCCTTTTTTTGAAACCCAATTCTGAAAACCCCTTTTGATATAATGTAAATATTTTGTGATCGACAAAAATTCTCAGAACAACCAACATATTTAAAAAAGAAAATCGCACGAACGTTAATGGCTCTTTTCTTACCTTGTTCTTCGTCGTCGGGGTTCAAATCTCTTTGTTCTTCAATCGCCGGTAGATATTTTTGCTTAGAACTTTTAATAGATTTTAGGGGTTCGGTCGAGAGATTTTTTTGTTGTTTTTTTTTTCCTGGGTCGCGTGAAGATTTTGGTTGTGTGTGATGTTTGATTTTCGGTGTCAATGATGCTCCCTCGATTTGCGCGAGTAGTTATGACCGAATATTTGTTTTTCATTTAAATTAATGAGCTGAAAATAATGGACGGGAATTTGGCTGGATTAAATAAGTCTTTTACTAATATGTTAATAAGTCCACTTGGATATATACATGAAATTAACCAAAGGTGAACTAAATCTCAACTCCCTATAGCCGTGTGACTATATACCTTAATAACCCTAATTATTTAGATTTTCTCAAGATAAGAAAAACTTTGATTTTACTTAAGGTAGTGTAATAGATATAACATATATACATTATTTCACGTGACTTATAAAGTTGTCTATCGAGAAAATTGATCCAAAAAACCAACTCAAACCAACCCGATTTTTTTTTTAATTTAGTTCGATTTTATTAGGTTGGTTCGGATTCTAAAAATTAAAAACTTGTTGTATTGGTTTGGGTTAGTAGGATATAAAAATCCGATTAACTCAACCCGATTACTCCTCTAATGAAAAGAATATATATATATATATATATATATATATATATATATATATAATATGTGTGTGTGTGTGAGCGCGTGTGATACGTAGAAACCCAACGATATGTGTATTAGGAAATTTAGTAAAATTATTATTGTAAACATTATTTTTTTGTTGAGTTGTATATTAAGTTTTTTTTTTCAAATTGATTGCTCATACTTAGTGTCGTATATAAAAAAAAAATATTAGGAGAAAAAAAAAACACACCAACTAGACCAGATTCATCTTGAAACAATAATGTCAATCACAAGCTTGAGCATCCTAAAGCGAATAAAATTAGTCTGTTGACGTGTCGCTTGAAGATTTGTAAGACTCCTCGGATATTGTCGATTACTGGCCTTGTGAAGCGAGGTTGCTACACCCATAAATTAGTCACTCTACTGCCAAAAAATTTGTCTCCACTATCATCACCCACATGTGGAACTCCAATGCAAACCTAAGACTTGCTCAGATGTCTATGGATCTGCCATAAACATGGTGAAATATGCATTTTCACATTGCTGGAAGGTGCAATTTACATTGCCTGTCGAATCCCAAATCACGCCAGCCACCATCAATCATCCGTCCGATTCTAATATGGCAGCGTCTACTTTCATCTTCAATCGTTTTGGTTATGCTAGCAGTCAAGTATCTATCCTTGTCACAATCGGATTAGTCCCCACATGAGTCTCACAAAAAAATATGCACATGATCTCATCAGCATCACAAGGATGGGCTATCTTAAGAAGCTCACGGTCCCACCTTTTTAAGGTCACTCACGGTCAGTGGTATGTGCAATTAACACACACTTATTCGATGCTATTAACTTTGCATCGAAAAGAGTTCTAAGGTGTTTTTTTATATTTATTTTATTTTTCTTTCTTATATAGGTTTTTCATGAGCTAAAAGTATTTTGAGAACAATTGAGCAATTTTAGGGTGATTTGAATACATTTTACAAAGTTAGAGCAAATAAGAAACACGTCTTCTTTATGGCATGATTTTTAGCTTTTAAATTCCTCTTTTCGATGATTCATTTCAAGAATTGAGTAGATATTTCTCTTAGCTTTTCAAAGCATATTTATTTGCAAAAGTCGGACATCAGAGCAAGAATTTACAGCCAGATCAAAATTATTGCGCTAGACTGCGCTGCGGTCTATGTCCGAGGGATCACCGCGCTATGACTGCACGACGGTGACCAAAATAAAGTGTTTTCATAAAATTTGAAGCTTTTTTTTACTCTTGGATCTCATTTAAGGTTCAAAGAGCACTGAAATTTAACCAAAACCCTATATACGCGACTTTAGACACTAAAAAACATTTCTTTGTTTTTATTTAGAATATTTCATTAGTTTCGACACCTCGACTAGCTCTTTTTCTCTGAATTCAATCATTTTTTTTTCTCCTCCTTTCTATTTAGTTCACTGCACTTTAGATTATTGTTGATTTTGTTTGATATGAATTGGTTTTTAATATCAATGCTTTTGTTGTTAACTTTAGTTGTTATGTGCTTGGTTGTTCTTATTAAATGAATTACGAGCTAAGTAATTTATAGGGTTACAATGTAGCCGTAACTCAATTAGGTTAGATAATTTCTTGTGTATTTCAATTGTATGGATTGCTTGATATGAATTGGGCTTAGTGCTTTTTAGCTATTGATCACCATTAGAATAGTCTTCTATGAATTATTTTCTTTTCGAGAAAGAGCTGATAATCGTACAAAAATGTGTATCTTCATTGTTGACCTAGGTTAGTAGAAAACTATAGGTGATAGCAAAATTGTTTGAATTCCCGTTCTCCTTGCTGTGATTGTTTTAATAGGATTAAATGCCAAGATGATAATAATCTGTCAATTGCAAAAGTTTGCTAGAACATTCGAGAGGTGCTAGTGAATAATTTTGATAGAGTGAGATTAGCATCCATAGAAATAGATTAGTTTGTTTCGAGGCCGAAGTCTCCAACCTAATTAGATCCGGTGAAATCGTAACCCTCTTTTACCCATTTTTTAATTCACGGGATTTTATCGCTTTCTAGTTTTTTTTTTTGTTAAAATCACTTTTCAAATACCATGGAATCAATTTGCAATTTAAGTTAGATTAATTCGCTAGTACAGCTTGTCTCTGTGCAATCAATAGTCGTACTATTTCTACACTTTACTACTTGAGCGACACGTACACTTATAAGTCTGATAAATTTGCAACAGCCCATTTTGACGTGTTGGGTTGGGGGAGTAATAGGTTAAAAGGTCTATGGACGTAAAATCCACAGATCCAAAAACACACAGAGATCCCCATCCAACTTGCCAACACAGCCCCTTAGCAAAAAAAAAAAAAGAGCAGCCCCATTTTACGCTCTTACATTAATACGAGTAAGATTGTCGTCTATGGAGATGCCCGAGAGAACTTTCGAAAGATTACTTTTCCTATATTACACGAGCCATCAAGAATTTCAGATTGTGAATGATGCCACATCCTAGTTTTGCAACTGGTTAAAGGATTCTAAGTCCTTAAAGCCGATCAGGATGCAAGGTACCGAACACTTTTGTGATCTCAACGTTATACTGGATCTTCTGATTTAGGAAGATAGTTGCAAACAATGTGATTACTTAAGTATTGATAAATGTTAATTGAAGACTTTGAAACTAAGTGATTACATGCTATATGTAATGGATGACACAAGTGACTATCTCATCTATGCTAACGATGTCGACAATCAATTTTCTACCGTTAAGTGCTTCCAACTTTTTGTTTATCTCATAGAACATACAATAAAATAATTTCATGTCGGATCCACGTTTGTGTCCACCAATCATGGAGTAAGGTACATAGACTCAAAAATCATGTAGATATCATCAATAGCTCCACAAAATCATAATGCATACTCTGTTGTCATCCCGCTTTGGACTGCTCATCATCATTTTCAATGAGGCTATTTTGTTGCGGAGACTTTTTCAAAGCCAAATAATTTGGTGCAAACTTTGTTCACTTGGGACAAAAAATTTCACAGGGAATGCCTTTATCAACCTAAACAACACTTTACCGTGATTATACATTAATTTCGTCCCCAGTCGCGATGTTTTTTTTATTATAGGAAACACTATCCATCTTTCTAATATCTTTGAATATCAAATATATGCAATGGGCGGTGCAAAGTGTCTAGTACAAGTTGTTGTGCCACGTCAATTTCTGACAAGCAGACTTATAGTTAGTATTGTTGTCTATCACAATTTGTATTATATTGTGTTTATGTACTTCTTTTGCAACCTCCTCCAACATTCCATAAATGTGATCCATTGTCTTAGTCAAATTGGATGCATCAATAGACTTCAAAAACACGGTCTCACCATCACAATAGACCACGATGTTGATAACACTTATCCTTGTTGGCCCTGTCTAACAATCAGCAAGTATGGTTCATCCATACTTCTCCTATCGTTTCCTTTGTTTATTCGGGTTACCTTTCTGCATCTGCAACTTCACTATCAACATTTGTGATGGCAGGGGGAACATTTGGTCCTCTGATATAATTTAAAACCATATTAAAGCAAATTTGAATCTTAAACTCAAAAATAAAATCAATATATATATATATATATATATATATATAATAAAATTTGAGCGGTGTTCATCATGTTGTAGAAGTGATGAGAGCATGCTTTACTCGCGGGAACAACTCGTGTATGAAGAATCGACTAAGGGCTTTTTAGAGTTTCTTCCTCCACAATGGATTAACTTTATCGTCAACTCTTTTTTGTCATGCATAGTCAAGCATATCTACCAATGGAGAATAAAATGCAGATCTTCCCAATTGAGGTTTCCACAAATCACCATCAAGACCATTTGGCATCTGTTTCCATGCTTCTGCGGCCACTTCTTGATGTGTCTTTTTCATCGTTGGACAATGATTAGACTTGTAATTAGCTTTTTCCATTGAATTGTCTCTACGGATACATTTATTCATACTAGTACGAATAGTTGCAAAGTTATGTTTTTGCTTCTTCTTGACGGAGTTACCCTTAAGTATGCGTCACATCTCTTCTCAGCGCCACTCAAGCAAAGTGGTGTTTGTTTTGTACTATAATGTGCTTGCTTGTAACATCATGTGACCACATAAATTGCAAACATGCGCGTTGAGCTTTCTCTCCACGAATAAAAATACTTTTTGTTAGGTCGGACGACATTATTCAAATATGTGAGATTAACTTAAACATAACACATAAAGTTACTAAAACTACGATAGAGTTTCGTTTGTTTTTCTAATAACCTTGGATAACAAATTTATGGTTTTAACAATTTCAAGCTTGAATTATAAAATTAAACTCACAATATCAGTTCATGAGTTCATGCTTAAGAATCGTCTGATTTTCTTAGCACCTCGAGCGTTGGGTAGTTGGGTTCACTCATCTAAAATATTTCACATGTAAAAAAAATATAATTTAATTAAAATAATGTAATTTGGAAATTCATTACAAAAAAACATAAAAATTAGTGCTTATGTAAAAAAATAATAGTTTGTATTTTATAGAAATTTATACAAGTAAATTTTAAACGTTGACTAAAAAATAAAAATCCCTCTGCTCAAATTAATCAAGTTATAGTTTATGGAAATTATGAGAACAGAGATCGAGGTTTGTCGGTCTAATAGTAAGCCACGTCACTCTACCTCTTATAAAATGGTGAGTTTAATTTGATTCTCTAATGACTTTTTTGTTTGTACAAAAGTAGTCATGATTAATCAAGGTTTTCTAGAGCTCCCACCAAGCAAGAAAAGTCCATATCTTTCCCACACTATTTTTGACAAATTTGATACCAACCACTATTATTATAAGTATCCTAAGAAAGTTTCCAAATTTGTCTTTTAGAATTTTTTTTTTAAAATTACAAAGACTAATTCACATAAGATATTAGTATTAAATAATTATAATTTTAAGATTTTAAACAAAATAGTTAGTTTTAATGACGTGACAATTAATTAAAAAAAAAGTTGCATTATGATTCTATCATTTTTATTTTCGCAATTGATATCAACTAATATATACTTTTATAAACTATTATTAATAGATATTACCCAATATTTTTTGTTAGTTAATTTGAATTTGTTTCCTGTTAGGAGTGTTTTTTTCTCAAATTATGTGTGGTTTTGAAATAAAAGTCAAATATGCAGTATGTTTTAGTTCTTTTTTTTAGTTGGTAGTTAGTGAGAGTAATGATGTAAAATTTATCCCATTTATTTTAATGGCTATTTTGTAATATGTATCTAATGTTTTTTATTTTTCAAAACTCAAGTTTCAATTTAATTTGTGATGTAGTGTATCTATTTCCTAACTATGCACCGAGTTAATGACATAATCAATATCAAGGCCTGATGTTGACCCTTTATAATTATAATTATTAAATTATGGATCGTAAAATATATCAATAGTTCCATATTTTACAAATATATGGATCGTTTTATTTTAAACTATTGTTACAAATATATCAGTCATACGGAAAAAAAATATTGATACTGGTGAATTTTATAAAAATAGGTTTAAAAAAAAAAAATTAACTATACATTGGTAATCAAATTACTCAAAATATTAAGACAAATATAAAAAGTTAATTACATACTTGTTTGATATACCACGTTGAGTGACTGGTCATGTGATGAATATGTCGGGACCGGGCTGCTCACTTAAATGGAGAGTTTTAGCTTTAGGCTTATAGAAAAAGTAAAGCTCGCAAAAGAAGTGGATCTTCGTCAAAAATAACTATAGAAAAATTGTTTAGATACAAACACAAACTAGTACATAAGCCTAAATCTATAACACTGTTTCAGATGAAAAAAAATAAAAAATAATACACGAAGTGGGAAATATAATTGATCATATTTGACCAGAAATAATGAAAATTGCTTGCCAAACATTATATTGTAGCAAAAAAAATATATATATAAAAAAATGAGACTAAAGTCGAATATATACTAAATAGTTTAATATCGTATGATTTCGACGATATTTTATCAATATATGGTGTTATTTTAAATAGGAAAAATGGCATGAACTAGCCAATTCAAACTATGGCTTTTGCAAAATAGCCATAGTTTCATTAGGTTAAATAGCCAAAATAGATCAACCCGTGAAACCTCTTCCAAATCTTCGTCTCCAACCCTTTGATCTCCTCTTCAAGTCATCACTTCATTGTGTTCTTCGCGTTCCTCATTATATTGTTCTTGGATCTTCAAGTATTTCGTGTTCTTCATCGGGTCATCGAATCCTCGCACATTCACCTAAGCACAAAAAAACGTGAATTTAGAGGAACACATAGGGGGTTTTCCTAGGTGCGCGCTCCGACGCTCAACATTAACGTGTTCTTGGTGAACGATTTGCAGGCTGAGTATTTCCCGAGGCGGTGGGCCGGGTCGAGTTGGGCTTATGCAGGCTGGAAATTTCCCATCTTGGAGGAAAACCCTTGGACAATGTGAGCCGAGTTTGGATATTAAGGCCCAAGTCCTTAATTTCTTATTAAAAGGACAAAATCTTACAAGAACAAAACTCATATCTTCTTTTTAAGTAGTGTTAATTCCAAGCAAATTTTACTTTCCAAATATATATTCCATAATGAACTATTATATCGATGGATGACATCATAAATAATTTTGAAAAATTTATGAGATGTGTTGTCGCTGAAAATTGGACAACATTGAAGATTTTGGGCGGTTCGACCTAAGGCCGGACCAAATGGTCGTGCCCGAGCTGGGTTTGTAGAAACTCGAAAGTCATGAGTTCTTTCTCCTATCTCAAGAAATTTCTTCGTTCGTCGCGGAGACCTGATTATAAGAAGATGGAGAAAATAAGCTAGAAGAGTGCACTCTGACGCTCAACATTAGTCTGATTGCTTTAAGTGAAGTGGGGGCACCGTTACTTTGAGAATATTGAGAGAATCGAGCTCGATCAGAGTGAAATCAAGTGTAGAGGGTCTTCGACAGCGTTTCACGACTCTAGAATTGAATGATTTTGTTGAGAGATAATTGTGTAAATTTTGCCTCTGGGTGAGGGGCTATATTTTATGTAGAATGAGGGCTGGAGAAGCCCTAAATTTCATGGTGCAAGGAGCACGCGGCAAGCCTCAGCGTGCGCACGCAAAATGACTTACGTGCGCGGTCTGATTCGTGCGTGGCCACGGCGCGTGTGAGCGTGGGCTCAGCTTAACCCGTTTTGGATGGGCTTTTGACTCTTTTAGGCTTTGATGAGCTTTGATGGGCTTTTATGTGACTCGGTCTATTGGATTTTTTTTTATACAGAATTCATTGTAAATCGCGACGAATTTAATATTTCTGTTTTACGAAAACAACCGACAACAAGATGTTTTCTTTAATTATTGTTGCCAAGTAAAATATCAATCTATTTTATGACATTTTAATCATAAAATGCATTTTTTTTTCTCGGAGAGGTATGATAGTATAGAAAACATCTATCTCTACTGAAAGTATTATTAAATTTTAAAACGATGATGCACATTTGAGAATAAAAAAAAATGATTTTTTTTACTATCGTCCTGTTATCGACTATATTTGCCTCGTTTGACATAACTTTATTTTTAAAAAAAGTGTTTTTAGATTCAGTTTTTGAAAAAACTGTTTTTTTTTCAAAAATTGACAAGGTGTTTGGTAAACTGTTTATAAAACAGTTGTTGCTTGTAACAAAAAATGATTTAGCGTTTGGTAAAATAAATATATCATAGTAAAAAGACTAAAATAGACATGTTCTTAATAATTATTAATATGCTTATTTTTATACATATATATGAATAATATTTTTTACGAGGATATTACAGTAATTTATATACCAAACTTAAAAAAATTGGCTACGTAAGCCACCTAAACTATATGAATTGTAAATTAGCCAACATTTGGTAAATAATTTGTAAATAGCCAACTTGCATACGTGGCAGCCAATTAACTACCTAAAATATATGTTTGGTTGTGTTAAATAAGGCTTCTATTAATTTGTTAATAAGTTTACTTGACTATTTACAAGAAATTAACCAAAGGTGGGCTATATCTCAATCCACTATATCCGTGTGGCTATATAACTTAATCACTTTTTCTAAAAGCTAAAAATCCTAGCTTTTCTATCTTATGTACAAAATCTAAAATCGCTTTTGAAGGTTTTTTTTTTTTTTTTTTTTTTTTTTTTGTAAAAACAGTTTTGCCAAACACCAAATAAGCAGTTTAGTTTTTTTGTAAAAACAAAAACAAGGCTTTTTTAATCAATATGCGATTGATTGGTCTGAGGTTATCGACAAAAAAGATTTGTCTAAGTCACTTGCTTTCTTTTTGTCCAAGTTTCTTCTCTTTTTGTCTAACTCACTTCCTTTTTTCTTTGTGAGTTTCGGGAATATCCCCATTCATAGGTCCGAGATCCACATCTATGAATAAATAATTATCTCTAGAAAGTAATAGCTCTTATCATGCCATCTCGATTGATATTGATGCAGTTAATGCATTGAACAAGAATCATCTCCTGCCGCCTGATTAATTGGCATTCCTACCTTATTGACCATTATCCATTTTTCATGCTTTCTGGTATTTCTTACTTTAATGTATTCAACAAAATCTACAATTCATTGTTATTGAATGCCGTTTTAATATGAACCAAACGCAGTCATCTATAGTCATTTGTAGTGGTTCGTATATGAATTAATATGATGCGAAGAATCTTTTTTAAGCATCATATCAAAAAGTTTAAAATGTTTTTTTTAAGGGAAAGGTTTAAATAATGGATGCTTCCAAAAAGAGGGAATATTTTAATATCACTAACGGTTTCTCTTTAGGCTGAAAATATAATTATATAATAAATTAACAAAAACTTGGTCTCTTGTCACTTTTCCATACTCAAGAAAAGTATGGGGGAAATAATAAAAAGATCTAAAATAAACCCAACAAAACCCAATACAGATATGTGTTTTTATTATATTTCATTTATTACCAAGACATAATTAGCCAGCCCAAGCAACTTATTGGGTTAACCAACTCCATTTAATTTTAGACAATGCTTTTCATCAAAACACCAATTTAATCTTCCATTAATTTTCGTGGATATATAAAAAAAAAGGGGGGGAATGTATAATATGTATGTATATTGGAGTTAGGTACGCTTAATAGATTTATATACATGTCTTAAAATTAATTTGATATGATGTTGGGTATTAGGACCCATCATAATGGTTTATCTTGGAAGCAACTGAAACACACTAAATAATTAATACAAAGTGACTTCTAATAAAATAATTAATTATACCCAAACATAAATCAATATATAAATTGAAGAAGGTGGTTAGGAATTGGAAACTTTTGATTAAGACATGATTAAATTAAAATATATAAAATTTATAAATCGGTTTGGCCTTTTCCCTTTCGTCACATAAATTGGATAATGATGTTATTCTCAAACATAACCACCGACCTTAATTGAAAAACTTAAGTTAACTATTCATCAGACTAAGTAAAATAAATTTCTTCCTTCCCAGATATTGTTCTCAAATATGTAAATTAAATAATGTTCGTGTGCGTACTTTAATAATTGTTTTCAGGTGACTATTCTCTATAGCTGGAGATCAAATTCATGTCGCGTGGCTTTTAAGATTAGAAAAATATATATGCATATATACTTTAAATGTTAGTTTTTCTGTGTTTGATTTTGATGCTACCGTTCATATTTTGATCCAATATTTCAACGTCGTATTTGTTTTTCATCATTGTATTTTTGGCTTAACTTGAGTCATCCTTTGAAAACGTGTACTCTGATTATTCAAGATTCACAGTACATTATTGTCCCAGTTTGCCCCCCCTTTTTTTTTTTCCTCCAAAAGAACCAGTTAGCCTATGATTCTTGGATAATTTGCCTGCCTCTCTCAGCAATTACCGATTTTGACCGCAAATAATCAATTATTTCGGTCCTTGTAACCGAAGCTATTTTAATGAGAGTAAATTGTACCTAACCTAACCCTATGGTTTTTCTTTAAATAGCAGAAAAAAAAGGGAAAAAGATCTTGGCCGAAAGCAATGACGTTAACACCCGTTTCTCATCAATTTACATGAACACATTTAATCAATTCTATTAAAAAAAAAATGTGTGTTAATCAGTTCTATAAATATATATATATATATGGACACGCTAAATATATATATATATATATATATATATATGGACACGCTAAAAAAATTGATACGGTGTTTAGGTGAGGACTTCCCTTTGTTTTGGAATTTTCTATGTATAGTGGCAATGGATTCGAATTTTATTTATGAACTTTTGACAACAACTTACATATTTTTGTGATATTTTATTTTGTTGTATCATATTGGCGACCTTGATATCAACATATACAACATGTAGTATGCAGATTGTATTTTAGCATGACTCGAACTCATCTTCTTATTTGGTGGAAGGTGAAAGTGTTTTACTAGCTGAAGTAGTCTCTGTTGTCAGTACGCAGATTCTTAAAACGAGCAATTCTTGAAACAAAAAATTGGTAAAATATAACTTTTAATCCACCTAAAATTTGAGTTTTTATTAATATTAGGAAAATATAATTTTTTGGACCAAAACACCAATTACGACTAAACAAATTGAGAAAACTATATATATGTGATCCGTCGCCGCATACAGCTGCAACATTATCAAAAAATTAGTCTAACAAGTCGTTTCCTTCATCAAATATTTTTAGACATTTTTTGCCATGAATCATATAAGGCCAAATTGTCCTAATATTCTAATAGAAAACATCAATTTATTGTAGCGTCTACAGTAGCTTAGATTTTTTTTTTTTTTTTTCCATTAGAAAAAAATATTAAATTAATTATACATTTGTAGCTACAATAGTAGATGGGACCAGTGTTTCAAAAGCCGACGAAAGTCGCCAGAAATTGACGACGGTGTCATTTTCGGACCACAAACGATCGGCGACATCTGTTAAGTCGTTTTTTCACAGAATGTCATATGGTTGCCGGCGAAACGACTTCCCGTTTGTGCGAAAAACGACCGATCAATTTTGGCTCATTCTCTCATAAAAACTGTGAATTGTCATGGGGTTTCAATCATGCGGCGGCGGCGAGGTTGGAGACGGCCAAAATTAGCAACTTTCGACGACTACCCTTTCGTTTCGAGAGCTTGGAGAGCAACGCCACAAATTTTCGGCGATATTCGGCGAATCTCACCGATTTTCGGCGAATCTCACCGATTTTCGGCGGCTATTTGAAAGTAACCTTATATATAGTTTTCTGAGAACTAAGTTGCATATCAATCGTTTGTGAAAATGCTTGTTACACTTTCTTTTCTTCTAAAAAAGGTAGATGCATCTGGTTTATTTATTTGCTTTTATTGTCAATAACTTATTCTTGGCAAAGGAAGAGGTGACGAAAAAGTTCTATAGAGAATTTTCCGTTCAAGGAAGTACATGAACATAAAGAAGACTGATAGTTGAGGTTCTTGGAGATGGGGATGAAGAATGAGAGGATTGAAATGTTTTGCTGCAAGATGGGTTTAAGAGTCGGAGAAGATGAAGAGGTGCGGCTTGTTTTGTGTTACACAAGATATGTTCGATGAAATGTCCCAACGAGTTTTCAGAGACAATCAAGCGTGTTTGTCAACTTTTCAATTGGTGATGTTTGTCTAAAGTATAGGAATGGAATTTCTCATATTGTGGTTGAAAAAATTTGGTTCAATTTTTCAGTTTCTGGAATGTGGCGCTTCCTTGAGGAAAAGTGCGTTTTTTGGATGGAGATAGAGTCCTAGGCGATAATAGGAGCAATTTGATGAGCCATAAGAACTTCCATGATGATGTTGTGACAATGAAGATATTTTATCGTTTACTTTTGCAGCGGAGGGAACTATTTTGAATTGTATTTAGGAGCACAATTTTTCATAGTGTTTTTTTTTTCTTTTTCTTCATTCAAATCGCTAAAAAAAATTCATGTTATGTTCTTGGTTTATCTAATGCAAGTCTATTAAAGTACAACTAATGTTTGCCTATTAAATGATAATATTCAATAATAATTTCTATCGGTCAAAATATTAAATAATTAATTGAAAAATAAATAAATTTAACAAATAAAATACAAATTATTAATTAACATTTAAATAAATCAAAATTTTAATTCTTTTTAAAGGCGGTTTAGTATGAACCACCATCTAAATTACACCGCCACTAAAACACAATAGCATTTAGTAGCATTTCGACAGGTAGCCCTTTTTAAGAGCCATTTTTATTTATAATAGCACTTAAAATCCGTCACCTATTGTCATTTTTCTAGTAGTGAAATTAATTGAAATGAAGTCGATTGAAATACTGAAATGAAATTGATTGATGTTTTGAATTCAACATGTATGTATGTCATTCAGTATGGAACATTTATGCTAGATATGTATGATTTCATGTGTTTTAAATTTGGACTATATTTACAAATATATATGTATTCGTTTAATTTACAACATTATTTTAGTTCAATTTTCCACCGGCACGTCGGTTTTCCATCGAAAATGACATTTGAAAACGGCATTTCATTTGCCTTTTTCCACGTTTTTTTCTGTTCGATTTTCCATCGGGGTGTCGGTTTTCTGTAAATCAGGAGGCTTGTAACGACATCGAAAACGACACTTAAATCCTTGGATGGGACCCATATAAATCTTCTTCATTAATTACATAGTATGATTTTAGTTTTCTTATGTATGTATGGTTCAGTAAATTATCAAATTTGTAAACTAATATCATATTGATGTGATCTATAAGATTATCTCTGTTTGCAAAATATTTTAAAGTTTGCGAAAAAATTAATTTATGGTTCCTCCCTAACAAATAAAATATTTTGTCTACTAATATTGCACGTATTATAATATCTCTAAGAAAAAAACATCACAATTAATAAAGAGTAACAACTAAGTTAAGATTTCAAATTTCGTAACCATGTTTACAAAATTTATTTATGGATACATAAGATGTATTATCTATCATATGTTAATGCATACATGAAGTTTGAACAACAAAAAAATCACGTAGATACTCATATCTTTTTTTATAGTCTAGCAAGATATATTGAAATGACAATTTTATCATATTAATATGTAGATATATATTAATTAATTTTATTGTTTTATTTAAAATTGCATTACATAAACTGCATTGAAAAAAAAATGAAATTTAAGACCACTATTAAATCGTACGAGTTTCATATATGCAATATCTTGATACAATAAGGTTCTTCCGATTGATCCTTGGGTACGTAGGTTATCATGGACTTCTTCATATATATGGGAACATATATAACGAGATAGAAGTCAATGAAGTAATTCAAGACTAGATACATGCTCCAACTATCAAGCTAACCATGACCAGGTACATGCAAATACGTTCCTTAGAATTTAACAGGGTGTCAGCTATTTGGCAAATGTACAATTGTTAGTTAAAGATACGTAATAGGTTGTCGTGTAACATTTTTGCATTTAACATATGGTTTTAGTAGTTAAGTTGGATTGTTTGTTTTTATATATAAAGAAAGAAATATCATTAATTAGACATCATTCAAGCACACTTGCTCTGATATGTCCCAAAAACTTGCAGAGTTCAAAGCCATTTCTATAGTTTATGAGCATATTGATTACAATTTGTAGAAACCCAAACCAGATTAAACTCATAAAAAAACTAAACAAATTAAGACAGTGTTTCAAACTCATGTGTAGTTTTCAATCCGTGCAATGGTTATTAGCCAAACAAGCCCGAACCACATTGTTCACATCCGATTGGATCCAGACTCTCGATTGTTAGTGCCTTTAAATTTATATAATGATTTTTTGGATTGTGAGTGAAACAAGTAAAAAAAAGTATTAGTTATGTATGCTATCTCAATCATATTTGTGTAAATAATTTTCATGATTATGGCAAGTAGAATTAAATCGTTAAGGAAATAAATTGGAAGACCACAATAATAATAAAAAATGACAGGAATTCACCTCATCTGTTGGGATTTCAACGTCGAAACCCCTCTCTAATATGAAGACGAAATAAATAATAGCAAAGAATAAACACAAGATTTATAGTGGCCGGTTCAATCTCAACGCGAGATCTACGTCCACTTTGCCGCTGCAAATATTAATATAAACTCAATCGGGAAAGGTGTTTACAAAACCCGTTCTCTCTTTTCTCTCTATACCAACTCTCTATTTTTTCACATAGACAAAGTTACGGCTACAACATATTTACATATTTATAGAGAAACATAACTAGGGCAACAGACAAGCCTGAAATACCCTAAATATCCTTAAAGTAATACATGATCCAAAAACGACACACACACACTATCGTATGAACTTCAGCTCGGCGCCGGTCTTTAGCTCGTCAACTCGGCAACCCATTAGACTCCACACCTTCAACATCATCACCTTTCACAATTCCACATAAGCAAGCGTGGAAAAAAAAAAATCTTCATAAGTAGATTGCCATGTCAATATTCTTTTTGAAGCCATTAAAACATAACTTAAACATTATATATGAAATCAATTAAGACAAAAAAAATGTCTTCGTAAATAGACGTCCACATTATCATTTTTCTGAAGTCATAATTTTTTGTTAAAGTATCCAACTAAGTGATGTGTACGTTTTATACGCGTTAAACTCCTATTTCATGACTTGGATTTCATAATCTCTCAAGTGCTTTTGATTGTTTTTAGTGTGCATTTTTAGTGAATTACAGGTTTGAGAGAGTATTTTAGTGTTAAAGATGTAATCGGAGCAATTCAAGACGATTCGGACATGTATGGGCAACTTAGAGCGAAACAAGAAATATGAAATCTCTTTGTACGATTTTATGACAGTTTTAAGAACGACGCGCACTGCAGAACAATAGGCGCGCCGTGCCCTGATGTTTTTTTGCCTCCAAAGCCATTTGCGCGTTCTGCGGGGGTGATAGCACTTGGTTTTAGCTTAGACCTCTCATAAACATAAGTTAGGTTTTAATTTAGGTTTTGATTTATTGTTTGGCTAGTTTTGGGAGAGAAGAGGCAACCGGAGAGGAAGACCACCGTTCGTTGCGATTGAAAACCACGAATTCAGTGTTTTTCGTTCTATCTATATTCCTTAGAACTCATGTTTATGTTTTATTATTTTGTTATGATTTTTATGATTTATTTTAGTATATTTTGTGTTTATGTTCTAGTCGACATCATGAAATGAACCCCTTAAGGGTGATGGCTTAGCTTTTTCTCTATTAAGAATTCTTGCCCACTAGAAGATTTATTTGTAACTTTCGCTAAAATTATCGATAAAATTAAGTTATGTCATTTTATCTATATGAATCGAAAGCGTTATTTATGTTTAAAGATTTATGAAACATTCATCAGATCCATAGTCTCCGTATTAAACTGAATTACATGCTGGGCATCTAAGTTCGGGCGTTGAACAAAAGCAATGGTAGATGATTAATTCATGCCTGGATAGTTGAATCTAAAATCATATAGGTGGAACACAAGTGAAGGCTGATCACATGGTGGGAGAATTCTACAGTTTTGGTAAGTGTACGACCAGAACAGACTTTGGTTGTTGATATGTTGTTTAATTACCGTTACGACACACTAACCAGGGTCGCTATGATGGTCATGGTGAGATTTAATCTAAATCCTGAAGCGATCATGGACTTCTAGGTCATATTAATGAATTCTTTGACTCATTCGTTAAATGCTACTATTATGCTGGAATACTTATGTCTTGGGAGTTCAGGATATGATCTGAGCGGAATATGATTCACAGATATGGAATCCAATCTTCCTGAAAGAAGAAGGTCAATGTTCACTCACCTAAGGGTTGATTCCAAAAATGATAGATTGCATGCACTTTTGTAGAAAGTACGTACGAAAGAATCTTTCGATGGGAAGCAACGGTACTTAGGGAATATATGCATCAAGAAATGTATAACGGAATAATTGACCTTTCTCGATGCGGGTTGAACCTAGAGGATTTTGATCACGAACTAACTATAACAGTGGACGCTCTTACGATGAATAGAATATAGTTTTAGCAATAAGAAGATTGCAGTCTTGGATTATTTTTTGGAGTATCCCCAAGATTGAAGAATCGATTGAAAAAGAGAAAGTAATGTTTCATCTTTTTAATCGGATTTGTATGAGCTTTTGTTACTAGGTCCATAGTCCCCGATTTGGCTCTGATAAAGATGGATAAAAACTCTCTAGCAATATTGAAGATTATTTATTATTACAATCTTACAGCTGTAAAATGTATTAGCAGCATTTATTCATAAATTAGTCTATTTGCTGAATTAACTATTTATTGTGGAATTAATTATTTATCGTTGGATCAAGTAAATAATTAATTGAATTTTAAGTTGGGCCTTATGGATACTGTAAAATTCAAAAATTCATTGGCTCATGACCTTATGGTAGGCACCTACTTTAGGGTTTAATTACCCAATAATCTCTCTTTAATTAGTTGCTAGATTTATGGAAAAGAAATCATATAACTAAATAAATAAAAGAGAGAATAATAATGGTTGGGATATTTTCTCTCCATTAAATAAGAAAATAAGATATTGTCATTTATTATCTCTCATGAATATATTCTTAATATCTAGGAGAATAATCATGGTAGAAATATTCTCTCCATTATATAAGGAAATAAGATATTGTCCTCATTATTCTCAAATATCTAGATTTCTTAAATATAGGAGAAAATAAAGAAATATAATATCCTAGATTCTAATATGATGGATGAGAGAAAAAAAGGATTTGTAGTCAAGATCCAATGGTTCATGCTTAACTACAATATATGAAAGAATATAGGAGAATAAAAAAAACCCTAATGGTTTACTAAAATATCTCAATTCTACCATTATAAATAGGGGTCAAGGAGAGCACAAAAGATATACAAGAAAACTGAAAAATTTGCCCATCACAGCATCAGTGTTGCCGAATTCTTTTACTCTCCCTCTCCCTCAAAATTTCGTGATTTCAATCTCATAAACACGATATGACCTGAATCTCTAAATGAAATCGTAGTGAAATAACGAGTGAGCCCACACTTTCTTCTTATTCCATCCAGAGATTACGTTTTGGAAGATTACGGTATCATCTCTGGAGATCCGAACGACGAAAGTCATGTCGTCGTTCTCAAAGATTAAAAGCTTGAAGATTGACTTATTGGAGCTCAAACCGGGATCGCGAAGAACTCGATTGAAGGAGTCGGTAGCAGATTGCCAAACATGTAAGTAATCTAAAACTTGTCTTTTAATTGATTGGTTGAATCGCACTCTAGTTTATTCTATTCAAATCTGCAAATCTAAATCTGGTTTTTATAATCGTATAAATAATTAGCATGTTAGCGTAGTTATTTATTTTTTGCACGGTTATAGGGATGTTTAATTCCCAACAAGTGGAATTAGAGCTAATCGATTTGCAAAATTGTTTGATCCGTTCACGCTTTTAAATTATTTTGGTTTGAATGAAATTATATTTGATTATGTTTTTCGTTCGATTCGATATATGAATATGCGAATTATTTTCGGTGTTGATCGTAGATTATTTGATTCTCGCTTTTTAGAATTTTTGTACACCGAAAATTCAAAGGGTATAGGTATTATGTAATTTATTTTTCGGAAAATATTATTATTGTTTTGTAATCCAACGAGCGACGTACGGTAATCACGACGACCGGCGATAGACGGACCAACTCTGACGAAGCACGACGAGACTGGATGAGAGTCTTGCTCGCCGCAAAACAGTCCTGCCACGACAGCGGGGCTGCTGGAAAAAAGACCTTTTGTCTATGTCTCCAACATTGATGACAACACCGTGAGGATGAAAGATCCCATCGAGCCAGCAATTCTTTTTCCTGAATGCTATGTCTGACGTTCCCTGACGGAATGGCTTTCCAGATTCCAATATTAAGTTTTGTCTCTGTGGATAGGAGGAAGATGTGGATCTCGTTCCTGACTAGACTTTCTCTAGCACGTTCGGGTTAAGCTTTCATATGCTGAAATGTTGGATTGACTCATGCATGGACAATTTAATTGTTGCATGTGGCCACGATTCTTATAAAAATCGGTAGTTAGCGAGCTTAGTTATGAAAGTGCATGTACCATGATTGCCCACAAATCATAAATAAATTTCATTTTCACTAGATGTACTCCGATATGTCACCTATCGTGAGGCGGACTGTGACTATTAGTTGAATTACCGAGGAATATAAAAGTTGGGGTCTTTTAGCTATTAGTATTTTTCCCATGCTTGTTTGAGCATTAAGTTTTTATTTCCTAAACTTTGTATGATGAATGTTTTTTTTTTCTTTTCAATAGTTAGTTATGTACTTGAATTTTATTAATTTCAGCATGACATCAAACTATAACCTCATAAAGAAAATAATGGATAGTCGGATGAAGTTTCGAGAATGTGCATATAGTACATTAGAGATTTAGGTGACTCTATGAGTGTAGCTGGATTTCTTGGCGCAAAGCTTGATGAGGCCATTCGGGTTGAAATCATTCTGAATTCACTAGCGGAGGAGTATGCCACTTTTGTTGTATATTTTCGAAGCGTAGGCCCCTATTATACAATGGCAAGGCTACTCAGTAAAATATTCACTTGACGTGTTGGTTTGCTCGAGTATGCTTACCATCAAATTTACCCTAATGAGGGAACATCATATCATCATAACTCACCAGAGGAAGAACCATTGGGGAATGTTCCCACAGTGGGAGAGCAAAGGTTTGTAATAGAGATTCCTGATGATGATATATACCCTAAGTCATGGGGAGGAAATGTACCGTTCACTAACTTACATGTTTTAGAAGCATTTTATGCTGGACATTTATTCTCGTCCTGGATAATTGATTCGGGGACAACTAATCATGTTTTTTCATCTTTACATATGTTTGATTCATGGACATAACTGAAAGATGACAAGCTCGTGCTTAGAGTATGGAACGGAGAGTCCGTCACGACTAAATAAATGGAAGTTGTGCGTCTTAATTTTGGAAATAAATATTTGATTTTAGATTCAGCTTATTTTATTCATGGGTTATGTAGAAACCTTATTTCAGTTTCTGAATTATGTAAACAAAAATATTCTTTATCTGTGAATGATGATTCTATTAGTGTTTCATATGATAGAAGAATAATTTGTTACTCTCTTTTATGGAATGGTTTATATGTTTTAACCCCTGAATTAAATTTTTCATTTAATGTTGAAATGTTTAAAGTGGCTAAACCCACATATAATAAAAGAATTCAAGTATCTAGTGATGAACAAACTTATTTATGGCACTTGAGACTTGGTCATATAAATATAAAGAGGTTGGAGAGGTTATCAAGGCTTGGACCGTTGAAACACTTTCAAGTGGGAACTCTACCTGTGTGAATCATGTACTAAAGGAAAAATGACCAAGAGATCTTATACTGGAAAATGATCAAGAGCCACCGAACCACTGTAACTAGTTCACTCTGACGTCTACGGACCTATGAGTGAAGCTGCAAGAGGCGGTTATGAATATTTCGTCACTTTCACTGACGATTATTCTAGATACGGTTTACATTTACCTAATGCATCGAAAATCCAAAACTTTTGACAAGTTAAAGGAATATCGTGCATGTATTGAAAACCAATTAGGTAAGACTATTATGTCTTTTTGATCTGATCGGGGATGTGAGTTCTTAGATACTGAGTTTATCAATTATTTGCTGGAACATGAGATTATGTCGCACCTATCGGCTCCTGGTAACCCACAGCAAAATGGAGTTCCTGAAAGGAGAAATAGAACTCTATTAGACATGTAAGATCCATGATTAGCTACTCTTCACTTTCTACATCTTTTTGGGGTTATGCATTAAGAACTGCTATATATATCTTGAATCAAGTTTCATCGAAATTGGTATCCAAAAGGGACGGAGCACATACTAGCTTGCGTCATTTCTGAATATGGGGTTGTCCTGCTCATGTCTTTAAAAAGAAATTGAGTATACTGGAACCAAGAAAAACGTATGTTTCTTCGTTGGATATCCATAAGGGACGAGAGATGGGTATTTTATGATCCTATTGATAGGAAAACTTTCGTTTCTACTCATGCTACTTTTTCTTGAAGATGATTATGTTAAAGCTTTTAAACCTTGTAGTAAAACTATACTTGAGGAAACGATAAGATCTATACCAACGATTAACATCGAAAGGGAACCGTCTCCACCTACAATAGATGTGAGAGTGAGAGATGAAGAAGAAAACATAAACACTCATCCAAGTATTTCACAGCCTCGTTGTAGTGGGAGGGTGTCTAGAGAGCCTTACCGATATCGTGGCTTTGAAGCAAACGTCGCTGATTTAGATGCGAACGATGGCGACCCGGTGTCATATAAAGATGCCATGGTCGACTCAGACAAAGATAAATGGCTAGACGCCATGAATCAAGAGATAGAGTCAATACATTCAAACTCAGTCTAGACTCTAGTAGATGACCTGAACAAATTAGACCGATTGGGTGCAAATAGATTTACAAGAGAAAGAAAAGAGCTGGTGGATAAGTCGAAACCTTTAAGGCTAGACTTGTGGCTAAGGGTTTTTACCCAGGAAGAAGGAATTGACTACGACGAATTTTTTTCTCATGTAACCATGTTTAAATCCCTCAGAGTTCTTCTAGCCATTGCTTCTCATTATAACTATGAGATCTGACAAATGGACTAAAGACAACATTCTTGAATGGCTATCTGGAAGAAGAAATCTATATGGCCCAACCAGATGGATTCATACAAAAGGGTCAGGAGCACAAGGTTTGCAAACTGTTGAAATTCATTTATGGACTTAAGCAAGCATTTCGATCCTAGAATCAAAGGTTTGATGAGGTAATTAAGACTTAGGGTTTCGAACGATCTTTATGGGCCTCATGTATACAAGTACTCAAAAGATGAAGTTGTGGTTTTCTTAGTACTTTATGTCGATGACATCCTACTCATAGGAAGCAGCATACCATTGTTGTCTGACATAAAAGCGTGGCTGGCAAAGCAATTCCAAATGAAAGATTCGGGAAATGCCGCTTATGTTCTAGGAATCCAAATCATTCGTGATAGGAAGAACACAGTACTAACTCTGTCTTAAGGTACTTATATTGATAAGGTACTTGCTCGTTTTTCGATGAAAAATGCTCATGGTGCATTGTTAACAATACGATCAGGGATATTCCTTTCTAAAGAGCAGTGTCCTAAAACACCGCAAGAAGAAGAGGATATGAGACGAGTACCATATGCTCCAGCTGTTCGGAGCCTTATTTATGCCACGTTGTGTACAAGGCCTGGCATATACTATGCAATTGGGATAGTTGGTAGATATCAGTCAAACTCTGGTCTTGATCATTGGACAGATGTTAAAACATATTGAAATATCTTAAGAGAACTATGGACATGATGCTGGTGTACACAAGAAAGAACTTAGTGGTACAAATATATACTGACTCTAACTATCAAGCACACCGTGAAATGTTAAAGTCTACGTCTGGGTCAATGTTCACTCTCAATAGAGGAGCGATTGTTTGGCGAAGTTTAAATCAATCCAGTATCGCAAACTCCACGATGGAAGCCGAGTATATTGCGGCTTCCGAGGCCGTCAAAGAGGTTGTTTGGCTGTAGTATTTCTTAGCCACACTAGAGGTAGTAGCGAAACTGTTGCATTTGCCTTCCTCATATCCGTTCACCCATCGTTTAGTTTGTATTTTATTTAATTTATGCAAGTAAGTTAATATCATCATTGTTTGCTTTGAGTTCAATTAGTAACTAGTTGGTTTAAATAATCGGTTAAGCATAGTCCTCATGAGATCGACTCATATTTACGACTTTACTACTTGATCGACTACGTGTACTTGCGTACGGAAATAACGCAACTCTAAGACATAAAATACGTCTTCATAAATGTCTCCATGTCAGTATTTTTATGCTTATGTGAACTCTTTTTCAAGTTCTTTTTTTAGATTTGAAGACAATTTTTAAATGTCTTAAAAAGTAAGGACTTTTTAAGTCACTCACACTTTTATTTTCCAGAATGAATCGAGATGTTTTTTAATCATGTTTTAAATGTCTTAAAATGCAATATTTGAAGAAGTACCCACTCTCTCTTGGAACTATTTCCTCTTCCTTCTTCCTGTTTCAACCAGTCACAAAGAGTCCCTCTTTGAGGCTAAAATTGGCGGCAAGATTACTTATTGCCATGTGGATATGTTGTCTTCGGTCTTGGGGAAGAGATGGACTTGGACTTATCGTTAACAACTTGTGTGGATCTCTTAGCGACATATTTGATCCGAGGGGTGAAAAATGTATGGCTCACTAGTGTCGGACGCCATGGTTATACATGAGAGTCTTTCCCCTGTTGATTTCTAGAGAGGTAAACGAATTATGTAAGGCGACTACCTCTTTTATTTTAATCGACATTAGAAGCGACTAGTCACTTATAAACGTTCGGTTTTTATGCACATTAAACAACATTAATCTGTAGTATGGGTCTTAATGTCATTGAATGCAGTTATTTTGGTTCTAGAAACAGTGCGGGTATGTCATGAAATAAAAGAATGAGTTGGTCTCAAGGGACGGAGGAGGCTAGGTTAGCCGAAAGATGGCTTCAGTTTAAGGACGCAAGGTGCCCCTATTTTTTCAAGGTACGAAGGGGTAGAAAAAATTCTTCGAACTAATGTTCAAGACCAAGGCGCTTAATTGGTACTATTTTCTCATTTAACTAAACAAAATTCTCCACTTGAACTTCTTCGACCATTTATTATTTTATTCAATTTTGAATTGTTAAATGATATAAATTTTAAAATCTGCTTCGAAATTTATTTCTACCTTATTGAGGGAAAAGATTTAAAATCGACTTTAAAAGTGAGATGTCTTTTCTAAATTCATTCTCTTTATACGGTAGGTAGAAATGAATTTAGAGGTATTTTTGTCGCTTATCTCCCGATATAGTAGGAAGAAATTAAAAGTCGTAGCATTATGGGCGCAGTACAATTATTATCATCACATGATTAGATTAATATGAGTTTACTGAGTCTTGGTTTTTAGTTGACTTAAACAACTTAATTAGTGAAAGATTATCACACCTCAATAAGATGTCAACGTTTAGATAGATTAATAGAGTTGAGCAACTCGATCGTATAGCTCAATAATTATACACGTGGGCATGATTAACCATCACTCCTGTATTATATGAGCAAATAAGTAATGTGATAAAAAGAAACGATCCAATGTTGATATATATTACATATGTCCGAAACGAATAAATATATTAATATATTGAATACTATGACATAAATAAGTAGTAATTAGCTATATATATATATATATATATATATATATCGATGAATTATAAGTTATTTTTCCAACAAATTGGGCTCTATTGTGATAAAAATTGCAAGTTAATAGAATGTCACGAACTTCGATAACCCTTCATTGGAAAATTTGTACGGATATTTTAAATCTCCATTTTTAAAGATTGCATGGATTCAGATTTCAGACCCTACCCATACACAGAACCCAAATGAACATGAGAGAGAGAGAGAGGGGGAGAGAGAGAGAGAGATCCTGAATGATCAAGCTCTTCTTGGCGTAACTTTTGTCCTCTATATGTATACGTGAATATATACAGCTAACTTAAAAGTTTTATTAAATTAAAAAATAAGTTTGTTCCACTTGCCTCTTTTATTTTGACTTTGACGTATTTTAATAATCTAGGATTTTTTTAATCTCTTGATTTTAAAAATTTGATACTAATGTTTTTTAATTATCTTTCTTTGTTGTTAAATGTCCGTTAAATTTATAGACGGAACTCAAGTGAACGAATTACATAACCATATGTTTAGGAATAAAATGGTAAGCATAGAAAACTCACAAATCAAAGATACGCACTGCTACAAAACTAGTATTCTACAATGCTTAAAAAAAGTTGTGGAATGATTCCATAATGTTTGTCAAGCATTGTAGAAACTTCTACAACGCTTAAATATCCGTTGTAAAAATCTCAACGGGTCGAAGACATAGCGCTATCTCTCCAAAGGTCGAGGACAACGAGCATCCAATGATTATCTTTGTTATACGGCATTAAAACTAGTTCACCAAATTTGCATTGTCGTACCACGTTTCTAACATCCTTGACTCGTTTTGACAAATAAGCGTCCTCGTCGTTGTTTACGATGTACGAACTTAAGCTCAGATTTATAAAACAATAGTTTCGAGTCTTCTTCGCCTTTTCTAGCCTCGAGCGTAGATAGCTATGACAAACAAGTATTTAGTTGATCAAAATACTAAATATTGAATATTGATATTAAAAAACGCATATAAAGAAAACACTTACTCCATATAAACCGTTATGCTCCCCGCGCCAATTGGCAAGTATTGCAAATAATCGGAAACATCTTCAGATGACACCAGAATCGGGATAGCCGCGAGACTTGGACTAACATTGACCATAATCACATCCCCTTCTGGTAACATTACTTTGTTGGCATGTTGAGCGAGCAATCGATACTTGGGATTAATTACCTTGTATGAAATCTCCTTAGCATCATCGATGCTAGGTTCACTCTCAAAACCGAACTTTGAGAGTTGTTTGACAACCGGACCGCGACTCTCTATTCCCGTGTCCATTTCTATCAATCTCTTCGGCCACGAGACAAACCCCCATATAGCATCTTCAACAGTTTGAGCTTCTTCGGTGGGAATTGGTAATTTTTCTTTTTTAATCAAAACCCCCAAAATGGTCACACGTAAATTTCATTCCTCCAAAGGTAAGAAGTGAACTACGCTCCCATTCATGTACGCTCGCCCATTCGCAACATGAATTGTGCCTCCTTTCACAACATCATCAATGAAAAGAAGACACTCGACGCTTTCATCCGAACTCGGTGTCACGGGCGTGCTTGGATTCAATGAGCAACTAACACGAACACTATTGGATTTTTCCACAACGATAGGATCGATCTTCGGACAATCATCAACAATGATAGGATCAATCTTCGGACGATCGCCAACATCTTCATGTTCTAAGCAAATCACGAATAAATATCAATAACTTAATACCAAAATATTTAGCTTTATTAATAAATTAGATTAAAAAAAAAGAATGAACATACTTAAAGAGACCGCTTCATTGACGTGTTCTTCAACATTTGTCATCTCTTCATTATCAATAACCTTGTCGTTGAGATTATCTTCCACATGCTCCACACTAGGCGACTTGATATTAGCATCTCCGACATTAATGCTACCATTTCCACCGAAGGCTTTCATCACCAAAGATTTCAACTCGCTCATTTCCCGACGCATCCTAATTACTTCTTCGTTCGGTGTTGGAGGAACAAAGTACTTGAAATGCGAAGTGTGTTTGGATTGACCGCAGACTCGCGACGTTCCCAAGGCTTCTTGCAAAATGCTTTTCCCCGATTCCGGCACCCATGTCCCTTGCGTTGCTTGTTGTGATAACGTTTTCTACACACAAAATTATTTGCAAATAAAATTACAAGATTAATTGTTATCACAAATGTAAAGTACTTACGATTTTTTCTCCAATTAGTTTGTCTTTCTCATCCTTGTAGTTATCTACGTCTTTCATTCGCGAGTCAATCCAAAGTTCCTCTTTCATAGGTCATTCCCCCATTTCGTCGTGCTAGTAAGAAGTAATTATACAATAATTAAAAAACAATTGCAAAATTTGGAATAACTAAAAAAAATGAACCTAACCTTTTCTTGATCAAGCTTTCGATATCCATTTCGGCCCGTTCGATATTTGTACACTTTTTCTGGAATTTGCTTTCCCATGTTCCGATGTTTCTTTGAACATTTCGGTTCGTCTATACTAAACAAATGCTATCCAATCTTCTTCGGTGACACTTGTGTAGAATTTCAAAACACAACCCGGTCTCTTTAAGGCGATTGGATCGTTGATGATTTCTTTGAGTAGATCATTGTATAACTCATGACAAAATAATATTGCCGCTTCTTCGACTCTCATAAGCCAATCGTGCTTTTGTTCAATAGGAATCGTAAATCCTTCTAACATTTCGTTCCAAATCTGTTCTTTAATTTGATTATTCTCTTTACATCTCCAATCGCGCATCGAAAGTGGAACGTATTCTCTAGTTAGCACTCCAAAGTAACTCGACAACTCTTCACCCTCCTTACCCATTGGTTGTCCCTTATCATCAAATTGTACCGGAATTTTTTTACCTAGAGTTTTAACCTTATTAACCCGACTCATAAGAGTGTTTCTTCTTTTTCCTTTTTCATCGGAATTTAGCACTAGTTGTCTTCTAATTTTTCTTTTACCACTATCGCTAGAAGTAGTAGTAGTGGACGACATTGAATCTAATAAACAAAATTCAAAACATAATCTCAATTTTCAACTCAAATGGAATCAAAATTTCAACTCAAATCCAATCCGATTCTAAACAAAAACATAATTTGAAACTTAATTCAATCTAATGTCAACTATATTCATAACTTCAAATCAATATCAAACTCAAATCCAATCACAATATAAACTCAAATCCAATCCGATTATAAACAAAAACACAATTTCAATCTCAATTCAATCTAATATCAAATATCTTCCTAACCTTCAATCAATATCAAACTCAAATCCAATACAATATCTTCCTAATTTCAAATCAATATCAAATTCACACTAAATAAGTCCATGTAAAAATTACCCGGAGTTGGACGAGCACAAGGGCGGTGAGGAGAGGGTGGCGAGATGAGGGCCGGATAGGTGAGGGCCGGAGGGCGGCGAGGAAGGGCGCGAGAGCGGCGAGGGTGGGCACGCAGGCGAGTTGAGCGCCGGAGGGCGGCGCGGTGAGGTGAGGGAGGGGGCGGGGGCGCGGGAGCGGCACGGTGAGGTGAGGGAGGGCGCGAGGGCCCGATGGCAGTAAGGGAGCGCGGCGAGTTGAGCGCCAGAGAGCGGTGAGAGAGGGCGCGAGAGGGGCGGCGAGAGAGTGGCGGCGAGAGAGATGGGTCGAGAGAGAGAAAAGAAGAATGAAGTAGAAGATGAATGAGAATGAGGAAAAAATGGAAAAAAAAAAACGCTTAAGTATAGAAAAATGAAATGGGCGGGTAGTTTACAAAAATCGAAATTTTCAGATTTTAAAATGTTTCTACAACGCTTATTGTAAGCGTTGTAGGATCTCGCCGCGGTGAGCTGCTTCTACAACGCTTAGTATAAGCGTTGTAGGATCTTCGCCGCGGCGACGCCAAATTCTCGCCGCAATGAAACTTGCCCAGAAAAGTCTTGCCGGGGCGAGAATTTGCCTTCTCCGCGGCGAGTCTAACCCTAGATGTCCTCGCCGCGGCGGTTTACAAATCTCACCGCGGCGTGGCTCTTCTACAACGCTTACCTCAGGCGTTGTAGGATCCTCACCGTGGTGACAGAGGTTGGTCGCCGCGGCGAGGAATACCTTCGCCACGGCAGACAATGTATGTTACCGCGGCGAGGACATATTTCTAAAACATGGATGCTCTCGGTAAGTGTCTCGGCGCGGCGAAGACTTTTTCTCGCCACGGCGGGTTTTGTACTTCGCCGCGGCGACCTAATTTTTTAGCCGCGGCGACCTAATTTTTTAGCCGCGGCGAGGACATTCTACAACGCTTATGGAAGCGTTGTAGAATGTCTTTGCCGCGGCAAAGTTGAAATTTCGCCGCGGCGAGTGACACGAGACTGATGATATATATTATCATTTCTCGTCTTTTTCGCCGCGGCGAGTGACACGAGACTGATGATACAACGCTTATGGATCTCCGTTTACCGCTAACGGTACTAGTGGAAGTATTAGACATAATCTATGAAAAAAAAAATTCAACATAATCTCAATTCAAACTAATTCCAACACAAACTCAAACTGAAATTCAATTTCAATTCAAACTAATTTCAACACAAACTCAAACCGAAATTCAATTTCAATTCAAACCAATTCCAACATAAACTCAAACCGAAATTCAATTTCAATTCAAACCAATTCCAATATAAACTTAAACCGAAATTCAATTTAAATTCAAACCAATATCAACACCAAACTCAAATCGAAATTCGATTCCACACTAATTTTCTACATAAATATCAAATTCCATATTCAATTTCTATATAACTTAAACACAAATACACAATTCTAACCTAATTTCAACATAAAAAAAACACTTACCCGGAGTGAAGACGACGAGCACGGAGGCGTGGTGGAGAGATAAAACGTCGATGATGGTGTCGGAAGGTTGTGGTCGGAGGCAAGGTTTTGTGGGCTTAGAAATTTGTGGAGAGTGGGTTTGGTGAGTTTGTGGAGAGGGGTTTGTGAAGAAGAAGAAGAAGAAGAAGAAGAAGAAGAAGAAGAAGAAGAAGAAGAAGAAGGTGGAATGTGGGTCGGAAGGAGAGGCGTGGCGGAGGAAGAAGAAAAGGCCGCGGGGAAGAATGAGATGAGGGGCAGAGGAAGAAGAAAAGGCCACGGGGAAGAAAGAGATAAGGGGCGGAGGAAGAAGAAAAGGCCGCAAGGAAGAAGGAGATGAAGGGCGGAGGAAGAAGAGAGGAGAGAAAGTGAGGGCGCAGAGGAAGAAGAGATGGGCGGCGACGGAGTGGGTGTGGGGGGCAGCGACGGAGTGGGTGTAGGTCGGAGAGAGAGAGAGAGAGAAGAAGAAGAAAAATGAAATTTCTGAAAATTTTGAAAACAATCGAGTGGGAAAACTGTTTTAGGGTCAGACCGCGATATTTCACCGCGGCCAAGGTCCCACATCGCCGCGGCGAGTGTGTTCCACAACGGTACGACCGTCCCGTTGTGGAATATTTCGCCGCGGCCACGTATGTATTTGGCCGCGGCGAAACATTCTGGCCGTAGTCAAATTATAGTGTTGCCGCGGCGAAATAGTTCTCAGATTTACATAGCCCCTGGAACTCTTTTCGCCGCGGCCATGTATCTATTTCGCCGCGGCGTGACCTACCTGACCGCAGCCAAATTATAGTATGGCCGCAGCAAAATAGTTCTCAGATTTACATAGCCCCTTGAACTCTTTTCGCCGCGGCCATGTATCTATTTCGCCGCGGCGTGACCTACCTGGCCGTAGCCAAATTATAGTATGGCCGCGGCGAAATAGTTCTCAGATTTACATAGCCCCTGGAACTCTTTTCGCCGCGGCGTGACCTACCTGGCCGCAGCCAAATTATAGTATGGCCGTGGCGAAATAGTTGTCAGATTTACATAGCCCCTGGAACTCTTTTCGCCGCGGCAACATTTAGACTTGGCCGCAGTGAAAATTCTACAACGGGACGACTGTCCCGTTGTGGAATCAATTCGCCGCGGCTATGTATATCTTTCGCCGTGGCGAAACATCGCGCACTGGATCTATAACTTAAAATTTCTCGTCATTTTCACTTTCTAATCTCAAAACCTCATTCAGAAACCCACTCCAAACCTAATTCCGACCCGTTCTGCGCCATCCTTGGTTATCACTCCCAACTATACGTCCAAATCTTGTAAGTTATTCTCCTACTTGCTTTGAATATGCTTGTTTTTATAATTTGGTAATTAGAATGGGTATTTTGTTGTAAAATCTAGGATTTTCTATCATTGAAGATGAAAAAATGGATGTGGGAGAATAGATTAACTAAGATATATCAAGAAGGTGTAGATGAGTTTTGTAAATTCGCTAGAGATAATATGGACGATGTGAAATATATTCGTTGTCCTTGTGTTCGATGTGAAAATCATAGGCATTTTTCGCTTGATGTTGTTCGAACCCATTTGTTTGTGTATGGAATAATGACCTCCTATCAAAGATGGTACTACCATGGTGAGGTTTTTCGTTCGACGATAAACAATAGTGTTGATGATATTGAAGATGATGTTGATGATATGCCCGGAATGATGAATGATTTGGAGGACGATTTTGTTGACCGGCCGGAGTTGTTTGAGTCGATGATGATTGATGCGGAGACACCATTATACGAAGGGTGTACAAGCTTTTCAAAGTTGTCGTTTTTAGTTACGTTGTTTCATTTGAAGGCGTCGGGTGGTTGGACAAACACTAGCTTTACAAAATTGTTGGAAACACTTAAAGAAGCCTTTCCGAAAGACAATAAAGTTCATTTAAGTATGTATGAGGCGAAGAAGACTTTGGGCACATTAGGTATGAAGTACGAGAAGTTCCATGCGTGCCCGAATGATTGTATTTTATACAGACACGAGCATGAAAATCTAGATGAATGTCCGATCTACAAAGAGTCGAGGTGGAGGAAGGGTAAAATGCCACGTGACGGAGTCAAATGAGTTCCAGTTAAGGTATGTATTCACTACTCGATTATCAAATACATATATAGCCTATAATGGTATGCTTCTTATTGTTTTTTTTTATGATTACAGTCTTTATGGTACATTCATCCAATGCCACGCTTCCAACGAATGTCAATGATGGTGTTCTCAGACATCTTGCCGATGCTGCCCAATGGAAATCTTTTGATTTTGAGTATAAGGATTTCAGTGCTGATCCCCGAAATCTTCTTCTTGGTTTAGCAATTGATAGTATGAACCCGTTTAGCATGATGAGCAGTAAATACAGTGTTTGGCCGGTTATATTGGTGAACTACAATCTCCCTCCAAAACTCTGTATGAAGAGAAAGTTCTTGATGTTAACGCTTTTGATATCAGGACCGAGTCAACCAGGTAATTGTTGTAATTGATCTAGGGTTTAAGAAAAAGTTTAACGCTTCGGCAAGCGGCGGAATTTTAAAATTTTTCTTTTAACTAGTAAAACGTTTTTACTAACCTAGACAAAGAGCAGGCACATGTAAATAAAAACTAATATGAGCATTAAAGATTACTAACCTTTTGAGAAGCTTGAACGTTGATAAGCTTTTGGAAAAGGTTGCAACGTTCGTCTCCCCTCGCAGCACGTCTCTCTTCCTTCCTCGGCAACTCGAGCGACCACGAAAGTTTCTATCACTAAATCACTCGAGAGAAAAAGGAATTAGTGTGTGGGCACTTTTAAACACTACGACTTAAGAACAATTCTTAAAGTCGAAGAGCTAAACACTAGGTCAAATGAGGACTTAGGTGCCAAAACCAAAAACAAAATTGAATAGAAAGAGAGAGAGAGGAGTCGGCCAAGTCTAGAGAGAGAAGCTCTCAAATCTCTAAAACTTGGATGAATGAAATGTGAGGAAATGAAGCTCCTATTTATTGGAGAGGTCTCACCTTTAATAAGGTAGTTTCCTCTTCTATAGAATATCACATATTCATGAGCACAATATCACTTCTTTCCCACTTGAGACACACGGCCAAACAAGCATTCTAGAAGCCTTGATTTGTTTCCTATTTTGTTCCTTCTCTAGGTTGGCCGATTTTCCTAATGCATCCACATGCAAATTTGTTTCCTCTTTTTCTTTTGGCAAGTATCTTGATACATTTATGCACAAAATATTCTCTCTTTCTCTTGGGTAGTAGGCGCCCATATGGTTTCTAGAAAGGGCTTCTAGAAGCTCCTTTATTTGTTCATGACAACATGAAAATGGCCCATTAAGAATTTTCAATAAAATTCTTATGAAATGAAATTAATCCACAAGGCCCAATAAGACTAATATTGACTGAGTGATACATGTCATTAAATGACCTTGCCAAAAAATTTATTGACATTCATTTCATCCTATGTCTCAAAAGACAAAAATACCCTTTTGACAATTTTCGTAAAACTTGTCTCGTTCTTATTTTGACTTAGCTTCTAGTTTAACTATTCCTACTCGATGTGATTCATGACAGTGACCTCATGGATCCAAATGAACAAAGCTTGAGCTAAATACTTGGACTCAAAAGTTCACAAACCTTTTCCAAGTTTAGCTTAATGTCAACTGACTCCACTAAAGAGTTGACACTGAAAATCTCTCGGTTCAAATGAATTTATTTTCTACTCAAGAATTCAACCTAATTATGATGAGCGGATCCACTGAATATTATCTATGTTTACCCTTCATGAATATCATAAGCTAGTCGGGATTTATGAAATTACCATTTTACCCTTCTAGCTGTTATTTCCTCAACTCCTTTGTGGCTTGTGAATAAGTCAGAAACAATGTATTGACGAGGAGCTAACAAGTCACATTGTTTCATCCAAAAGAGTCAAGACTCAATTTGGACACTGGCCAGTTCATTTATTCACACTCCAAGGAATAAAGCATGAGGTGATATACATTGCATTTCAGCAATCTTGTACACGAATTCCATATCTATGAGAACTTCACAAAGTTACTCATGACATCTTCACAACTTAGTACTTCACCAATAGGTCCTGCTCGGTATCACATAGTGAGTCCGAACTCTGACTTTCTCAAATGAGAATACGTAAGCTGTGAAATGGCATGTCTCATTTCAGGATTAAGGTAAGCATGATACAATTCATACGTAGTGACTTCGAGACATAAGAGGTTAAATGGTTTATTCTTATCTTGTCTCTAGAAGTGCACTGGTCAATTCAGTACCTTCAGAAGATACCTAGAAGAACTATATAGTCTCCAACTCTCAATTCCCCATAACCAGATATCATAGATTCTCCTAACAATCGTACTGAGGTCAATAGTCCTTTGACCCTTAGATTGCGAATATACCGTTTTAAGCAAACTACGAAGAGTTTGTTCATGCAAATCTACATTTTTCTCTTCGCAAATTGTTAAGTTTGTTTATGGACTAAAGACTAATGTTTTATCATAAAGATTCAAACAGACAAGGAAGAATGAATGAAAGTTTCAACTTTTTATTAATGAATAAGCAATTACAAGTAAGAGTCTTCGTGAGACTTTATTACATCAAATGTACAAAATAAAGACTACAACTCTTCTTGTGGGCACCATTGACAACAGTAATGATATCGATGTTTATTTGGCACTGCTTGTTGATGATTTGAAGATGTTATGGGATAAGGGCTATGAGGTTAAAGACGCTTATCGTGGAGATTCTTTCAACTTACGGGCAATGTTATTGTGGACTATTAACGACTTTCCGGCCTATGGAAATTTGTCAGGATATTCTGTGAAATTCTCGATTGGTTGTCCTATTTGTATGAAAGACACATCTTCCATCCGGTTGAAGCATGGTAAGAAGACTGTTTTTCTCGGGCATAGAAGATTTTTACCAAGAGACCACCCGTTTAGAAGGTTAAAACAAGCATTTGATGGCAACACAGAAGAATGGCTCCATCCTCGAATTTTGTCTGGTGAAGATATCTACGAGATGGTTAAAATTGTCAATGATGTCCTTGGAAAAAGAAAGCGTCGTTCTAGTACTAAAGAATCGTTTCAAGAGAATCATTGGAAGAAGAAATCGATATTTTATGACCTTCCGTATTGGAAGACGCACTACGTTCGGAATTGTCTGGATGTTATGCATATCGAGAAAAATGTTTGCGAATCCGTTATCGGTACTCTTCTTGATGATCCACATAAATCGAAATACGGAATAAAATCTAGAAGTGATCTCAAGGAGCAGAATATAAGAAGTATTTTGCATGCCGAGGAGGAGGTCGGACAAAAAACAAAATTACCAGCGGTAAAGTACACTCTAGATCGGAAGGAGAAGAAGAAGTTGTGTAAATGGTTTGCGTCTATCAAAGTTCCCGATGGTCATTCTTCAAACTATACGAGATTTGTATCTATGAAAGATTTGAGACTTATTGGAATGAAGACTCACGATTGTCATGTGCTTCTACAACAAATGTTACATCTCGCCTTGCGTGGAATTTTGTCACCCGATGTGAGATTTGCAATATCCAAGATATGTGTATTCTTCAACTCGATTTGCTCGAAGGTTATTGATCCCACTCGGTTGGATTCCATGCAATCGGAGTTGGTTAAAACTCTATGCATGCTAGAGAAGTTATTCCCACCTTCGTTTTTTGACATCATGATTCACTTAACTGTTCACTTGGTACGTGAAGTGAAATAATGTGGGCCCGTATTTTTACGTTGGATGTATTCAATCGAACGTTACATGAAAGTGTTGAAGAGTTATGTGAAGAACTACAATAGGCAGGAAGGGAGCATAGTAGAAAACTATATAGCTGAGGAGTCCGTTGAATTTTGTTCGGAGTATTTAACTAATGCAGACGCGATTGGGTTGCCAAAGAACACAAGTCATGAATCAAAAGCTTTATCTACAGGTATGTTTTGTGACACTTTCTTTTGCGTATTTAACTTATTCATGAGAGGACCACTACTTATATGAGTGGTTATGTATAGGTACTTATTCTATCGTCAATCGGAAAGAGTGGGAGCAAGCCAGTCTCCATGTCTTGCATAACGTTTCCGAGGTCACGCCGTTTGTGGATATTCATTTGAAAGAATTGAGAGCAAATGATCCAAAAAGAGCTAAAAATGAAAAATGGTTACAAGAAGAGCACAATCATTTGTTTCAGAAGTGGCTTGGAAAACGATTATTTCAAGAATCAGGACATTCAGAAACGTTGAGCAAAATATCTGGCGGTCCTTCGTCAATGGTTACAAGGTACACTGCTTGGTCTGTTAATGGTTTTACTTTTTACACAAAAGAAAGAGACAACAAGCATCCCATTCAAAATAGTGGTGTTACATTACTTGTTGAAGCATTACACGTTTCTTCGACAAATGATAAAAATCCAAAAAAAGCTTTCATGAACTATTATGGGTACATTGAAGACATTTGGGAACTTGATTATTGTGGGTTACGAATCGCTTTGTTTAAGTGCAAATGGGCAGATAACAATCATGTTAAAGTTGATAAAGACGGAGTTACGATTGTCGACTTTCGACGTACAAGTTACGAGAATGATTCATTTATTTTGGCCTCACATGCAACTCAAGTGTTTTACGTACCAGAACCCGTCAATCCAGATATGTCATTAGTGGTTCACATGAAAGCGAGAAATATTTAAGAAGATGAAGACGACAACATGTCTAATATCCCCCCATTCACATTCGGCTTGCCACTTGTTGATGAAGAGATCGAAGATTTTGATGATGATGATGTTTCTCATTTACATCGTTTGGATATCAATCATATTTTAGTGTGAAAACAAAAAAAAATATGCATTTTAAGTTTTAGATGATGATCGTGTAGTTCATTTTATGAAATATACTTTATATAATTATTGTTAATATCTTGTTGATAAATACTAATATGGCCGCAGCCAAGACTATAAAACGTCAAGGCTTAATATTTCGCCGCGGCCATGTATAACACACGCCGCGGCCATGATGTCTCGCCGCAGCCAACAGAACACGTGGCCGCGGCGAAATAAGTTCAAAATTCTATGTTTTTTTAGGAACCCATTTAGCCGCGGCTAGGTATAACTCACGCCGCAGCCATGATGTCTCGCCGCAGCCAACAGAACACGCGCAGCGAAATAAGTTCCAGATTCTATTTTTTTTAGGAACGCATTTCGCCGCGGCCAGGTATAACTCACGCCGCGGCCAGAATGACTCGCCACAGCCAACAGAACATGTGGCCGCGGCGAAATAAGTTCCAAATTCAATGTTTTTTAGGAACCCATTTCGCCGCGGCCAGGTATAACACACGTCGCGGCCATGATGACTCGCCGCAGCCAACAGAACACGCGGCCGCGGTGAAATAAGTTCTAGATTTTATGTTTTTTAGGAACCCATTTCGCCGCGGCCAGGTATAACTCACGCCGCGGCCAGAATGACTCGCCGCAGCCAACAGAACACGTGGCCGAGGAGTAATAAGTTCCAGATTCTATGTTTTTAGGAACCCATTTCGCCGCGGCCGGGTATAACTCCCGCCGCGGCCAAATTGACTCACAGCAACCAACAGAACATGTGGCCGCGGCTAACCTACTTGGCCGCAGCCAAAGTAAAGCTTGGTCGCGGCTATATTCTGCTTGGCTCGGGCGAGAATGTATGCTTTTGAAATTTTTTGTGTTTTTTAACTTACAAATAATCTAGTTATTACTTTTTAATCTTAAGTAATTTCAAACACTATCAATACATAAATTTTAAATACTCAAATCATCCATTCAATACCATAACAATACCATAACAAGTCTCAAACATAAATTCATACAATACCATAACGAGTCTCAAACACAAATTAAAAACTGAAACAAGTATCAAACACACATAAAGACATAAATATTTAAGTCTCACACACATAAAAAAAATTTGAAACAATAATTAAACTTAGAAGGTTTCAAAAAACACATAAAAAAAATTTTTACTCATTGTCGTCGTCGTCATTCCTAGGTGGTAGTGGTAGTGGTGGTGGTGGCCTCGGGTACTGAGGAAGTGCCATATGCGGTGGCCATTGCGGTGCTTGCGCCTGATAGTATGTGTATTGAGGATATGGAGGAAACCGGTATTGATTCTCCTGATTGATGTCTCATCGACCTATCAGCTCGTTCAATCCTTCGAAAGCCGCGGCGCCATATTGTCCTTGTTGGTACATGTAATCTTGGGTGTGTTGATACCCGCCAACGAGATAGTGATTACACCGAGCAATGTACTCTTGGGTGGCGGGATTATACCCTGGAGGTGGTTGTAAACACAACAGTGGCTCGTTGAGTGACGGTTCATCCTGCTCTTCTTCATCCTCTTCCTCCTCTTCCGGCTCTTTGACAATGTATCTCTCGATCGTCTTGTCATTAATAGGCGCCCCACACTTCTTGGTTGTGTCGTGTTTTGCGCCTCCAACACCGGCATTCAGACACAAGCCGTAGATGATTGACGGATACGGTAACCAATTTTTGATATTCTTGTAGTCGATTCTCTTCATCCAATTGTAGATGAATCGACCGACGTTGATGGTGTTACCAGGAATGACACAAAACAAAAGATGGACATGTTCCTCGTCGAGACGGGTGAAGTGCTTTATCGGAAAGAGACGGGCGCAAATGAAATAAATCCACGTTTTTGCGAGCCTGTAAATTAAACACCGTTATATTTAAAACATGCAATAGAAAAAATAAACACTGTTCTATTTAAAACATACAATAGACAAAATAATACACACAAAAAAGAAGAAAAGTCTAACCTCGTCAATGATTCACGGAAAAGCTTTCTAACTCCTTTGTCCATGACCCAATTCTCTCCTGGAGTATTCAACAAACTCAACATTTCATCGAGATTAGGATTTCTCAACCATTGTCGGTAACCTTCATTCTCGAATTCGATGTCCGGGGTTCCTAGCAATGCGTTGATGGCTCCGACACTACAACCGACGTCTACACCACGAACCGTCACCACATCATCATCGTGATCTGGTAAGTTCGCGTAGAATTCGTACATGAGAGTGATGTTTGCTTTGTGCTCGGGTGTGGCACAAATTTTTCTCCAAGAGAAACCTTCGATGGTGTTGTTGATTTGAGACCCTATAAACGTGCTTGAGCTCAGCTTCAACCCCCGTTCAAAGATCGGAGTTCGTTGAACGAGGATGTCGTAGCGATCTTCTGCGGCCTTGCTAGTGAATACCCGACTATTATAATCCCCTACGGGTTCGGGTTCGGCTTGACGAGACCTCTTATTATTTTTTTTTTGTGGGGGGCCTAGAAGAGCTAGGGGCGGCTTCTTTGTGACCGGCGGGGGTTTTTGAACGGCCCATTTTCACCTAATTGAACAAATCATTTCAAACTCAAATTCAACAACATTTTTAAACAATAAATCATCTTCAAGACAAAATTAAACTCAATTCAACACTAAATACATATAAAAACACATTATATTCAAATAAATAAAACATAAAACTCATCACAAACACAAATTAAAACTCAAATCCGAACTCAATTTAACCACAATATCAAAATACAACTCATTTTCAACCTAAAATAACATTATACCCAAAATCATAAATTAGAACAAAAAACCCAAAATAAAAAACCTAATTTCGGCCAAATCTACACCCCCAATATCATAAATTACAACCAAAATCAACCAAAACCATAAATTGATTTATAAATCACACAAAACATTCATGAAAATTAAGATTTTGATATAAAATTGAGATAAAAACATACCTTGATAAAAGAATTCGGTGGGAGAGAGAGCAAGGGAGGCGACACCGAGAGAAAGAAAGAAGAGACACGGCGAGATTTTGCTTCGGCGAGGAGGGCGGCGAGATTTGGCGGCGGCGAAATGGCGGAGAAGTTTCAAGGTGGGTTTGGGAGGAGAAATTGCACAGAATCGGCCGAAATGAAGGTCTCAGACGAGAGAAAGTGAAAAAAATGAAAAAAGAAATCGAAATGAGGCTTTTATAATGAAGCCCTAAATTTTTTTACGACATTTCGCCGCGGCGAGTTCAAGCCTTGGCCGCGGCAAAATGTCGTAAAAAATTTCAACAACGGGTTATTTTCCCGTTGTGGAATCAACTCGCCGCGGCAACGCATATATTTCACTGCGGCGAGACCTCTGACTTTACATCTCTCCCACAACGGTACACTGTACCGTTGCGGAAGAGTTTGGCCGCGGCGAGTTGATGCCTTAGCCGCGGCGAGATCCAACAACGGGTCACTGTACTGTTGTGGAATGTCCGGGATTCCACAACGGTACCACAATACCGTTGTGGAAGCATAAAGATTCCACAACAGTATAGTTGTACCGTTGTGAAATCCCGGACATTCCACAACAGTACAGTGACCCGTTGCGAAATCTCGGACATTCCACAACGGTACAACTGTACCGTTGTGGAAGCATATAGATTCCACAACGGTACTGTGTTCCGTTGTGGAATATCCGTTGTGTAATCCAACATTTGTAGTAGTGATCATAAAATCATGCATCCATCTTGTCTTAATTTTAACTATTTTTTTTTATATATTAGAGAATTAAATTACAATCTAAAGAGCGGTCATATACAACTTTAAGTTTTTATTTTTTGTTACGATTGGATAAGAAGGTTTTGCTTGGAGGATCTTCTTGCAGTGTGGCACGTGATATCCATGTGACATTCTTAAATAATGGAAGAGCCGTGATTTTCTCTCTTTACCCCCAAATCAGGAATATCTCTCTCTCTGCTCTCTCAATGTTTAGATATTCTCTATGTATTTGTATGTATTCATGACTCATGATCATGTTATAGATATAGCCTCAGCAGGGTATGTATGTAGTAGTATTAGCTGTTCCAGGCTTTCATTCTAACCCCCACTTGACTTTCAAAAAGTCCATTAATTTATTTATGTTTCGGTTTCTCTAGGATTTTATTTATTTAATTCCACTCCAAGTTTCAACTATACAACCAATTAATTGGACGAAAAAAAATAACTAATACGTAATGTAGTACATTAAATCTAAAAATGTACCGATTCAATACATAGCCAGCTAAAATTTCGTGGTATATCGACACATGCTTAAAGGGATGAAATATAACTCTCTTCCATTTCTTAGTTGGAGTCCGGATTTTCCGTACCGAATTCTATATATATATATATATATATATATGGTCGGATCTTCAAAAATAAATAGATGGTTGAATAAGATTTAAAAAAATGAAATAGACGGGATGGAATATAAAAATCCGTTCCACTGCTAAAATTTGGAATATAGAATATCATCTCTTCTAATTAATGCGGAACGAACGAGATTTTTCCATTCCACAAATTTTCTAAATGGACAAACAAATTCTAATTCCTTCTATTTGATTTGATCAAGTATGGATTTCCACAAGTATATGTCAAATGATTTAAGTACAATAAGTCCTTGTTCAATGCAATTTGAAATGACTGAGTAAATCAATGAAAGGAAGCATCTATTCTTTCTTCAAAGTTTATGTTATGATTATAATGTCGTTACCCTGAAATAACTTGCAACACAAGAAGAATTAAATATATTTTCATAACAAACTCTTCTAATAGTTATTTAAAATGAAAATTCACAATCTTGGGATCAAATAGGAATTTGTCTCCAAGTGATGATTGTTAGGAGAACTCGTGATGTTTAGTTATGAAACAATGAGAGTTGAGGACTCTATAGTTCTTCTTAGATATTTTATATAGATATTGAGTATGATCAATGCACTTCTAAGAGTAAAAGCTAAAACCATTTAATTCTTATTATCTTAGAATCACCATGTTTGAATACACTAATGCTTGCCTAATATCATGAGATGAGCCATAGTTACTTATGGCTAGTCATCTTCATTTGATGAGCCAATGATCAATGTTCTTCATTAAGAACTTCTGATTAGTCACTTTGTGAAATGATTTAGTCATGTTGGCATTATGAGTCCCATAGACATGCAACTCATGTATAAGAGTGTTGAAATGCAATATATATCACCTCGTGCTTTGTTCTTCAAAATTTGAGTATAATAACTAGGCCTAGTATCCAATCGAGATAACTCATTGAATCAAGCATTGTGATATGGTAGCTCCATCTCACTAAGAAGGCTTGTGCTTATTCACAAATAACAAATAAGAAGAAGGAAATAAAAACTAGAAGGATAAAATGGTAATGTTCTAATTGTCATCTAATTAATGACATTCATGAAGAGTAAACATAAAATATATTCAATGGATCTTAATGTATTATGAAGTAGTGCATAGAGTAGAAAAGTAAGCAAATGAGATAAGAGATTTTCAATTTCAATTTTTTAGTGGAATCAATTGACGTTAGGAATCAACATTTGAGAACGTTCGTGAACTTTTATGTCCAATGGTTAAATCTTAAGATTTTCTCATAAGGGTCCAAAAGTTTAGACCTCGTTTTCAAACTATCATGCATCATGTATACATTCTTATAATCGGTTTTAAGAAATAAGAAAATATTTTGAATTCCGCCATATTTTCTATGCTAAATATTTTTTCTAAAATCCTATATACAATAACAACCACATAAATTTTTTCGGAACTAATTATGTTTAATAGTTCTTTCATGAGAGTCATGGATGCTATAGGTCCAAATCAACCCTCGGAAAAAGGCTAAATACGATGAATTCTAGTCCAAGTCCGGCCAAACCCTAGGCGCAGCCCATGCGGACCTCGCAAGCCACATGCGAAGCCTAGCCCACAAGAGAATGGCTTCGTAGGCTTCTAGGAAGGCCCACACGACCAGACCGTGTCACCAAGGGCCCGAGCGAACCCCGTAAGCCACAAGCGAAGCCCAACTAGCAAAGGCAAGCTTGGAAGGCTTCCAACAGGGTCCAGAAGCCTCGACAAAAGGACATGTAGAGCTCAGCTCGAAAGGAATAGGCTCCGCAGACGACAAAGGCAAAGCCCAAGGCTTCGCACACCTCTCTATGAGGCCCACCCTCCTCTGATAGACCTCACGGACCAGAGTGGCGAACCTACTCGGGGGGTCCACTCGGAGCACCTAGGCCCCACTTAGGAGCACAAGACTCAGCTGAAATCTCACCACGGCCCCGCGGGCCTCACCGACGGTCACACATGCCCCGCCTCGACCATCAAGGCCTCGCGGGACATCCTCCTGAGAGGGATCCGTGGGCTTTCTCCTCACGATCCAATTTGTGCGTTCACGCTGCTCTAACTCCAATAAATAGGAGTCCTCAGTTCATAATCTGTAAGCCATTCACAACCTGAGCACGCCCATACTCTATGGGATCCTCACTCTAAATCACTAAAATCGATCTAGTACTCTTCCAAGCATAGAGGACGTTTGCTCTATACACGTTTACATTACACTAATACTAATGTGGAGCGTCACAGTATTCGCCGAAGGAAAACTTTCAGGGTCCCTATAATTCATGTTTTTTCCTCTCACGGGAGACAAACAGAATAGACCACTAACCATCTCTTAGAGATCGGTGATCTCAGGCGTTTGGTGACACCCAACCTACGTGCAACCTCAGGGTCCGGTCCTATGTTGAACCATCGATGGCTCTTCAGTGTTGATATGATTCCAAGCGTTAACATTTTGGTGCTAGAAAGAGGGGGCATGAAAAGACTCGCGCGCTCTCACCAAAACTAAAAATTCGAGGTTTCCGATTGAGACATCTCACCTCTTCACAACCAAGTCTCTTTATGAGATACCAACCTTCTTCAAGGATTGAGCCCTGACAATAGTATCGCCCTGCGATACCCCTCGAAGAAATGCCTCTTGTCGGGTCGAGGGCAGCACAAGGCACGATGAAGCCTCCGGGCTCCCATGTGGCATCTCTGAGGTCCGCCCGCCCACGGCGAAGACTCCGGGCTACCATGTGGCACCTCTGGGGGTCCGTCCGCCCATGAAAAAGCCATCAGGCATCCGCGCGGCGTTCCCCTCCCCCCCCCCCCCCGGAGAAGCCTCCGGGCTATCGTGCGGCGTCTCTGGGGTCCCCTCCCCCCCCCCCCCGGCGAAGCCTCTGCGCATCCACGCGGCGCCTTTAATGGTTCGCCCACCCACGATGACGCCTCCGGGATTCCATGTAGCGCCTATGAGGCATGTGGTGTCTTGTACGACACCCCACTCCATTAGCAAGCTCCACTACAAGGTTTCCATCCCTACACAGCGAATCGACGCATCCAACTCTTCACGATGAGCCCTTTGGGCTCTTGCGCAGCGCTTCATTCATAATGCCCGAACGGAGCCACACAATGCCTCAGGCCATCAGAGCACTCACAATAGAGCCTGCAGGCTCCCATATGGAACTTTAGGGTGTCTACGCGATCACGATTGGTCCTCTAGCTCCCTCACATCGTCATAGGTCATCGACTCGCCTGCCATTGCGGTCGAAGGATCCCTCGAAACGATATCTCACCGAGGATTAATCCTCGCAATGATGTGCGATTCCTTGGGCAACTACTCGTAACCGTTTGCGTCCCGAGATCATCAAACACAGTCTTTCATGACGTACAAAATAAGATCACCCAGACAACTCACTTAAGGGGCCAATGGTTAGTCTGTAGGTCCCAAGAAGCAATAATTCTCTACAGCAAAGATAAAATAATCAGCTTTTAAGGGGGCACTCTCCTGAAGCTCGGCCACAAGGTTCTGAAAGCTACATTAAAAGCTTTCTACTATAAAGCTCTTGAATCTCAACTCTTATTTGTTGTTCACCTCTCTCTCTCTCTCTCTCTCTCCCTCTCACATTTTAACGGGTAAATTAGTTATTTTTGTTATATCAAAATTTTTATATATTTCAGGGTATTATGTCATGAGAGAGCTATGATTTAACATTGTTTTTACAAATTTTATAAAATTTGGCACAACAATAGAAAAAATCGTCAAGAACTAATGCGGCCACCTGCAGTCGGTCTTGTCTCGGTAAGCTATGGTCAACTGTAGTCATCTGCAATCATCTACAGTCGGATGTGGTTGGTTGTGGTCAACCGCAACAGTCATCTACAGTCGGTGAGAACTTTGGTGGCATATCACCGTGGCATATCACCGCATCTTGCTGCGAGCTACTATGTGACCATAGATCTGGGCCAAAGAACGACCAAAACACACACACACACACACACATATATATATATATATATATATATATATACAACATCAAACCCTATATACAAATCAACCTCATAAACCATAAATTTAAACTTCATAATCTCAAATTCAACAACAATTTGTCACTTTTATCTACACATCGACATAAAAAAAATCAAAGCTGACATTTTAACATGAATCAAGTTGAAGAGCTTGAAATATGTAGAATGGGAATAAAAAAAAAGGAGAGTAAACTCGTGTAAACGGTAGCATACGGTGGAGACGGTATGTGGTGGCGATGGCATGCGATCGGACGTGGATTTTGCCATACGCTCGGTTAGTAAGAAATAAAAATTGGTACATCACAAATAACGGAGAGAAAAAAAATAGTTAAATAATTAATTGTTTACAAATCTCGTTTGGTTTTAATGAACAAACCATTATTTATAACATTTTATATTTTATTTTTCTACTTTAGAGTCTAATACACATAATAAGTTGGATGAGCGGGAGTGAAAGTGAGTGAGTAAGAAATTTAAATTTGAAAATTATATGTACATTTTAATTAAATAACACACACACACACACACACATATATATATATATATATATATCTATATATATAGGATTCTCTATTTTTTCACACAAATTAACTAAGTTCATTGACTGCCCCGACTAAAATTTAAAATTAATTCGTTTAGTATTTTTACACAATGAAAACCATTAAGAAGGAAAGGGAAAAAAAAACATCGATTTGAAGATGTTATATATATATATATATATATATATATATATATATATATATATATATATATATATATATATATATATATATATATATTTATGTTTTGGGTGAGAATCGTATTAGACAATCGAGCTTGATATAATACAATACAATAGGGGCGGCATTATTGGATAGTGATATGTTTGGATCGTACATAAAATGCTATAAGTAAAGGCATAAAATCACATGGGAATGGGCATATATTGCAAGGCTGGTAAATGAATTAATAAACAAATAAATATATGAGCACTTTGTTTTTCTTTCTTAAAAGGCCACTTTGGATTCCTTTCCTCACATCCCCTACAATTATCTCTTATTTGAGTTTACCTCTTTGTTGGGTTGTTCATATCGTTTGTCCTCATCATCAAAATCCATAACATATGTATGTGATATATCTACATATTGTCATCATCATTAAAACTCATACAATTTGTCCTTTCAAGAAAAATGTATAATTATTTGCGTCTTGTGTGTGTATATATATATGTATATATATATATATATATATATATATATATATATATGTATGTATATATAGGGACAAAACCAGAATTCTAGATTAGGGGGGTAATATGCATAAAAAAATTCAGAGGAGACTAATTTGTAAATATTTAATATAAATTTAAGGGAAAAAAAAACTGAACAAAATATGCAAAAGAAATAAATTTGAAGGGAGCTCTAGCATCTCTGAGCAATGGCTGGCTTCGTACCATTAATTAATCAATTAAATGAGTTAGTATCTACATCTAATACATATCATCCACAATTATCAGAAGTTACCTATATAATTGGTACACATTCATAACAAACATTATATTTATATATATATATATATATATATATATATATTAAAAAAAAACATTATACAATATGTATGTGCATTATATATTTTACAAGTGCATTATATATTTTACAAGCAGTGGTCTCGCGCGTTGCAGCGGAATAATTAATATATTTTAACTTGAAAGAAGAAATATACAGAGACATGTTCAGAAATATTTAAAGTTTGAAAAAATAAATTTAAAGTTTTTTAAAAACACTTTTAAACTGATAAAAAAATAATAATAATTCGGTTCAAATAGACGGTGCTTGCGTCTGGGTGTCTTATCTCTTCTTTTTTCTATATATATATATATATATATATAAAGCTACTGTAGCATGAATAGTAATCTGAGTATTAGAGGTCAAACTCTTCTTTATATATATTTTATATATATACAAGGGGTATGCTCCGCGCATTGCTGCGGAATAATTAATATATTTTAGTTCGGAGAAAGAAATATATAGATGCATGTTCAGAAATATTTAGGTTCGAAAAAAATGTATTTAAAATTTTTTAGAGATATTTTTATATTTCTGATAAAAAGGAAAAAAAATCGGTAGAAATGAATATTATTTGTGTTTATGGTTCAATTTCTTTTTTTTCTTTTTTTTAAAAAAAAGTTTTTCTTACAAAAAAAATAAATAAATAAAAAGTTTTCAAAAAAAATATATTGTTTACCGTTTATTGAACAGTGTTTTTTTAATGGAGAGGATTCTTCTGTTATATATATATATATAAAATAACGGTATTTATGTGGACGAGAGAGAAAAGAAAATAAATGGAAGTCTTGATCTTGAGAGTTAATTGGAGGTAATTGAGAGAAGTTACAAATTAAAAGACACGTGATGTCCATTTGATAAACGGGACCAGAAACCAATCATATTCATGGACTTTTATTTATATTTATATTTCTATTTTTTTTTAGTGTCCTTTTGTACTTGGTAATGTGAGAAGAATTGTAATTTAGCGGTTTCTGGGTTTAATGTCCTTACAATTTCGAAAACGTACCTTCAAGTTTGTAGATTATTCAGATAATGACTTCTTCGCAACTATTTTTTTCGTCCATATATACATATTCAAAATACTCGTGCTATTAATTGAACAATATATGTTCATTTCAGTGACTATCTAGATATTCTAAGTACATATAATGCTCTGAACTTGTTTCTATAAGTTTGTATACGGTGAACGACACGTACTATTATTCAAAGTATATCTTGAAGTTGGAATTGAATGGATTATGCATGTGTCTAGTTGATATTATGAAATATTAAAATTTGATCACTGCGTAATCCTATATATATATATATATATATATATATATATATATATATATATATATATATATATATTCTTTTTCCCTTCTTTTTTACTCTCATATTGATATCAAATGCACCTTTAGTGGCTTCATGCATGTAGCAAACTTATTTTTGCAAAATATATAAATAAATAAAAAGGAATGTAATATCTTGACTGAGTATATACTAGACGATTATTTTTGTTAATATATATATATATATATATATATATATATATATATATATATATTGCTAATAAAGACTACATTGTATTGGTCAAAGAATACTTCCAATTTTTGTGTATAATATGTTCACCCAATTGCTCGGTTGATGGTAAAAAAAAATCACTAGCAATTAGCAAATATGCAATAGTTGGTAAATATTATAGTACACTTAATATGCATACACGTGCTTTTTATATGCATGTATGTACTATATAGCAATTATTTTTTACTAAGGGAGTTTTTTGGCAACACTCTTAAAAAAACTCAATTCATTTATCATGGAATCTATTACAATTTTTGAGCCATACATTACAACTTTCGTCAAAAACGATAATTAATTGCGTGTTTATGAAGGCCCACCTGTGATTATGGACAACCTGAAATCCTCATTTTTTTTTTTTTTTTTTTTTACGGATAAGGTTTGTGTCAAAGAACAATCAATTTTCTAATTGCCTAATCATTTATAATTTTGTTCTCGCGGGCAGAGAAGTCGCATCTCAATTGGCCCAAAAGCCATATTTTTCATGATAAGAGTTTTGAAAACCCATCAAAATAATTACACTGTTGGCCCAATTGAAAGGGCCAGCACCCAATTGGGGGGGCCCAATAGTCTCAGATGTTTGCTTGGATGTCACTCCTGTTTCCACTATGCAAGAATTCTTTTACAACTTCACTTGATTTCTCTGTACTCACAAAGATAATTAACTGAAAATGAATAATAATAATAAATATTTTTTTTCTTACGAAAATGTGAAGCTGCCTAGAATTAGAATAGATTCATTAGTCTTCATTCCAATTATATAATTTTAAAGTCTGCCGAGCGAAACCATATAAAATCATAACAGAAATCATGATGCAATAAAATAATAATAATGACAAACACATATGCCTAAAGAGAAATTGGTCCTTCCAGATCTAACTGTGGATTGAATCCTAGTGCAAGGAGATATGAGATAATAATTTTAAACTTATTTTCAATAGTACAGATAATATTTGATCCAATTACGTAGGACCAAGATACAGGTGGATTCCAATACAAACATTGGAATGTAATAATTTGGAAGCATGTCAACCACATGAATTGACATAAATCCATGATATTATATGTATTGTAATGAAAATGTAATGTAACACAAGAAAAACTTGCACACATGTCTACCCACATGCATTGAATTCCCTTTATATGTTGCATTGTTGATGGGAAACACCCATGAAGTGGCAGAACATGGCTTCCCATGAAAACCAATATTTATTCACCTTTTCACATGCTATTATTATTATTATTGTTGTAAATGTGTGTGAGAGAGAACAAATAATTTATACATTTATTTGGGTTCTTAAATTTAGCATTAGCATTTGTCCATTAGTTTCTGCTTTGGATTTTGTATGCAAAGTTTGTTTCTTTCTGGCTTGTTGTGTTGTTCATCAAACAACTTTCGTTACTCCGGATACTTTATTAAGTACAATGATTTTCCGCAGCCGATTAATTGTTTAATATTATTGAAGATTTTACTTTTAGTGACGTATATGAAGTAACAATAATGTGTTAAAACCTTTGTATAAAATTTGACGCTTTTTTATTTTATTAGGAAATGTCCGTCATACATATTCAATAAGAATATCTTCCATCGCCTACTGCATAAAAATTAAATTATATTCATTTTCCGCAGATGATTATATATTTACAATTATTAAATATTGTACTTTTTAATAATAATATGTTAAAACCTTTGTATACAAATTGACGATTTTAATGAATTTATTAGGAAATTCCGTCTTACAAATCAACTCGAATATCTTTCATCGCCTACTGCATTAAAATTAAATTAATTACGGGACTCAGAAGGTAGTGTGAAAAGTGAAAACAATGACTAAAGAGGACACATATCCCATATAATTTTATTTTTTTTACTATGGCCTAATTAGAAAAAACCTTCATTCATCATCATGTGCTTGAAAAAAATTCATACAATGTGGCTTTTTCACTAATTGCAAAACATTGTCATGTCATCCGCAGAGTCGAGAATTCCTTTTTTTTTTTTTTTTGAGGAAACGTGGTCGGTGCCACGAAATATCATAAAAGCCCTCACGTATGGCGGAGGAAAACCGTGGTTACAAAGATAGGAATAATGTGTTTTTGAAATTTATTGTAAAAATAGTGTATTTAAAATTTTAATTGCAAAAATAATATTTTTCAAGTTATAAACAAATTGTTCACTCTTATGGACTCTATTTAAATTTTCTATTTTATTTATAAGGAAAATAATCTCAGAAATATGTTTTCTATTTCAAAAGATTATTTTTAAAATGATTTAAAACCGTCACTATTTATGCAGGTTAAAAACATTATGATGTTCCGAATAAAAATGAAGGGGATTATTCATATTCTATGACTTGTACCATGATTTTGGACCAAAATCTACTAAACCCAAATAAATCATAAACTATGACTTAATGAAATGAGTAATTACATATTTATCCTTCATATTTAGTTTATTTTTATTAGTTAATTAATAAAACAAAAACAATTGTTTAGTTTATATTATGAAAACAAACATCATTACAAAAACCTGGAGAGCAGCCCTGGGAATCTCCGACGCTGAAGCTCCCGGGAACGACGGTCATGGCCGCCGGAGAGCAGCCCATGGCCATCCCGGCGGCGGCGACCTCGAAGTGTCCGCCGGAACAGCCCGCCATGGATTCCGCGTAGAATTTCTGTTGTTTTTAAAGTTAAAAAACAAAGAAAAAACGATTTTCGAGATTCTGAAAAGTTTCTGAAAATTGATGTCAATAAAAATATGCATATTTATTGACTTCAATGTCAATAAATCTTCAAGGGAAATTTCCAGAATCGTTGAAGATTTATTGACATTGATGTCAATAAATATGCATTTTTATTAACATTAATGTCAATAAATCTTCAACGTTTCTAGGTTTTCGTTGAAGATTTATTGACATCGATGTCAATAAATATGCATTTTTATTGACATTAATGTCAATAAATCTTCAACGATTCTGGAAAATTCCTTTGAAGATTTATTGACATTGATGTCAATAAATATGCATTTAAATTGAAATCAACGTCAATAAATCTTCAACGACAACCCAGAAATTTTCAGAAACTTTTCAAAATTATCCAAAATCCCGAGAATTTTTTTTCTTTGTTTTTTAACTTTAAAAACCCCAGAAACGTTGAAGATTTATTGCCATTAATGTCAATAAAAATGCATATTTATTGACATCAATGTTAATAAATCTTCAACGAAAACCCAGAAATTTTCAGAAATTTTTCAAAATTTTCCAGAATCCCGAGAATCGTTTTTTCTTTGTTTTTTAACTTCAAAAACCACAGAAATTCAACGACTTAAACACTTTGAATATGATCAATTTTTTTCATGAAAATCTTTAACCCTAAACTGAAAAGACAAACTAAAAAAACAAAGATGATCCCAAACAAAGATGACGAACTGAAAAACGAAAAGAGAGAGTGGAAGAGAGCTGAACCCAAAACGAAAAGAAAGTCAAATAATTAAATAAGAAAGAAAATAAAATGTTATTAAAAATAAGGGTATTTTTGTATTTAGTGAAGATAGGTAGTCATAGTTTAGAATTTATTTGGGTTTAGTAGATTTTGATCCAAAATCTTGGTACAAGTCATAGAATAAGAATAAGTTTGGTTTTACTAGAGGCGTAGGCCCAAGCCCATAGTACGTTGGTGAGTCCACCACCCTACCCAACTAAAAAATTGTTGAGAACTCTTAAAATAGAAAAAGATTTCAATATATATTACATCAAGAAAAAAAATATATATATACATTAAAAGATAAATAAATAAATAAATAACAATACGACAGGAAATTTTTTATTTTCAGAATACAACGTAGTAGGAATGTGTCCGGAAAAAATTCGGAAGAATCATATTTCATTAGATTTTGTAGATGTAAATAACATGGAAAATACATTTCCTAACGACTCCTATCATATTCCTACATATCTCATATACGGTTTGTTTAGCTCACACTCATGAATACAGATCACAAGTGATAAAGAATCAAAACTGCAGAGAGAGAGAGAGAGAGAGAGAGAGAGAGAGAGAGAGAGAGAGAGAGAGAGAGAGAGAGAGAGAGCATCTTGTAATACCCGGATTAGCCAATCACATCCCATAAAAAAATGGCGAGTTTTAGGTGTAATCGTCGTCCGGCTTCATCGTAGGACTCTTCGAACACATCTCCTTTTCATGGAGTTCCAACAACCTCGCTTCCGGATTGCACAGCCCTGTTTCAGCTTGAACATTATCAACTTCTCCGAAACAAATTTCTCTTTTTGCTCGAAACCAAAACACATTTCCCATAAACTAGTAATGGGGTCAAGAACCTAAAACAGCTTCATAAACAAAGGAATATGATACATGGTGTCTTTGGTCTAGGGAAAAAATCTCCTTCGGTTTAATGGACACGAGTGTGATTCTATACGAGCTTGAAAAAAAAATTACTCTTGTTTAATCTTTAAGAAGACAAACTCTTGAAATCCCAGTCTTTGTTGTTACAGGGTTTCTTATTTCTACATCGTACGTTCTACCAAAAGCTAGAGAATAAGCCACAAACCAAACCTAATTTACCCTCTAATAATTGTAAGTTAATAACGTCTTTTCTTCTTCTATCTGTTCCTGTGAAGATACTCTTCTATAATGGACAGAAATTCATGTCCAACTTTCTAAGTACCCAGGTAAACAATAAGCACAAAACACATACCTGAACACTTGGGTATATCCCACACGCCAATAGATGTAGATGTGCACTCTGCAGAACAAAGTGCCTGATTGTTCTCATGCTTGACGTTCATTGCAAGCATCCACGCACCAATTGTGACATCTTCATTGCTAAACATACGAAAACTGCCCTCCAGAGAAAGGAGGACCGCACTACATTAGATTTAAACTACACAGAATCCAGAATTACACACCTTAAAAACGTCTAAAATAATGTTTCAACAGTATTATAATGATCTAAAAAGATCCAAACACAAACCATCAAACTTGAACTCCAGTAGTGCACCCTGGTCAATATAATTTTTGAAGTGGACCTAAAGGCTATTTCAAAAATACTAAGAAACAAACTTCAGAAATTCTATTTTGACAACAGTAATAAAATCTATGCGTGAAGACAATGAAAATTAGGATGTGCAGCGAGGTCTTAGGGGTAAAGTAATCACTTGCCTGTTGTTTCTAAGAGCGACCAAGCTTGCAACAACGTCAGAAGAAAGAGCATATAGTGGACCGTAAGCATGAAAAAAGTACTCCTTTCCAAGCAAATGAGATAATGGTTCGTACCTGCATATCGTTTATTCACGTAACCTATCATGTACGAAAGGATAGCTAGTTACTTGTAATTAATAAAAAAACCCTTGTGCACGGTGTTTTTGAGATTTAACTATGAGTAAGTCCAGTTTTATCTACAATAATTTTTTTTTTTTTTTTTTTTTTGCGAATCAACAAGCACCAACCATTTCAGCTTTGGGTCGGTGAAAACTGGACCTTTCTTCAAGCAACCAAGGTAAGTCTGGGAGTGGGTACGCTCTTTTACCAAGAGCAAAGAAAGACGATCTGAAATTTTAGCATAGAGATACCATAAGTTGAATTCCATCTCCTCGCAAAACAAAATCCTTGTATGAAAGCGACAAAAGCAAATAACTATCAAATCACCTGGCCTCAAATATACGTCGTCATCAATTTTGACATAAAACTCAGCCTCGTAGAGAGCATAAGCAGCCTTAAAATATGCCAGCCTGTAATGAAAAGAAATAGAGTATTTAAAATCCCAAAAAGCTACAGAATCCACGGATATATTCATAACAAAGAGCTAGCACTAACGTTTTGTATGGAAGCTTACTGTACTCCTCTTCAATATCCAACAGCAAGAAGTCATCGTACTCTGCGATTTCCTTCCTCAGTCCCGCCATTTTCGACTTATCATTCGTTCGACCAATGACAAACCTAAAAACAAGCCCAGTGGCTTCTTCCAAACTGCACCATTTGTAATACCAATTAATTCAATCGACGATCAGCGAGAGTATCTAACATAGTCAATAGAGTAATAGCCCGATACTAGTGGGAAAGTAAATTCAGGAAATGTGTACCGCTCTAAGCTACTTTGGAACATAAGAGCTAGTTTCAAGGTGGTTATGGGCAGACCATTCAATGGCTGATCAGCTAACGTATCAAGAATAATCATTAGAGGGCTTTCAAAGTACAAATGGGCAAGTAAAACTAGGATGTGTATTACTCTAAGCTACTTTGGAACATAAGTGCTAGTTCTCAACGTGTTTCTAGGCAGATCGAAGATCTGAACTTCTCTTCCTGTACTGTGAGAAACAAAGGTAGTTTAGATTTTTAGTAATGAAACACTGATTCTGTAATTTCAAAACAAGTCTTTCTCAGTCGTAGAACAGCCTAAAATAACTCGCTTCAGTCAAAAGCTCAGAGATCTGAACTTGTCTTCTTCTTCTTCTTCTTATAATGTAAGAAACAAAACCAGTAAATTTTCTTTCAAGACACCAATTCTATTCTACTATTTCATAACAAGTCTTTCTCAGTCGTAGAACAACCTAAAACACTAGCGAGAGAACTCGCATTCAGTAAAAAAAAACTCGAGAAAGGGGAACTTTCGATAGTGATGATGTTTTTACCGTTGAAGGCCCTGAGGATCGGAAGGCATCCAAGTCTTCCTGAGAGATCGTCTCCGACCAGCCGAAGCGAACCCGGTCTGGATCCCGACGAAGCCGTGGACCTTTTTCCGGTCGGCGAGGACGACGGAGCCACCGGTGGAGGCAGACTCCCAGACGACGCGGACCGATCGGGGCGGGGAATGTGCGCAGACCGACGGACGGAGAAGGGAGGAGATTCCGACGGCGAATCCGGCGACCCCGACGAAGAGACATACGGCGGCGAATAAAAGGACGGCGGATCTCCGGGACGAGGCGGTGGAGAATGCCGGCGATTGGCGGGCGGGGAAGAAGTGTTTGGGCGACGAAGGCATGGTTTCGAATTTTAGGGTTCCGATGATAGGGGTTTCGGGAGAGACTTTCAGAGCAAGCAAAGGAGTTGCTTTGGAAAGAGATTTCGTCGTTTAGCGGAGGAGATCAGAATTGACACTCACTCTGACTGAATATCGCCGGTTGAACTTGAGATGAACCAAAGACTAACCCGTCGGGTCGGGTCAGACTTCAAATAACCAAAAATATTATAATTATTAATTTTTTTTTCCCTGTTTAATTAATCACACATTTACATGTCCAATTCAAGAAAGGTATTTTTTTTTTTTCTTTTTCAAGTGGTTTGGTTTTGGTGTAAAAAAAAAAGGCCTATAGTTTCCGAAATTAACTTGAAGCATTCTTATTAACTGAAACGTGACAGTGACACTATTCTAATATTGAATCCGTTTAGCCTAGTTTTGTTTTTAAAAAATAGACAAGTGTTTAGTAAACTATTTTGCTTGGAGTAAAAACAAATTTAAAGCTTTGTAAAATAAATATGATTATAGAAAAGAAAAGAAAAAAAAAACCAAAATAGATATCTCTTTAAATATTAAACAGTAATTATTAATGTAGTGATTCATATATATATATACATTAATAGTACTTTGTAAATATATATACATATATATATAATAAAGCTTAAAATGCTAAACTGAATTCTAAATTTAAAATGCAATTCCAAAAGTTCGTGTATATGTAATACTACTAGACAATAAAAAAAAAAAAAAAAAAAATAAAATAAAAAAAAGGTAAGTAGTATAATACTACGACTATAAGTCTTGAGAACTGTGGTGATAGTAAGATTGTATGAGAAAACAAAATAATTAATAAGGATATAATAATAATTGAAAAAAAAAAAAAAAGCAGTTTTCAAAAGCTACCAAAACCAGCTTTTTTTAATTCTCTTCTATGTTAATCAAACTTATCCACTTAAAAAAAACAAAAACAAAAAACAAAACAAAACTATTTTACCAAACGTAAAAAAAAAAATTAATAATAAAAAATACCCTAAATAAGCTAATCCCAAACACACCCATTAATGGTTGAGTCAATTAGGTAAAAACTCTTTGTCTAACTTGAACAATACGAGAGATCCACCTTAAAAAAGCAATATAATATCTTTTTCTAAAAGAGTGAAAATTTAAACGTAAGATCTCGACTATGTCACTAATAATATATTAAGAAATGTCTTTAATAAGATTTGAAGTGAACATGGTGAAAAATCAGAAATTAATAGTTAGTACCTTAAGGATAGTATCTTAATCAGAAGTTCATAGTTAGTTAAACAGTTACTTGGTATATATAAAAAAAAAAAAAAAAAAAATTAAAAAAAAAAAAAAAAAAAAAAAAAAGAGTGAAAGGAAAAATTAGGCAAAATATTAAGATGTTTCCTGGGATAGAGAATAAGCCAAAGCTTGCAATATATATTAACTTCGTTAGTAATGAAAAATTCAGGGGTCTTCTGACTCAAAAGACGAGACCAAATGAAATTTCATCGAGTAGAACCCCAATTTAATTTTCTGAACAATTTGAACATAACGCACTCTGAATAACAAAAAGTCTTGTCTTGTTTTGCAAAATGTCCTTAAATTAATCCCATTGTAATGTACAACAACAAGATCCAACCCTCTCTCTCTCTCTCTCTCTCTCTCTCTCTCCCCTAATTCCCTTCTCTACTTTTATTCCACCCATCTCGATTCTATAATTTACAGCCAAAATTTTCCTTGGCAACAAAAAAAAGGTCCAACTAAAAGGCTATTTTTTTCCTCCCCTAATTTTAACGGCTAACTGTCTCCGATCAACATAAAAATATTTGCAATTTTTTTAAACCTTTAAACCTTCTTCTACTTTCATTCCTACCTTCAAATCACACACAGGCTGCTGTGTTTTATCGCCATGATTATACAGACCAGGCGACGATTTGACATTACTACCTAAATCCCGAGGCAAGTCTTCGCTGGACATCTTTGAAAACTGTTCTGGCAAAGTGTCGCTTTTCGCTTCGGCTTGCTCTTTATCTTTCTGTTCTCGGGCCAATCCTTCTCGTTCTTCTGAAGATACACGATATACTATTTCTTTTTCGTTTCCAATAACATCGATTGCATCGATTACGAAATGGGAGGGTTGGTGGGTGGGACAAGGTTCACTGACCAGCCTGGAAGAATCACCTGCACTCAGGACCAGAAGAGTATTATTTCTCCAAGGCTCCATTTTTTTGTTTAGAACCCGGAAAACACGAGGAAAAATGAAAATACGAGGGAAAAGAAAAATAAGAAAGGGAAAATAGGAAGGAAAATCAAAATTCTATGTTTTTTTGGAATTCATGGAAAATGAGAGAGAAAGAAGTGGGGAAAGCGAGAAAACAGACATAAAACACGGTTCCCGTGTGCAGAAATTAAGATCGATTTCCTTTTCCACTCGATTTTTTTAAAAGGAAAGTGAAATCCCCTCATTAATTATACATTTCCCATCCTATTTTCCTTCCAATTTACATTTCCTATCCCAATTGACTGGATTTTATAGCTGAAACAACACGAGAAAGAGCGATAAAAAAAATGCTCACTGTATAACGTCTTTTTTAGCAGCACCGTTCCGGGAAAGACCATGAAGTTGATTTTACTCAAGCTACGCTTCTCACTTTCTTCAACTAATTCGAAGCCAAAACCCTTGGTCCATGTATCCACCAAATCCGGAATCGCAGCTACAACGAGCTTCTCCACTTTGACTGATATGAGCATCTAGAGACACAACCAAGGAGAGAGAGCAAAAAATAAAAAATAAAAAATAAACAATTAAGATTATAGGTCGAAACTAAAAGCAACAAGGGACTGAGAACATTTTAAAATACAGATTTTTACCTCTTCAATTGCATTAACAAGGATTCGACACATTCCCTGGCGACGGTATTTACTGCAAGTTGCAATAAGGGGCATTTCTGCAACTGTTGACCCGTGAACCCTGTTTCAACTCACGAATCAGACTAGATAACTAAATATGTGCCAATAAAAGAAAAATTCAACTACAGTGACACAGCAAATTAGAAGTTATACAGGGGAAAAGTTCAAAACTTAAGCAAGTAAAAAAAATCCTCCTAACTTATTTACACTGTACAAGTGCATACCCGAACATCCAGAATCTATGTAAAGCTTCTGCGAGCATCTCCAAAATCATTTCACACAACTTTCAGTAAATGTTTATGTTCACAGTTAGTTGATTATACCTTGTCAATAAATGTCACTGTTTCTTTAAAAAAAAAATGATTCTCATTCAGTTAAAAGCTCCAGCGCTACTTAAAAGGAGAGTAAATGTGAACACGAATTGCTATTTAGAAGCAAAATTATCTACTGCAAAAAGAAGAACATTAGCGTGCGATTTGTGACCACAAATCGTTTGGCTATGAATAGAGTAGAAAGAATCAAAATAATTTATGAACTTCGCAAAAATAAAGAAAAAAATTGTTTGTCTACCTGATGGACGCTACAGATATCAGCACATCATCTTTCTCCAACACCACTGTGTAGAACCCTTGAAAGTTCAAACGCGCAAAGTCTGACCTGGAGGGCAGAAAAGACACGGCTCTTGATTTGAATACTATTCACTTGACAACTACTTTTACTATCACTTGGGAAAATCCCCGAAGTCTGTAACGTTACAAGACCCTGAATATTTCATTATTAACAAAATAAGAAATACAAGATATTACAAGCTTTCGAGAGGCTAATTCTCTCTCCCGGGAAACATCCAATTTTTCACTCAATATTTACCTAACTCTCCCCTTCATCATTCTCTTATGTATACCAAGTAATTGCTTCAACATTTAATTTCTAATTACAATACTACCCTTAAGGTCCTAACATATCAACACTAGTAGGAAAGTTGAGTCTTAGTTAACTGATGGTACTCTCAAAGCTTTACGTATAAAAATAAAACCATAGTAACAATATTCTGAAAATTCGGTGAAACCCTTTGTTTTTTCCAATGAAGTCTATAGTTTGATTTCTCAAGCAGGTGACAAAATATTTTTTAATTTATTTATTTTAAATCTATGAATGTCCATTTTTCCAATATTTTTCGTTTTTACTTTTTACTTTAAACATATAAAGATATTGCAGTCCCACAAGTGTGAAGGTTGATGTTAAACCAATTTAGCAATATAGAAAATAGACATAAACCATGAAAAATTAAATGGAAAAAAAGGCTAACCCCCAATTATACAAGACTTGAGGTATCATGTCTATGCCCGTCCGTGGATCCACCATCGACAAAAAGCATTCCTGCATAATTGTGAGAGCAACGGATAATCTTGAATTGCATTCCGCTTTCAAGGTAAACCGTTGCTCAGAGTTGATCTTTTGGTCATCATCGTGAATGCACTTAAGCAATGACCATGTAAATTGGTCAAAAACGCAATTAGTAACGCCAACACGAGATTGGAGGCCAGAGAAAACCTGCAAACACAGTTACAGCAATAATCCTATTTTACTGCCCTGAAAAGTATTTCACATAGAGTAAATAAAGAACGTCATGCATTTTCATATTCATTGACCGAAGAGTGCCCCAAATATACTCAAAGCCCAAAAAATTGACAAACTGGTTTAATAATAACAAAAAAAAGTATTAATAATATCAGATATAAATTACTCTAAAAGTAAATACATGCTGAATTACCTCCTGACAACTTGTACTACAACACCAGGCTTCGGATACATCTTCTTGGTATCTGTGCTTTTCTTTCAGACAAGTGTCGTGATCTATTACCCAGAAAATCATAATACTATTAGGTCAAACAGAACAGAGCTGAACAAATGGGGAATGTCATCAAACTAAAGCCCCGCATGAAAACCAGAATCAGTCTGTTTCAACATTATCTGGAATGGTTACACGACAATTTAAAAACAATAAAAGGGACTGAGATTTTATTTTAAACCCAAACACAATTTAAATCAAAAGAACCTCCAAAAACCATCATTAGAGTTTCTTTATAAATTTAAAAATTTAATAAAACCCAAGAAAATCTTCAACTCCATATTATAACCCGAACATGTTAATTAATTAGCTTTTAAATTTCCCAATCAACCTCAAAACAGAAATTTGTCTTCTTTTTTTTTTTTCTTTTCCCATACAAGAAACTAATTTTTAACCTCCATAAGATAGTTTGTGATGCGTTGTACACACAGTTCTGTAAACATATTTAAGATGTAGCAGAAATCGAACTTGCCAGACTTACATTTATGTTCGCACTGGGAACATTTTAGTCCATAGGAGGGACTCGAAAAGTCTTTATCGTCCACCAAAGAGCCACAGATCCAACAGGTACAGCTAGAGCAATACCAGTTGCCTTCAGGGAGATCCTTTATTACAAAGCAAAAAAAAAAAAAAATCGTTTAATAGATTTATATATAAAGGAAGTATACAAAAATGAAAACTAAAAAATCTGCTTCTACCAGAAGAAGCTAAAGACAAACCTGTGTAGATAAACAAATTTGATGGAAAGTAGAGGGGCAATTGTCGCAACATAATAACTCGCCCCCATCGCCACAAAGCCCACATGAATCATCATTTCGATCATCATTGTCAACTTTTACAGCTGGAGCTCCATTACTAGCCCCGTATTCACTGAACCATGCTTCAAATTGGCACAAAGTGAAGGGCTTACCAGAATCCATGAAAAGATTTGAGCTTGGACAGTTCAGATTAAACCCAGCATGTTCTTTGAACGCGGAAACTGTAAACACCTTGCTGCAACAGTTGCACAGAACGCCATCCCTAGTTATCCGACCGTCTTTCGTGACAGCATTATCATCGAGATTTCGGTACTCTATAACGTCATTGAGAGACACCACTTTAGTACTTATCAACCAAGACAAAACTGTCCTCATTCCTACTGAATACCACTTTCCATCTTTTAAGTGCTTATCGTCAACCGGAAGCAACCTGCAAGATCGCTTTTGGCTTTTACGTTTCCTCCGCACTTTAGATTTGCAGCCCTTCTTTCTAGAAGGATGACTAGAAGTACCAGGGCTAAACCCTTTGTTCTTTATAATAGCTGATACTAACCAATCACCCTCTTCAACACGGCATTTCTTCAATTTCTTTTTCACAGTTTTAGAGTTCTTGTTATCTGAACCCTTTCGCTTCAACTTTGAGCCCGTCTTTTCAATCTGGCGGCTGGAAGATTTGAGCAGCGAGGACTTCTTACGAGACCCAATTCCGGCTTCAAGGCCTCCCTGGTCCTGACTCAACTCCAACGGGCCATTATTCCCATTAGTACTTGGTAAGTTAGCCTCATTGGCAGAAGCTAAACCTGGATTGCCACTTTGGCATAATGAGCTTGTCTTAATCTCAGATATCTTTTTAGACTTCCTGCGCGACTTCTTTTTTGAAACATCTCCTGGGGTAGTAAACGAGTCTCCCAGCTGTAGTTTGGACGCTTCACAGCCCTGACTAACCACATCAAAGCCTTGAAAAGGAACCAACCCAGAAGTTGTGCTGTTTGGACAGTCAAGGGATTCCAACAAGCCATTGTTGTTATTGATGACAGATCCAACTTCCTTAACTGTTCCCATATTAAGAACAGTGCTGTCTTTATCACAGATTTGGCATTTTGTACTTCTATCTTGATGAAGAGATACGTCACATAAGCAAATAGTTGACTGCACAACAGTACTTCCTGTCCCATTTGCCATTAACGAAGTTGGTGGCCAACTGATAGATTGATTTAAACAGCCGTTCGCCTCAAAAACTATCAAAGTACTTTCACCATCCAAAACAGACCCAGAAGTTGAAGTTGCCAGATCTCCTTTTGCTCTCTTCCGAGTAACACCGCCACCACCAACACCCTTACCATTCCTACGATTCAAAGGAGTTTTAATTGCCTTAACCACCTCTCCCTTTCTCAATGCACCAACCTTCCTGTTAATCAGCACAACGACGACAAAGGGGTTCAATAGCTTCCATTTATAAGCCAATTCTGAGTGGTTTCCATCTTTATTTGCATCTTTATCAAGAATCACCAAAGTATCAGAAAAATCCAACATGAATTGGTCCATATCATTCCACTGCTTACAATTGCCTTCCTCCTCTGTCATGCATTTACCGGGAAACAAAGTTTCCCCGCAAACTCTCCAAGCTTTGGCAAACTCACGGACCTGTCTTTTTCCAACTGGTGGTAGATAAACAGTCTCCTCGTAACTCCTACTAGGTCTTTTACGTCTTTCAATGCTCCATCCCGCTTCCCGGAGTAATCCGTGAGCATAGTGCTTGAGAGCTTGGTGAGGATCCTTCTTTAAGTTTCCTTTGACTGAGATATCAGATATACCCCACTCATAATTTTTGTCTTGAGGACTCTGCAAAGCATTCTCGGACCACACTTGAACATTGACAGCAGGAATTGGAGGAAAAAGCCTTGATATGATGCTATCCCGGGAAACAGGTGAAGCAATGGCTATGCCAGTATTTATTTCCTTTCCCTCATTCCCTTCCGGCGCAAGCAATTTGAACTTCGAAACATTAGGCTCGCCGGTAGAAAATCCTCTCACTGTTTCTCCGCACTGCTTTAATAGATAGAAGCTAGTTGTTAGTCCCTCACTAGAACATTCAACCAAACGAAGTGTTACCGCTTCCGAGCCGGGGTCTGTGGCTGGCGAAGAAATTCCAGAGACATTATTTACTTGATAAGCTGGTGAATCCTTCCCTGAATAAGGCTTTGCATTAGACACTTCATTGGCAGTAGACTTTATATGTTTACCACTCACTTCCTCGGAATTTTCCCCCCCTGAAGCAGAAGTCTTTTGAGTATCCTCCGCCGGTTCAGAGGCTTCCCGAATATCCTCGCCTACATTGGATATGTCCTCCAGGCATGGACTTTTAGAGGAAGAATGACTTGTGACTGTGGAATTCTCACTGTTGGAGCAAATCGATGTATCAGGATTTCTACTGGAATCACATTCGAAGTTGATCGCTTCAGTTACAAGGCACTTCTTGCTAATACTGCCACTTTCATTCCCGAAGAAAATCTCCTTGAATATAGAACGCTCAAGCGCTGACCCCTCAAAGCCATCATCGATAAAATCTTCGATTCCACTTTCATTTAACATGCTGACAATTTGAGTACTTTTTGGCAGCCTAACTGCATCATACACAATCCTTTTCCTTCAATGTTCAAACTGAAAGCATCCTTTCTGAATCTATCATCTGGTAGCTTTACAACATTTCATCTTGTTCAAGATTTATGCCAAGCTATCCAGCAGCTGCTAAGCAATCTGCAAGGAAAGCAAAATAGAAAGAAGAATGAACATATAACTTTCTGCTAAGCTCTTAAAAAAAAAAAAAAAAAAAAAAACAAAACAAAACCAAAAACAAAAACAAAAAAACTAAAAAACTAAAAAAAAAAAACCCTAGAAATATCAATAAACAGTTGACGCCTGCAGCAAGCACGTGTTTTTCTTGTGCAAGCAGGTATAATGTAATTCATAGGCACTAATGTTCTTCTAAGACAGTCACAGATATCATAAAACAGTGGCAAAAATATCGAAAAAATAGACATTCGTTCCTGATTTTCAACTTCTTAAGATGATATGAAGAATGGCAAGATACAAAGCTGATCAAATAATTATTCTAGCACAATGAATCATTACAAAGCTGGAAGTTTTTCTGGGCCTCTAGCAATAATCTCGACAAATTGATTTAAGGATGATAGAATTAATGAAATGCCACTTCAACAAGCATCCACTATTCAGGAATATGTAATAGCTGGGTTGGGCTGCCATATTCTACAATAACCATTTATAGCCACTCTTGTGCAACACCTTTGACTAAAGCTGTATTTACTAGCATCTGTGTATATTCCCCCAAGAATCCATAGACCTAGTTTATATTACGATTTAGCATAAAAAGGTAATGTAGTAGGAAAAATTACAAAGAACCATTGACACTTCCACGTCTAACGAATCGCTATTCGTCCATATTGCAAGTCAAGAAATGACACATGTCACTCATGAGAGTCAAAAGTTCCTTCATAGTCAAACAAGGTACATTTATCACTCACATCTACCTTTCGAATTTGAAATGGAAACAAATAAAAGTCCGTGAAAGGGTGACGGCAACGAGAAAGGGAACATATTAGCCTTCATTAATTTCTTGAAAACCCTAGGCCTCAAATGGAAATTCTTACAGATAAACTAGAGGACAGAATCAAGAAACACCTACGTACAAACAATTTTTATACATTAGAGCTTTTGAGACAAGACGTTATTGTACAAAAAGATCAAGCGTGCACTAATATCGAAGAAAACAAAATAGTAAGAACTCGATACCTAGAATCGTTTATTCAAGCAGACACGTGTCTACATCGAGCCAAAAAAGAGGCCATGCATAGAAAAACAGGACGTAGCTGAAATGGCAAACCTAGTCACACTATTATAGAGAATCAAAATATAAGTAAACTACAAGCTTTTTAAAGCAATATCTAACGGTCGATCACAAAACCATTGAGAATCCACGATCAAAATTCTAAGAATATACTAACAAACAAATAAGTAAACGACAAGCTATTTAAAGCAATATCTAACTGTCGATCACAAAACCATTGAGAATCCACAATCAAAATTCTAAGAATATACTACCAAACAAATAAGATCTCAAACAAGCTACGCAGTACAGAAACCATTTCTAATATATGTCTTACATTCTTTTTTTTTCTCTTTTCAAGTACTAAACCCCTTATTCTCCTCAAATAGTTTTCCTTCTTCCCAGATTTTTCTCTTACCTTATCCACTAACAACACTTAGAAATAAAAGCGAAGAGCCCTCTGACCGAATTATAACGGTACAAAATGTCATAAACAATATTTGACAAAGCTGATACTGGAAAATTTATTTCCTCAAGACTTTCGGGGTCCAAAAGGAACCAATTTACTGACCACAACTCATTGTTATAGATTACACACCTTTTCAGTTTTCCGTTATTAATCTATACTCGTTGATGTGTTCTGTACCTTTTCGGTTTGCCGATATCAATAAAAATAAATAAATAAATAAATAAATAAATAAGTCCCTTGTTTCTTTAAAAAAATATAAAAATTTACAGATTACACACCTTAACTCAAACACCCAGCTCTTAATGTCTTTAGGAATAATAAAAGAGCTTAGCCTTGACCTGAAAATTAACAGAAGCTTCGTAGAAAGATCAAACACATTCAGCTCTATAGGGCCAACCTCAAAATGATAACCATTCATAAATTAGAGACTAAAAGCAGACATTACTACCTGTAGTGAAAATTGTATGCATTAAATAAAAACTAGTAATCTATCCTCACACAAATCTTGTGATTGCAAGACTGATGAGAACGACCAAAAATCAGAAGAAAAATTAAATATTAGATTGAACACATTTTTATTTAGTGATAATAGATAGAAAAAAAAAAATTGATAAATAATCCAAGCAATTAAAAATCAACCAAACGGGTTCTTGATGATTCTCAAACAAACAAAAAACAAAAAAAGTCGACTTGCAAGCATTTCATAGCACAAATCCAAAATCAAATCACCACATGAAAACAAACAAACATCAACATTTCACTAGGAATTTCTCTTCGAATCAACGATCAAAAACACCGAACAGCCTGAAGAAAAGCTCCGGCCATCTTGCAATGCATTCAGATACTAAGCTCAAATCTGAGGGAGAAAACCAGGACTGACCTTCGAAATGCATTTTCCGATCAACATGCAAGCGAGATCGGGTGGCTCAAATTGGAGACCTAGGGTTTCGAGAGAGAGAGAGAGATAATGCTTCGGCTCTGGCTATGGCTTCGTAAACGGCTTAAGCTCCTCTGTATAACAAATGTCATGTGCTCTTTCTCACTCTAAAACGCCTCTCTCTCGCTTCTCTCTGAGAAAAACTGTGTAATGTATATGTACATGTATATGGGTTATATTATTATTTTTGTGTATATGTTCATTCTTTCTCTCTCTCTCCCCTCCAAAAACCACTCTGCTTTGTCTCTTTGTGTGTTGTTTTCTTTTTAATTTTCCTTTTGATTTAATTTTCTAAGTTTTTTCATAAAAACCCAGGAAATGGGGGTTTTCAAGAATAAAATATTAATTTGTTTCGCATGACTGGTGTGGATAGTGTGTGGGGCGTGGTATTCTAAGTTCTAACTGAACCTTTTTCTACTTTTTTTCCTTTTTACTTCTAATAGTTTTTGTTGTCGCACGAAAATAAACAACGATTTAAAATTTTGAGCGATTCGATCCAAAGTCGAATCAAGTGGTCGTACTCGAGTCAAATGTAGAAACTCAAAAGTCTCGAGTTAGTGTTCCTCTGGTCAGAAGCGTTCTTTGAAGAGATAAAAGAGTAAACAAGTGGTGTGACTGCACTTCTAATAAGCTCCCTACGTACCTAAGCACAGCATGAACAAGTCATAACGTAATTCAATGCGAGTGTGTTCGCTATGTGAGGTGCGGATCCTTAAGGTTGTGCTCGATAGAGTTTACAAAACGAGGAGAAGTCATCGGCGATGCCTCAAGACTCTAGGATCGAATGACCCGAGAGAGAATACGTGTTTTTCCTTAGAGGTGAGGGAGATTCTCAGTAGAGAATTCTGGGCGCAGCTGTGTGCGGGAGATTAAGAGCTCGGTCATAGGAAACCGTGTGCTGAAAGTTTATGGCAGCGTTTCAAAACTCTGAGAGCGAGTAATCTGGAGGAAGAATAAATGTCTCTGACCCTCTCTAATGAGGGGTATTTATAATGGATGTGGAGGTTTAGGAGGGCCTCTGGACGCACATTATGGAGCGCACGGTCGTGCCTACTATATGGCGTGGCGGGCCATGTCTGATGCGCGTCGTGCGCGCCTGCTTTTTATAGGAGCGCGCGGTGCTCCTTCGAGGACCAGGCAATGCGGCGCGCTGAGGGCTAGGCGCGGCGCGCCCAGCCCCTCTCGCGTCATGTGTTCATCGCGTGGTGCGCGAGTTAGCTCCGCTTCGTGTGTAAGCTTGAGCTCGGACTTTTGGGTCGTTTTGCATGGGCCTTAGCTTTCGTGGGCTTTGGTGGACTTTTTTGTGGCCCAACCCGTAGGGTCTTTGAATTCAAAATTCGGTGCAAGTCGCGTGGAATTTAATGTTTCGGATTTTCTGAGAACGATCGACACTGAGTTTTTGTTTCTATTGATTTAATTTTATGTGTATGGTGGATTGGGGTTCGCTTCTATTTCATGGTCATTTCTATACAAAATATAAGCTTAATGTACAGTTCAGTTAGAGAAATTTTCAATAAATAAAATCCAAATAATAAGTTAGTTTTGCTCTAGTTACACTCTGATTAGGTGATTGCTAATAGTTTTATAGTAAAAGCAGAGTTCTATTAATTAGACACACAAATTATAAATTAAAAGGACAATTAGATCAATAATCCAATAATTCACTCTCCTTTTAAAAAGTAGTTCAAATTTCATTTTATGAACTATTTTTTAAAATAAAATAAAATTTTGAGTAAAATATTAAAAGGAGCTATGATATCAACGACTAGTCGCAACAAATTCTTGAAAACTAAATATATTTGTTTACACATAAAAAAAATAATAGCCTCTTGCCTTGACGTCCTTATCTATGTAATCCTCTTAACTCTGTTTTGAAATGTTGATGTCTTTTTCATTGATGATCATTGTTATTTTTTTAAATACGATTGGTTGCTAATTTGAAATGTAAATTAAAGGGTTAATAGGTAAAAAAAAAATTGTGAAAGCTAATTTGTAAATTTTTAAGGTAAAAAAAAAAATTAGACAAAATAAAAAATGAGACCTTAATTAGCTACGTCCATGTTATCATGGTATATTGATTATATACGAAGAGACTTTTTGAAACGGGATAGTTCCCGTAATAGTACAATATATCAATTAATTATCATGGTATATTGATAATTTTCAAAGAAAAATGATTTGAAACGGGCCAAGATTTCTTAGAGTGAGATCTTTCCTCTTGGATGGCTAGACTCCTCTTTGTTTCATTTCCTAAAGTAAGAGATGAAACAAAGTGACAAAAAAGAGAGTAAACGGGAAGTTCTTCTTTGTGAGATGAGAAGCTTGTGGATATGGTTCAACAAGCCCCTAAAACAACTCTAGAGGGTCTTTGATAAAGCATTTTGATGTCATGATATGCTAAAGGGACAAAAATATATTGAAATGAGGTGTAGAGAGTGATTTTCCTCCAAATCTAGAGAGAATAAAAGAAAAATGTGACTCTTTTAGTGTAAAAGTGCCGTGTATGAAGAAAATGGTGTGTGGTGAGTGTTTTCCTTTCAATCTAGTGAGAAGAAAAGAAAAATTTCACTTTTTTAGTGTACAAATGGGTTTTTTGTGGTTGTGTGGGCGTGTAATGAAGATAAGTGGGAGAAGATAGAGATTTGTAGGAAAAGAGGGTGATTGTTGTGGGTTTGGTAGTAAGAAAGAATGTTCTTGAAGCAATGGAGAAAGAGAACTGATGGTGTTCTGTGATGGAATGAGAGAAATGATGGTGTTTTGTGATGGAATGAGAGAAAGATGATGGTTTTGAGTGTGATGTGATGGAAAAGATGAAGAAGATGATTGAGAGATAATTTGTTTAGAGTTTTGATATGGTAGTTGAGGACTCTCCTTTTTATGTGAAAGGATGAAATTTTATAGGATTTCTAGAGTGTAGGGTGTGTTTGGGGTGCCCTAGATGAATTTTGGGACCCATTTTTTATGAAAATGGAGTGGAAAATGGGTTTTGGACCATTTTGATCGTGGAAAATAAAGTTGGCCGAGTGGAGGCCATGACCGAGTCATCGGCTGGCCATGGCCGAGTGGACCAAGCAATGACTTGATCATGGCCTGGCTGAAGTTATTTCTGGGTGGAAGCCATGACCGACCGGGCCACCGGTCGGTCATGGTTGGGTGAAAATTCTTCCCAGGTTGAGGTCATGACCGAGCAATGACTCGGTCACGGCCGGGTCAAAGTTTTTCGCCAGGTGGACGCCATGACCGAGTCACCAGTCAGTCATTGGCCGAATGAAAATGTTTGCCGAGAGGGGGCCATGACCGAGCAATGACTCGGTCATGACCGAGCAGAGATTCTCACTGCGACTTTTCAGGTGACTTCTCCATTGAATTTTGACCTTTCCATTGACTTTTCAAGGGACTTTTTCAGTGAATTTTTTATGACTTTTGAATTTTTTGTTGACTTTTTTTGGTGAGATATGTCGTATTACCTCACATGTATCTTTTTGCTTTTGAGGGAGTCATTTTTTAGGACTGGAAAATAATGCTTTAACACATTCAAGTCTCAATAATAATATCTATATTGCTTCCTCCGATCTTTTTATTTCGTACTAGTATGATAATTGTTCATATACATTACTCCATACGCTGTTGTCAATGGTGACAACAAGAAGAGTTGTATCTTTATATTATACATTTGATGTAATAAAGTCTCATGAAGACTCTTGCTTGTAATTGCTTATTCATTAATAAAAAGTTGAAACGTTCATTCAATCTTCCTTGTTTGAAGCTTTATGATAGAACATTAGTCTTTAGTCCATAAACAAACTAAACAACTTACGAAGAGACAAATGTAGATTTGCACGAACAAACTCTTCGTAGTTTGCTTAAAACGATATATTCGCAATCTAAGGGTCAAAGGACTATTGACCCCAGTATGATTGTTAGAAGAATCTATGATGTCTGGATATGAGGCATTGAGAGTTGGAGACTCTATAGTTCTTCTAGGTATCTTCCAAAGGTACTGAATTGACCAGTGCACTTCTAGAGACAAGATAAGAACAAACCATTTAACCTCTTATGTCTCGAAGTCACTACGTATGAATTGCATCGTGCTTACCTTAATCCTGAAATGAGACATGTCATTTCACACCTTAGTATTCTCATTTGAGAAAGTCAGAGTTCGGACTCACTATGTGATTCCGAACAGGGCCTATTGGTGAAGTACTAAGTTGTGAGAATGTCATGAGTAACTTTGTGAAGTTCTCATAGATATGGAATTCATGTACAAGATTGCTGAAATGCAATGTATGTCACCTCATGCTTTGTTCCTTGGAGTGTGAATAAATGAACTGGCCAGTGTCCAAATTGAGTCCTGACTCTTTTGGATGAAACAATATGACTTGTTAGCTCCTCGTCAATACATTGTTTCTAACTTATTCACAAACGACAAAGGAGTTGAGGAAATAACAGCTAAAAGGGTAAATTGGTAATTTAGTAAATCCCGACTAGCTGATGACATTCATGAAGGGTAAACATAGATAATATTCAGTGGATCCGCTCATCATAATTAGGTTGAATTCTTGAGTAGAAAATAAATTCATTTGAACCGAGAGATTTTCAGTGCCAACTCTTTAGTGGAGTCAGTTGGCATTAAGCTAAATTTGGAAAAGGTTTGTGAACTTTTGAGTCCAAGTGTTTAGCTCAAGCTTTGTTCATTTGGGTCCATGAGGTCACTGTCACGAATCACATCGATTAGGAATAGTTAAACTGGAAGCTAAGTCAAAACAAGAACGAAAATTGTCAAAAGGGTATTTTTGTCTTTTGAGACATAGGATGAAATGAATGTCAATAAATTTTTTGACATGGTCATTTGATGACAAGTAACACTCGGCCATAATATGATTAATTGGGCCTTGTGGATTAATTTCATTTCATAAGAATTTTATTGAAAATTCTTAATGGGCATTTTTCATGTTGTCATGAACAAATGGAAAAGCTTCTAGAAGCCCATTCTAGAAGGACATAGGCGCCCAACATACCCAACCAAGAGAGAATATTTTGTGCATAAATGTATCAAGATACTTGCCAAAAGAAAAAGAGGAAACAAATTTCCTCTATGAGGAAACAAAGAGAATCGGCCAAGGCAACCAAGAGGGAAACAAAAGAGGAAACTAATCCCTTGGGGATTGACTTGATGTAGGCGCCCATGTTGGAGATTTGGGCAATAAGGGATTGCTCATAAAGGCTTGGAAAATAAGAGGAAACTACTTTTTTCCAAGGCCAACCCTTCTCCTATAAATAGGCACCTCATTCCTCTCATTTCACTCATTCCACACAAGTTAGAGATTGAGAGACTCTCTCTCTAGACATTGTGGCCGCCCCTCTCCTCTCTCTCTCTAGTCAATTTCGTTTTATTGTTTTGGCACCTAGGTCCTCATTTGACCTAGAGTTTAGCTCTGCGACTTCAAGATTCGTTCTTAAGTCGTAGTGTTTAAAAGTGCCCACTCACTGATTCCTTTTATTTCGAGTGATTTAGTGATAGAAACTTTCGTGGTTGCTCGAGGTGCCGAGGAAAGAAAGAGAGACGTGCTGCGAGGGGAGACGAGCGTTGCAAACTTTCCAAAAGCTTCTCAAAGTTCAGGCTTCAAGAAAGGTTAGTAAACTTCTATACTCATAATAGTTTTTAATTACATGTACTTGCTCTTTGTCTAGGTTAGTAAAACTGGTTTTACTTGTAAAATTAAATTTTTAAAATTCCGCCGCTTACCGAAGTGTTAATTATTTTCTTAAACCCTAGACCGATTCCAACAAATGGTATCAGAGCTATGGTCAAAGATTAGCATGTACATGTATTTAAAAATATGAGCTTGAAAATCGTTTTCGAAAGTTTACTAATTTTGTGACAAGTTAGAATTGTTATCTTAGATTTTTTTTTAATTTATTGCTCTTGCCTTTAAATTAAAAATCATGTTGATTTTCTATGAGTTTGGGATGATATTAAAACACATTAGAATCAGTTCTAAAAGTTTTTAATTTTTTATATTGAAAAACGTGTTTTAAAGGTTTGAGAAATTTTGAGTAAAATTTTGTGACTAGTTTTCTTGTTTTACTAGTTTCTTATTTTTGCTTGAATCGTTTTATGCTTGTTGTTATTTCTTGTATACCATGTTATTACCCTGCTAATAAAACACAAATAAAAGTTTTAACAACATCCTAAAACGTTCCGTTACACTCGATTCTTTTTCGCACCTAAAAAGGACCAAGCTTTAATTATTTCTTTTTCTTCGAGCTGGAGTAAACCCGCATTAAAAGTTGCATAACTCTCTGCTCAGAAATCGAAATTTAATGATTCTTGAATCAAATCAAATCTCTGTCTGTCCTCTGTCCAATGCCACCGGTTTCAGGTCAAAAGGACATCGGAGCCGCCAGTTATGGCGATTTTACTCCGAGGTGCGCGGCTGTTCCGAAACTCCAGTTTTTTTTAGAATTCCGGATTTTCAGCCCCACTACCATGAGTTATAGAACTCTAATGAGAAAATTTTCTTGAGCAAAATTGTTTTTTATAAGATTATAAACATGATGTGTAAGATTAAAAAGTTTTGATTTTTGAAAGATTAATTGGAATTGAGTTTTTACAAAACTAGTTTGAATTTTGAAAAACCGTTTTCACTTTCAAACTTGAAAATATTTTGTCATCCAAATCAAATAAGTTTTCAAAATGTTTTCAAAACTATATCACATATGTTCAAAATCTATATGCTCTTGAAAATTTGAGTGGGAGGTCTCTTTGTAGACAAGCCGAAAAATAAAAAGATGTGTAATCTCAAACTTTCAAGTGTTCGAGTGAGTTGAAGTTCACACTTCCCTCATGCACTTTCCCGAAATAGAAAATAGGAAAAGATCGAGTATGTACCTTGTGCCTTTATGCACTAATACTGCTCTGAACATGTCGATCTAGGATTCTCTTCTAGTTGTCCGCTCTGTCGCTCTTTAACTAGGAAATTTGTTTCCGAACTTATAAGAGTCGATGAATCAACTCCAAAAACTAAGTGGGAGGGTTATATTTGTTGTTTGTAACCCACGATCCCCAATACTAATGGAAGAAGCAATTAAACGTGGGACTAAGAGCCGCTCTTGCGACCCTCTCTTAAATGGGAGTACTTCAAGGCGTTTTTGCTTCGATCATTGCTCAATGAGCTACGTCCGAGAGTGAGACAATAATGGCAAGGCCTCCCCTCGGGGGATTGTTTTTCAAAGTTGACCTTTTGGACTAAGTGGTTGGTTGCACACTTAGGCTCAATCCCTAGTAATCCTCCCTTGAGGCTCTGCGAAAGGATGTGAGTGATCAAACCAATTTAAAAGGTGGCTAGTCAAAATTGATGTATTGACATCTTGGCTAAGTATTAATGATGTGTCATTTACTTATAAATGGAGATTTTTTTGCGGCCTTCTCTTGAGGGAGTAAATTATCGTTTGGTTTATAACACCTTTGGATTTTATAAAGCCTTAATAAAACTTAAATCCTAAACCAAAGACTAATCATAAACTTGTTTCAACTTTTATAAGCAACATGTCTCTTAACTCTCTCTCGATCATCTTTTCCTCGAACAAACTCGAAACCAAAAACTACGTTAATTGGAAACATAACCTCGACATAATACCTACCTTTAACAAGCACAAATTGGCACTCACTACCCCCTGTCCTCAAACGAATGATGATTCGACTCAAGAGGACAAAGACGGCTTGGCGGCCTGGCTCTGTTTCGATGAGATTGTGAGGTGCTATATCTTAGCATCAATGAACAATGTGTTGCAACAACAACATCGAGACTGCCACCGACATGCTCAACAATCTCCATGAGATGTTTGGAGGGCAAAGGCGTCAAGTAAGGCAACAAGCAGTCCGACAGTTTATGAACTGTCACATGAAGGCTGGGACTCTTGTAAGAGACATAATGATACTGATCATTAGTTATCTGAATAAAAAGGAAATCCTAGGATCTGAGATTGATGGGAAGAATGTCATAGATATGATCTTAGAAACTCTCCTCGCGTCTCTTGATACCTCCAAGATGAACTACTCTATAAACAAGCTAGAGTACACTGTTACCAAGCTTATGATGGAACTTCACACTGCTGTAGGTCTCACTAAGAGAAAGAGGAATCAAGGAGAGGCACATGCTACTGAGCAAAAAGCCTCCGCCTCTGGAACTGAGAAGAGACCTCACAAGGCCGATAAAAAGAACTGTCCTGCCTATCTCAAAGCAAAGGAACATAGTATTGTACTAGTTACCGAAGCATGCTTAGTAGCTGATAATGTATCAACGTGGATTCTTGACTCCGCTGCTACTAACCATATTTGTTGTTCCTTGAATGGTTTCAAGAAAACCAAAAGCTTAGAGGAAGGCGAGTTCTGTTTCAAATGGGGTGATGGGAGCCTGGTGTCTGCAAAGGTTGTGGGATCCGTGACGCTGTCTTTTGAAGACCGCACAATTTAAACTTGAATAATGTTTATTTTATTCCTACCTTTGGGAAGAACTTAATATCCGTTGCTCGTCTTCGTGAGCAAGATTATTGTTTAAAGTTCATTAAGAATGGAATTCGTATTTCGTTTCCTGATAATTCTTTTGTCACTGATGCATGTATGAAGAATGCTCTTTTCTACATCTATCCCACTCAACCTTCTCTTTTAGACACCGAAATAGATAACGATCTAGTTAGGGAGCCAAAGAGGATCAAACTTTCTGAATCCTCCGATCTAGCAAAATCAACATACCTTTGGCACTTAAGACTTGGTCATATCAGTCTAGATAGGATTAAGAGACTTGTGAGGGATGGTCCACTCCAAGCCTCTGCAATAGGTTCACTACCTACTTGTGAATCCTGCATAGAAGGAAAAATGTCCAAGCGACCTTTCTTTGATAAGGGTCGAAGAGCCACTGAACTACTGGAACTAGTACATTCTGATGTATGTGGTCCGCTCAGTCAACAGACACGTAGTGGATACGAATACTTTGTTACATTCACTGATGATTACTCGCGATATGGTTTTGTCTATTTGCTAAAACACAAATCCGAGACCTTTAACGTATTTAAGGTCTTTAGGGCTTTAGTGGAAAAGCAAACTGGCAAACTGATCAAAACCCTTCGATCTGATCGAGGTGGTGAGTATATGTCTGAAGAGTTCGATGACTTTCTTAAAGAAGAAGGTATCGCTTCTCAGCTTACCGCACCTGGCACACCTCAACAAAACGGAGTGTCAGAGAGAAGAAACCGAACTCTTATGGAGATGGTTAGATTAATGATGAGTTACTCATCACTCCCTCTTTCCTTTTGGGGATATGCCCTCGAAACAGCCGCTTACATTCTGAACCAAGTTCCGTCTAAAACGGTTCCTGGTACCCCTTATGAAAGATGGACTGGCCGTAAAGTAAGTTTGGGCCACATCCGAATTTGGGGTTGCCCTGCACATGTGCTAAGGCAAAAGACTAGCAAGTTGGCTAGTAGGTCAGAATTGTGCTTGTTTGTGGGATATCCAAAGGAAACCAAGGGTTTCATCTTCTATAGTCCCGAGGACGATAAGACTTTCGTTAGCACGAATGCTCGTTTCCTTGAGGAGGACTTTATGAAGGATGCAAAACCTAGAAGCAAAATTGTGCTTGAAGAAAAGTTGGGTGAGGAAGCTTCTACCTCATCTGTAAGAACTGTTCTTACCCCAACTTAAACACAACCTAACTCATCAGAATCTCGTCAAGTAGTACTTAGACGTAGTGGGAGGGCTACTCAAAAGCCTGACAGGTACATGTCTTATGGAGACTCTCTTGTAGCCGTCTCTGACATGGATGATCCTGTTTCCTATAGCCAAGCGATGGCTTGTTCCTGAATCAAACCTTTGGCTTGACGCCATGACAGTTGAAATGCACTCGATGTATGTCAACAAAGTCTGGAAACTTGTAGACCTTCCTGAAGGGATTAAACCCGTAGGGTGTAAGTGGATATACAAGAAGAAAAGGGGTCCTGATGGGAACGTCGAGACGTTCAAAGCACGACTTGTGGCGAAGGGTTATACCCAACAAGAAGGGATTGACTATGAAGAAACCTTCTCTCCAGTCGCGATGCTTAAATCCATCCGCATACTCCTATCCGTAGCTGCAGCTCTCGACTATGAGATCTGGCAAATGGATGTCAAGACAGCCTTTCTGAATGGCAATCTTGACGAGCGCATTTACATGGCTCAACCAGACGGTTTCGTGGAAGAAGGTCTAGAGACCAAGGTTTGTGAGTTGCTTAAGTCCATTTATGGATTAAAGCAAGCATCTAGGTCATGGAATATCAGATTCGATGAAACTGTGAAAAGCTTCGGCTTTGAACAGTCAATAGATGAGCCTTGTGTTTACAAGTTAATGCACGAAAGCAAAGTTGTGTTTCTGGTACTATATGTCGATGATATACTACTCATTGGTAATGACGTGGGTAAGTTATCTGAGGTTAAGGTCTGGCTGGCAAAGCAATTCGATATGAAGGATCTAGGAGAAGCCGCGTACATTCTGGGGATCCAAATCTTTCGAGATAGGAAAAACCGGACTCTGTCGCTCTCCCAAGCATCTTATATTGATAAGGTGATGGATCGCTTCTCGATGCAAGACTCCAAGAAGGGTCAAACACCTTTTAGGCATGGAGTTTCACTCTCTAAGGACCAGTCTCCCAAGACTGCACAAGAGATTGAAGACATGAGGAAAATTCCTTACGCCTCTGCCGTAGGAAGCCTTATGTATGCTATGCTTTGCACTAGAGCTGACATCTGTTTCGCCGTTGGCGTAGTTAGCCGTTTCCAATCCAACCCTGGACCCGAGCACTGGATTGCTGTTAAGCATGTTCTTAAGTATCTTTGAAGAACTAGGAACTTGATGCTTACATACTCAGGTACTGACCTGACTACTATGACGGAATATACCGACTCCGATTTTCAAGCGGATAAGGATTCCAGGAAATCCACTTCGGGATCTGTGTTCATCCTTAATGGTTGAGCTGTTGTGTGGAGGAGTATTAAGCAATCTTGCATTGCTTACTCCACAATGGAAGCAGAATATGTGGCTGCTTGTGAAGCATCCAAAGAGGCTGTATGGCTTAGAAAATTCCTTAAGTATTTGGAAGTTGTTCCAAACGTCGACGAGCCCATGACCCTTTATGGTGATAATAGTGGGGCTGTCGCTAACTCAAAGGAACCTCGAAACCATAAGCGCTCTAAGCATATTGAGAGGAAATACCATTTGATTCGAGAGATCGCGCAGCGCGGAGACGTGGAAGTGAAGAAGATCTCAACGGTGGACAACCTAGCAGATCCATTCACAAAGGCCCTAGCGAACAAGGTCTTCGACCAACATCGAGAGGGATTAGGCATGAAAGACTACACACATCTTCTTTGAGTCAAGTGGGAGTTTGTTGTCAATGGTGATCACAAGAAGAGTTGTAATCTTTATATTATACATTTGATGTAATAAAGTCTCATGAAGACTCTTGCTTGTAATTGCTTATTCATTAATAAAAAGTTGAAACGTTCATTCAATCTTCCTTGTTTGAAGCTTTATGATAGAACATTAGTCTTTAGTCCATAAACAAACTAAACAACTTACGAAGAGACAAATGTAGATTTGCACGAACAAACTCTTCGTAGTTTGCTTAAAACGATATATTCGCAATCTAAGGGTCAAAGGACTATTGACCCCAGTATGATTGTTAGAAGAATCTATGATATCTGGTTATGAGGCATTGAGAGTTGGAGACTCTATAGTTCTTCTAGGTATCTTCCAAAGGTACTGAATTGACCAGTGCACTTCTAGAGACAAGATAAGAACAAACCATTTAACCTCTTATGTCTCGAAGTCACTACGTATGAATTGCATCGTGCTTACCTTAATCCTGAAATGAGACATGTCATTTCACACCTTAGTATTCTCATTTGAGAAAGTCAGAGTTCGGACTCACTATGTGATTCCGAACAGGGCCTATTGGTGAAGTACTAAGTTGTGAGAATGTCATGAGTAACTTTGTGAAGTTCTCATAGATATGGAATTCATGTACAAGATTGCTGAAATGCAATGTATGTCACCTCATGCTTTGTTCCTTGGAGTGTGAATAAATGAACTGGCCAGTGTCCAAATTGAGTCCTGACTCTTTTGGATGAAACAATATGACTTGTTAGCTCCTCGTCAATACATTGTTTCTAACTTATTCACAAACGACAAAGGAGTTGAGGAAATAACAGCTAAAAGGGTAAATTGGTAATTTAGTAAATCCCGACTAGCTGATGACATTCATGAAGGGTAAACATAGATAATATTCAGTGGATCCGCTCATCATAATTAGGTTGAATTCTTGAGTAGAAAATAAATTCATTTGAACCGAGAGATTTTCAGTGTCAACTCTTTAGTGGAGTCAGTTGGCATTAAGCTAAATTTGGAAAAGGTTTGTGAACTTTTGAGTCCAAGTGTTTAGCTCAAGCTTTGTTCATTTGGGTCCATGAGGTCACTGTCACGAATCACATCGATTAGGAATAGTTAAACTGGAAGCTAAGTCAAAACAAGAACGAAAATTGTCAAAAGGGTATTTTTGTCTTTTGAGACATAGGATGAAATGAATGTCAATAAATTTTTTGACATGGTCATTTGATGACAAGTAACACTCGGCCATAATATGATTAATTGGGCCTTGTGGATTAATTTCATTTCATAAGAATTTTATTGAAAATTCTTAATGGGCATTTTTCATGTTGTCATGAACAAATGGAAAAGCTTCTAGAAGCCCATTCTAGAAGGACATAGGCGCCCAACATACCCAACCGAGAGAGAATATTTTGTGCATAAATGTATCAAGATACTTGCCAAAAGAAAAAGAGGAAACAAATTTCCTCTATGAGGAAACAAAGAGAATCGGCCAAGGCAACCAAGAGGGAAACAAAAGAGGAAACTAATCCCTTGGGGATTGACTTGATGTAGGCGCCCATGTTGGAGATTTGGGCAATAAGGGATTGCTCATAAAGGCTTGGAAAATAAGAGGAAACTACTTTTTTTCCAAGGCCAACCCTTCTCCTATAAATAGGCACATCATTCCTCTCATTTCACTCATTCCACACAAGTTAGAGATTGAGAGACTCTCTCTCTAGACATTGTGGCCGCCCCTCTCCTCTCTCTCTCTAGTCAATTTCGTTTTATTGTTTTGGCACCTAGGTCCTCATTTGACCTAGAGTTTAGCTCTGCGACTTCAAGACTCGTTCTTAAGTCGTAGTGTTTAAAAGTGCCCACTCACTGATTCCTTTTATTTCGAGTGATTTAGTGATAGAAACTTTCGTGGTTGCTCGAGGTGCCGAGGAAAGAAAGAGAGACGTGCTGCGAGGGGAGACGAGCGTTGCAAACTTTCCAAAAGCTTCTCAAAGTTCAAGCTTCAAGAAAGGTTAGTAAACTTCTATACTCATAATAGTTTTTAATTACATGTACTTACTCTTTGTCTAGGTTAGTAAAACTGGTTTTACTTGTAAAAGAAATTTTTTAAAATTCCGCCGCTTACCGAACCGTTAATTATTTTCTTAAACCCTAGAACGATTCCAACATATGCTGCTCTGCTTACATTGAAGTTTATATAAACTACAGCAATACGAGACACATTCTCCACTTGACCTGTAAAAGAAAACAAATTTTTGGACTCTTTGAAACAATTAATCAAATTACACCACCAAAATTTCCAATGAATAAATTGACATTACACACTCGAGTATCATGTTACAGTCACAATCAACGAGTCATTTTTAACTAAGCCCATTAACAACCATACATATTGTAAGTTACAATCCCAAGTAAAGATAACCTAGGCAGATAATCATATACTCATCTAAGTACAAAAGGAATTATAACTAGCAAGAGATCAAATAAGTTTTGTTTTATTTCAAAGAAAGATTTTAAACCTTTTTTGTGAGTCATATGAATGTTGTGATTAAACTACCATGATCACAATACCTGCACACTTAATGACATAGATCAAATATGGATGAGTAGCATGAAAATAACGTGCAATATGACCTTAGGCATGTTCATTTTCAACTGGTCCTAATGTAGTCTTTAGTGAGGTTATTTCTTCATGCAATGTAATATTGCAAGCTTTAGAATTTAGGACAATGATGAAAAAATCAATTTTATTCTGCAGAAATCATCACTCAAAACATGGATACAGAACATATAGTACACAAAACAAAACTCCCACTAAACCAATGTATTATCTAGAATAACGCTCATATGAGCAGTGTGCTCATGAAATACTTTAGGCGTTAAACCTTTAGTCAATGGGTCTGCTAACATGAATTGGTTCCTATGTGTTCTATGGAAATTTGTCCATCCTGAACTCTCCCCTTCACAACTAGAAACTTGATGTCGATGAACTTTGACTTCGTCGAGCTACTGTTGTTGTTGGAGTAAAGAACTGCAGAATTATTGCCACAATAAATCTTCAATGGCCTGTCAATGCCATCTACAAGTTGCAATCTAGTGACAAAGTTCTGTAGCCGAATTTCATGGTTGGATGCCTCGAAACAAGCTATGAACTCCGCTGCCATGGTTAAAGAAGCTACAAGTCTCTTTTTAGCATACTTCCATGAGATATCTCCTCGTGTCAATATGAAAACATAGCCTGATGTGGAGCGCTTGTTGTCTTGACATCCAGCAAAATCGAAATCACAAAAACCTACGACCTCTAAACTCTCTAATCTCCGATAAGTGAGCATATAGTCTTTTGTTTGTCGAAGATAACGCATTACACGTTTTGCCACCTTCCAATGTTGCAAGCCTGGATCACTCAAATATCTACCAAGGACACCCACAATGAATGCAATGTCGGCGCTAGTGCAAACTTGAGCGTACATAAGACTCCCAACAATTGAAGCATAGAGAATCTTTTGCATCTCATTTCTTTCAAGATCATTACTGAGACTTTGTTTGAGACTGAACTTGTCTCCTTTGGATATGGGCGTATCTCTTGGTTTACAATCTTGTTCGAGAAATCATCACAACTCATCATTAATCCAAGTACAACCACCAAGAATTCAAGTCCAATCACAAAAAAAAACACATCAAAACAGCTCGGAGAAGGAAAGCCCCAATTCAAAAATAAGAACCCTAATTTTCGGATTCAAAATTTGGGAAAAAATCAATTCCTCACCTTGAATTGAAGATGGTAATACGAGCTTAAATCCTTCTCCTTCGACCTTGTACCACTCCGTGAAGCTTCAAGGACAGCAAAACCGAGAGAGAGAAAAAGAAAGAGATTCAAACCCTTGATCTTCATGTATGGGTTTTGAAGATGAAGAGCAAAGAAGTAGACAAGATGGAGAAGATGACGAACGTACACTTACCTCGAAACCAAGATCCGGTCTTCGTTTCTTCTTCCCCGAGCTCTCTCTCTCTCTCTCTCTCTCTCTCTCTCTCTCTCTCTCTCTCTCTCTTTCACTTCTGATCTCCCTCTACCTCTCTCTTCTGCGTTTTTTTTCCTTGTCCTCTTATCATCTGGTGGTCCTTGTTTTTAAAACTGAATGAAAAAATGAGGGGGACAATTGGACCGGTTAAAATTTTAAACAATCAGGTGCGACTTTGTCGCACCTGATAGTAATTTTAAACTATCAGATGCGACTAGTCGCACCTGATACTCAAAAGCAAAAAAAAATTTAGCGAAATTTTTTATACTTCGGGTTGAGAATCTGGTGCGACTAGTCGCACCCGAAAGTCATTTAGATGCGACTTTTAGGTGCGACTAGTCGCACCTGATAGTCATGCGCATCAGAAAACCAAATTTGTAGTAGTGTATATTTCATTGAAAGCGAACGCAAGTTTTATTTACCTATGAAAGTCTAACCAATGTACAATGTAAATTTTTTACATTTTATTATTTATTCATGATTTTTAAGGGTTTTTTCTTAATTGCTGGTTTCTTTAGTGCCCATTGTTAACGAAGCTTGATAACACAAGTTAAACTCTACAAATTTTACTTGCTATTATCATTTATAATATCCTAAAATCATTCGCGCGTAGCGCGATGCTAAAATTAGTAATCATTAGAAATCGCACTTCTTCTCTCTAGTGGATCTCCTTAATGGCACTTCTTGAGGTTGTTGAGTTTTTTCTATGGGCGGGTCATGAGGAAGAATCTCAATGTTGTCCTGATTAGGGACAACGTTAGGAATGATATCTTCTACTATGTCTTGAATGGTAAAAAGTATAATATCTTGAATATCGATAGTTGAAGATTCTTCTTCAAAGACAACGCTCCTAATATTTCCTTCTCCCTAAACTCAATATCCTCAAGAAATCGGGTATTTCCTGTTTGAAAAAAGATTTAGATGTGTGTAACATCTTGAACTTTAAAAGATAATATGTTGCAAATTAGAGTTTGGAATGGACGTGAACCAGTGTTTAACCGAAATAAAATCTCGTTAAGAGCCTATGGATAGAAATTGAGATTTGAGATTAAAGGATTAATTTGAAAGTAAGTTAAAGAAAAGAAACTGAAAGTGTGGAAGAAATTATAAGAGGAAAATATATGGAGGGATTTATTTGCAAAGTTTGGGAATTTTCTACACATTTCTCTTCCTTATCTTCTTCTTCGATTTTTCTTCTTCTCCCTTCCTTCTCAACCGCGTGCCAACCTGCAAGAAAGAAGAAAAGAAAAAAAAATTAAAACAAACAACAACAACAACGACAACCTCTAGCCACGACCACCATCATCTCCTTCGCTCTTCTTCTTCTTGGGTCCTTTTGTTTTTTGACCTTAAAATGGATTTTTTTTTAATCAATGACTCTTTCTTAACAAAATTTAAGTCCATGACCTCCTCTTTAAATGAAAGTTATAATATCACATAAATGTCATTTTCTTTTGTAAGAAGTTAATAAAGCCTGATAAAAAAACGAAAAAAAACGCAGCCCTATTTTCCAAGCTCCAACGTCGTCGTCGTCGTCGCCGTCGCCATCTCCGGCTACCTTTACCGTCAACTTCTTCAACAACCTCCATCGTAATCGATTCCGGCGACCTCCGCCGCCAACATCTCAGGTAAGAAATTTATGGTAATGTTAAAGATGCTTACGTATACCCGATGCTTACACTATCAAATATTTAAAATAGTAACATTACTCTCTAAATCCATAATCAATAATAAATTATAAATTATGAAAATTTTCAAGTTTTCATGATTTTCGCGATTCCTAAGTTATGAACACGAACAATAGTCAACTGGTCCAACTGGGTTGACTGGAGCTAGTTCAGTTGGGTCAGTCGGACCGGTCGGGGCAATTGGACCGGTCTGTGAGGCCACTAACCCATAAAAAATTATCATTTTAATTTTTTTTAGTAACCAATAATTTTATCACAGTTTTTTGATAGGTGAATGTGTCAGTTATCTTATCATGATATAAATTAATTATTTTAGTATTTGAATTTATATTATGAATCTAATGTTATTTTTTTATATGATGCAATTCCTCTTTTATAACTCGTTCCATTTTTATAGGTACGATGGTTGAGGTTTGTAATTTATTTTTATACGACGGAGAGTGGAAAAATAAAGATGAAGGCTCATATGAATGGTTCTCAAAGAATGAAGATATTAAGAGCATATTACTAGACGATGAAAAGTGTGCGATAATTTCATATCTACTCGATAGGGTATCCGAAAGACTTCATATTAATAAAGAAGTTACGAACTTGAAATTGAGTTACAAGTGTCCAATGTCAGAAAAGATAGCGCCTAAATTTATCATGGATGACATTGATGTCAAATGTTATCTTGTTGAGCGACATCCATGTACAACCGGTTCGACTGGTCCAACTAGTCTGACTAGTCCAAATTATGTTATTTTCCATTTCCGACTGGTCAGACCGGTCCTACTCGTGAACTTTATCATGTCCAACTGGTTACACTAGTTCAATTTATGTTATCAACTTAATAAAATACTTGATTCATACATTGGATAATTATTTAGAGTTCTTAAAAACATAAAACTTAGCACAATAAAAAAAATAAATGCACTAATAATGCAATTAATAGGAATGACATTCTTCTTAGTCAAATGACAAGATCCATTAACAATAATGATGATAATAATTTGTGAGATCACCCAATACTAATCAAATTTAGGATATACAAAACTTTAGAATATATATATACAATATTAATAGTATGTTTATCTTCAATATGTTATTCTCATATGAATATTGAATTTATATAGTATTCAACTATTTCATATCATTTATTAATATGATTGACTAGTCATAGTAGTTTAATTTGTAGATATTCAACGAGCCTAAGTCAAATATGTAAACATCCAAATGATTCTACAAGTATTGTTAACATGTTCGACTCGTCCTACTAAGTAAATTTTGTAAACATCCAAATGGTTCTAAGTCTAATATATCCAACCGGTTCTACTGCTATCGTTAGCATGTTTGACTGGTCTAAATGTTTATAATTCTTAAATACCCGACTGGTCCTACTGCTATAGTTAGTAGGTCCAACTGTTTATAATTTATAAAATATCAAATCCTCTCAAGTGTGGTATAACATGTCCAACCAGTCCTA